>NC_044207.1:7242693-7562693 GCF_900880675.1 Sparus aurata | reverse complement strand
TCATCGGAGAATATTTTAA
Source organism: Sparus aurata (assembly GCF_900880675.1). NCBI lineage: Eukaryota > Metazoa > Chordata > Actinopteri > Spariformes > Sparidae > Sparus > Sparus aurata. The sequence continues at coordinate 7,562,674 of NC_044207.1, read as the reverse complement.
AGGCACTCTCATGTGCGCATGCTGAACAGAAAACAAGAACCAGAGGTGGATCAGCCTGGCACAAACACTTGAAAGAGTTAGCTAGTTATGCCTATTCAACTGGATTCATAAGTGCACACGTAGCCCCGCTTCCTAGGAAATCTCAGATCAAGTGATCACCAGAGGAGGACCTAACACATCTGAGTTGGTGGTGCTTTCATGTGGGATGTGTCATATTATTAGGACTGTATGATGCAGCGTGTATGGCTTTGGTGTGTACCGTGATATGAAGTCACACTGCACTGACCTGCAGGTAATTATCTGTGCTGCACTGTGCCTGCGGTCAACTTATATCATTATCTGGCTTGGATAGTAGAAGGGTGGCTAATGTTAGCTTGCCAGGGTTGATCTGCAAGTACTGACTGTCCCGTCAGCAGCTTTTGCCGGTTGAGCTGAAATATTAAGCCATCTACCTCACAGATAGCATCAGGTTATGTTTATGGGGATTTATTTACCAGTTTTTAACAGAAATGCGTGGAATTAAAAAGGTGATATCTCTGACTCTGTATCTGTATTGATCATTTGGTTTTAAACTGTCCATAATGAGTCCGACACAACGCACCGCAGACGCTGAGCGCCATCACTGGAGGCAATTTATCAAATTACACGCAGCTTCCTCCAGAGCCAGGAAAGGCTTTATACTTTTTCACATATCCAGTAGTACTCCCCAATCCCTGTAAATACACAATGTGTAAAGCTAGTGGAGTGACCCTTTAAGCCTGCATTCAGTATTGTTGGCACAATACACAGTAAACATGATAGTGACTAAATGTTGAAACTTCCATTTTCTGTACGAGAATTGACAGGGCTAACTGAACGGGCTATTGGCTTTTTTAGAAACCTAATAGAACATTTTTATTCACAACTGTGCGATTATCAGATAAATGATTTGAGAGAATTATAAATGACATCATCTGTTGTATATACGGGATGAGGAGTAAAGGCTGCAGTTGAAGAATTATAAGATGTAGATCTATATAGCGTTAAATTATATTGAACATATATCAGAGAAGCTCCAACTACTGGAAACGACTAACAGTAGTGACTCATAACTAAACCAAAACGATGCTATTTGTTTCCCCTTCTCTTAGAATATTGGCTGTGGAAACTTCGTGTTGAATATTTGACACCTACTGTAGACTAGATTCACACTTTTCCTGACGGTAAATGAGGGCTAGTCACTGGGAAACGTGCTCATCACAGCTTCATAGAGATAATTTCAGGTCATATTTTTGGTTTGTGCGGTCCCTGTTATAGGCATTGTAGTATACAGTGTATCACAGCGCGAGTGGAAAGCTGCAGCATATGTCAGGAAACCAAAACAGTAATCAGACATATGTCATAGTCAAATGTAAATGCTGAAAAGTCAACAATAGCTCGGTGCAGTTTGTTAATGAGAAATGAACAGACAGACAGACAGACAGACAGACATAGACACACTCTAAGTGTTGTTCCTTATCAGACAATAAAGTGAATTTACTCTATTTTCAGGACATATAGATAGATTTATGTATGCTAGTGTTGTCCTGATACTGGAATTTCTCACCTTACTTACCAAAAATCAACACTTGATACCATGCTGGATACCATATGGAGAAATTGACCTACAGAGGTTGTTTTAGCAAGAGCGAAAGTTAATTTACTCCTAACTATAGTAAGCAGAGTGGGAGGAGGTGAGCCTATATGAGCACTGCAGCTGTGTGTGTGTGCGTGTGTGTGTGTGTGTGTGTGTGTGTGTGTGTATGTGTGTGTGTGTGTGTGTCAACTCGCTGCAGGAGAGAAGAGAGATTGAGAAAAGTGCAACTGGTACACGTGTACCTGCACTGTGAGTAATGAATTCTGAAGCTGTTTCATTCACTCTGAATCAATATGGGTTGAAATGTCAATGTTTTTGACTACACTAATGGTCATCGGGGTCATCCCTCCTTATGGATAGCTGCTGTTTGTTTACATGTAGGTAAGGATGAGAGGGCATGACATAGGTGCTCACCATTATCAGTTTTAAGATGAATGTTCATTAAAACAATTGCCAAATGTATGTCGAGGTACGAAAAATTAAGACACGATGTGATCGCAGATCGTAGAAATGATCGCCCTCAGCTATGTTAAATGAAAGTTTAAGATTTTCAAAGGAGGTTTTGTGACTTTCAGACTATTAGAGTCACTGTTTGATGTACATCTTTCTGTGTTGTAATGTCCAAAAATGTTAGGAATCAATTAGTTTTTGTTTTCAGTCATAAATTCTGTCACGCATTTGCATCAAACAGTAGATCATAATCACAAACATAATGAAATTGTACCTCTGTCAACTTAGTGGAGAAGTATTTGTCATGGGGTTGATTCAATCAATTATACAACCACAGTAACTATGAAATTGAAAAGAACTGATCTTTAACTCGGATACTAGTACCTTTGTTGGAAATAATCTATGTTTCTCCAAAAGACACTTGTGTTTTTAGCTTGACAACAATGTATTTTGGAGTGTGGATCTTATTGTGTCTGATAAGCGCCTCTATCCCCAAGGTCCTGAAGAATTTTACCAAACCTCTGCACTTTCTTGTTTTTGTCATCCCTCAGTAGCTTTGTCATGTTTTACCTCAGCAAGGTAAAAGAAAAAAAAAGAGAAAAAGCCGCAAATGGAGATGTTAGGTTTTCACCAGATGATAAACAGTGATATAAAGCTCTTAAAACCAGTGTTTTCCATGGTATTCCTGTTTTATTGCAGAACTACAAAGTGGATTTTGATGAGAAAAGGGGAGTTTATGAGGCTGATGGAAATTCTGTTCTGAAAATTGTCCTACCACTGCACCAACAAACTAGAACAAAAGTTAGTGTAAAATGAAATGTTTGCTCGTATTTCTAACCCTGTTTGCTTTTCTGTCGTTTGTCTTTCGCAGTTCAGCAGATGAGAAATTTCGCTGGAACAACCAAGGTAATATTTCCTCTTAAAATGCTCCCTGCACATTTTGTCTGGTCCTCTATTGTTTGCATTCTGCATTGCTGACTGTGCACCTCACAGGGGTAGCCATTGAAAAAAAGCAAAAAAAAACATTATGCGCCAGCAATATATCGATACAATCCTGTACAAGAACTATGAAAATGCTCAATCAAACTCTCTGCACTGCAACAAAGGGTTAAAAAAAAAAGGCTTGTTCTGACCAAAAAACTCCTGTCTCTCATATTCCCTGAGCAGTCCTCACCCCTTCTGACAGCTGAGTAAAGGTCAAGCAGCATTTTACAAATAATTCTCAGCGTTCCGTCTAACCTGTTTTGGGAGCCACATGGGAAGTGTTTCCCATAAAGGAGGAAAACAAGAATCGATGAGTGTGAGGCCTTTCGATGATTTGAAAGTCAAATGAAGACGCTTCTCTCAGCTTGACGACTTCTCCGACAGCAGTTTAGCTGAAGGAACACCCCTCATGCATCGCGCTCAGGCCTCTCCCCCTCTTTTGTCGCTCCTGTTGAGATGTATAGGCTGTTGAGAGTAGATTGATTATCAGAGTGCAGGGCTGCTGACCTCTGCCAACAAAGAGGCGACTAAAGGGCTTGTGGTCGGACGTATTGCACCGAAGCCTTTCAGTGTGTGTGTGTGTGTGTGTGTGTGCTGCGGTCCTCATCCATCTGTTGCTGAGGCCCGGCCAGTCGGCCGCAGAAAGACCGAATTTTATACTCCCTCACTCCAATCAGACCTTTTGATCTCGTCATCACTCACAAATCATTAAAAACCCATCACTTCTGGATCAAGCAGGTTTAAAAATGAGTTTTGAGCCGGGGTGTGCGAGGGTGAGACTAAATCCAGCGTAATGCCGTAGACGGCGCTGGAAACGTTTTCACCGACAGCGTCAACATCATCAGTCTGCACTCGCGTCAGTCGAAGTCAATAAAATCAGCCCTCCTAAATCCACTCACCGAGGCCTCTGCTATTACCATCACTCTCCCTCTCTAGCGATAACAGATTAATGTTGCTCCTGACACTCATTTGTAAGGTTTTATCCTCCTTGGCAGCCCTCTCTCACTTGAAGACACGGGGCATGTTATCAGCCTCACTCTGACGGACAAACGGTTCAGTATCTAAGTGCGAGGCGATGGCCCGTATGCTTAGATCCTGCAAGATTTGTTCGCAGGATTATCGGCCAGGTTATACCCTTGACCCGGGGTTTACCCTGACGTTACTCTTAGGTCTGATTGTGTTTTCAAATGCGGAAGGATAAGTAAAAGCGGGCAGCTGCGGCAGTAAACTGTCTGGAGCCTTGAAAGGGCAAGATTTACTAGTTTGTGGTAATCTGGCAGAGTATACAACTGTTTGAGCATATGTGCCCAAATCTCACTAAAATAGCTCAACTAATCAGAGCCTTAAAGTGCAGATCAATGCTTAATCTTGAGTTAGGCTCAGTTTTCACTCTGGATTTAGTTTTAACTAAAGCATGCCACACATTTTGTTTTTTTAAATAAACTGGGCTACTTAGAAAGGCCATCGACTGGCACACCAATGATGCTATTCATGTTGTTCAACAGGTCTTTTAATGAAAAGGAAAGTTTTAAGCAACTGGAATTTATTAAGATTTTTCACCATTTTCTTTCGCCAAAATGTCTTTTTGGTGAATCTGCACAGTGACATGTTTGCATTTACTTCAAATGGTTAAGACATTATTATAGCATTTACAAGCCAAACATAAAGGGACGGTGTACATTATTTTCCTTTTTACCTGTAGTTCTGTTTATCCGTCAAGGTTTAGATGCTGTGAGTTGCAGAGTTTTGGCGACATCAGTCATTGAGCTGTCTGCCTCCTCTCCAATATAATGGAACTAAATCGCACTCGGGCTTGCGGGTGCTCAAACTGGCCAAAAACAAACAAAAAAACTCAACAACAAACAACTCAGCAAATATCTCTTTCCAGAATTCATGACCCATTTACTCAAGATAAAGCACAAACCCTGTTGTGTGCAGTTTCATTGAGAAACAATTTCTTTCCGTATCACCGCGCAGAAGAAAGCATGCATCTACTCAAGGACGAGTACCTCACACTTGTGACGGCGTGGCATGTAAACATGGACAGGAAAGAAACATTGCTGTTTTTTCCAAATCGACTTTTTGGCGCTTTGAGCAACACGAGCCGAGCTGCCTCGTTCCATTATATTAGACAGAAAGCAGACATCTCGACAGCCAATATCTCCAAAACTATGCAACTCACACCAAAACAATCTGGGCGAATAAACCGCTTCTACAAGCACTACATGTAATGTAGGCAAGGAAAATATCTTTTTTTAGAGTTTTGTATGAACTATCCCTTTACATAAATCAGTATTACCATAAATGAATGGCCGCATGCTGCAAACCTGGGCCAGGATATTATCTCATCACAGAATCTCTGGTTGGTATCTGAGGCTCCAGGCAAACTATAATGAAGCTGCCATGTATAGTCGCAGGATCAGTGGGGGCCCATAGCTCATTTTTGCAGGATCCCCCATTGGGTTAATCCAGCCATGAGTGTGTCTTGTGCCCGTAGGAGCAGTTTGGAGATAGCAGGAAAAGCTGCCTTTTTGTTTCAACTCGTGTTTTTTCTTGTTGTCGTTCTGGTTTGTGCACATGCAGATGGACAGAAGGACATAGAGGAGGAGCTGACGACAGGCCTGGAGCTGGTGGACTCTTGCATCCGATCGCTCCAGGAGTCAGGCATCTTGGACTCACAGGACACTTCTACAGGAGACAGTAAGGCCGTTGTTCTGATTACGAGGGTTTAGCAAAGGAAAATGAGAAAGACAAACAATTTCTCCCGGTGGTTCTCTTTACGGAGACAGCCAAGAAGGATAGCTGTGAAATAGGTGAAATGCAATCAAAGGCCAGCAGGGTTGGATACGCTGCACAGCTCGAGTCTCCGCGCTTTGGCTGATTAAGCTGTTGAATGTGTGTGACTTCACCAAGTAAATGCTCCTAAAAAGCCAGCCTGCACTGCAATACTACACTAGTGAGCAATATAGTGATAAACAGTGTGCTCAGTCCTCTGAATATATAGTTAAAAGAAGAAAATCTGGTCCATTTTTACATTCAATGTGTTCACTTACTTTTTTCATTAGCATATTCTACTCAGGGGTTGAATAAGAGGTTGTCTTTCTTTAAACTTTTGACCTAAAATATCTATACCACTTGTGTGACAGTCAGTACATTTGCATGCACAGCTTAGTCAGATTACAGCCATAGTTCGAATTGTTAGCCGGAGCATGTCATACCCCTGTACGACAGTTGGCGCTGTACCCATTTCAACTAGTGGTAATAGAGCCCCCTCCAGCTGACCTCTTTACATCACCAGCAACAACAAACTGCCTCGGCATTCGAGAAAGATGGCGTACGAAGAGCGAGACAAACCGCATCCTTCTACTTCCGGCTCATGGCCCTGGGAAAAAAATCGAGCCTGCGCAGAACGCAAAATCCGATCCAATCTGATGTTCCAGGTGTACATGCAGGAGTAATGCAACTATCAATCGAATAATCTAAGTGTTTTAATCCGCCTATGAGAAATCCCATCCGGTCCGATTTTAGTCAGACTAAGGTGTATACATGCATCTTAAAAATCCCATCATAGTCGGACTAATCCAGTAATTCGGTTTTCTTGAGTGTCATGTAAACGCATGTGTGTCTGGCACTATTATGCAAGATCTTCTTTTGTTCTGTTTCGTTCGTTTTCTGTGGGTTACACAGATTTTCTTTGTCTTTTTATCCATAGTAAAAGATTATGCTTATGCTAGCTATATTGGTTTAGATCAAACGCCTGTTAAATCTTGGAATATCTTTTGCTACAAAACCATTTTCCCAGGTTTGGGCTACTGAACATGAAGACCAGGTCAAAAGACTTTCATAGGCTTAGCTGGATACACTTGAAACTAGGGCTGGGCGATTAATCGAATTTTGATCGCGATTTCGATTTTGGCTTCTCACGATCATGAAAACACTGTAATCGAAGAAAAACGATTAACGTGCCATAGCGCGTCATGTATGCAAATTACTGTGCTGTAAATGCACAGTGAACGCACCTGTGTCGCCTGCAGCTGCAGCAGTGAGTGTGTTCATCAATTGTGGAACGAGAGATTGAGAACATGGCAGAAAAGCAGCCTGAGCCTTTAGTTGAAAAGAAAGGTAGGACAACTTCGGTCATTTGGAGACATTTTGGCTTCAAATCGTCGGACGTGGAGCAGAAGGAGATTGTTTGCAAAGTCTGTCACACCGTCGTGTCTGCAGCCCAGGGCAACACGACACATTTATTTAACCATGAAGTGGTCTATGACAAAGTATTGAAGGACCAAAAGACCCAAAAAAGTGCAAGAGCGCCAACTTCAGCCACCACCACCGCAACACAGTCCTCCATTGACGACACTCTTTACAATGCCGCTCCATATCCCACCGGCTCCCGGCGACAGCGAGAGATAACGGAGGCTGTGACATTCATGCTAGCTGAGGACATGTGCCCTATCAGTACAGTTAGCAACCCAGGCTTCAAGACACTGGTCAACACTTTGGACAAGCGGTACGTGTTGCCATCACGCCAACATACAAATATCATTATCATTTACTTTTTTACTTGTTACTAATCTATCTGGTTGTTTTTCTAAAAGTTATATTTAAAGTTGAGTTTTGGTGGCTCAATAAATACTTTTTTTTTAAATCAGTGAATAATCGTGTTTATTAATCGTGATTTCAATATCAATCAAAATAATTGTGATTATTATTTTTAGCATAATCGCCCAGCCCTACTTGAAACTAGTAGTCTGCAATGCAAAATCTAAATTGAAGTCAATTTAAATTGTATAAACCTGTGTATTATTGCCATAAACCTGCATTCGTTGTATTTTTAGCCACTTGAGGGCAAAGCTCTGAACACAATAAGGATGTATCATCGCCTCAAGTTTATATTGCAGCAGTGTTGCCTATTCATACATCCAGTGGAATTGGAGTGACATTGGCACCCAGTTGGAGTTGCATTTCTGTCCACCAAATGAATATAAATCCAGCAGTCTCCTTGCTATGTGTTGGCCTCCATTAACCTCTGAGGGAAGTATTTGGCTCTTCAGCAACAAGATGCTCAAGTTAGTCTCTAATTTGTCTGCCTTTTGTTGCACAGTGCTTTTTTTCAGAGTTTATTTCACCAGCCCCATTCGGGGATCCTGCGCCAATTCCCCTCCGAGAGATTCACACTGAGACGGTGGTGGCGAGGGGCGAAATTTCACTCCGGCGCTGATACGCGTCTGGATGTAGTATCAGGGGCACATTATTGGCAAACCGAACCAGTGCGAATGGATAAGCCGGCAGCGCGTATCAAGGGCGTGTCGATCAGACGGTCTGTTAACTACGCAGGTCCCTCACTCAAGTTAATACAGAGAAATGTTCCACAAAGCAACATTACATGATCAGACAACAGTAAGGTAGTAACTGTTACTGTCTTTGGCAACTTATATGAGGAAGAAATACCACAGATATATGTGAAGAAGCGTCCGTCCTCCTGTCGGTCCTCCTGGCTGTTCTACCAACTCCTTGTCACATTTCTGCCCGAAAAACAGCGTCCGTCAGCGGCAAAAAACTTTAACTCACTGACATGTACCGTCACGCCTCGTTAGGAGCCACAGCGCCGGCTTTCGGTGTGAATTATGCGTTCTCTCCAGTGTGAAAGGGGCTACTGAAAACATCTGCCTGCTGAGCCACTCCAGTGCACCTGTAAGCCGTAAAAACAAAACAAAGGGCTGAAAGACGCTAAAGAGCTTGATAAAGCTGGGGCTGTGGAGAATCAGGTTGGAATTCTCTTGTCATTTGATCCATTATTTCTGTACATTTATTGATAAGTGCAGCTTTGATAAGCCCTCAAATGGTTACTAGACTGAGAACGGTAGTAGAAAAAAAAAAAGTTTCACAAGTGTTGTATCGGTGCAGAGCAGTTATTTATAAGAGCCCTCTGTGAGATCCTAAACAACTTGGTGTGCCTCTCTGCTCCACTCTCATCCTTTTTCATTTGGTCCCAGGGCTGATACCCATGTCTCTTGTATAGTCGACCCCATGGGAGGGAGGTAGCTGTCAGGAGACATGCAGAGTTGTGCCAGTGGTTTGATATGCTAATCCATCCTCGCTGAGGTGTCAGCTGGCCTGCTGTTCACAGTGCAGAGAGGGGAGGCACACACACACACACACACATGCAAGTATAGGCCACGTGCACGTAAAGCTGCAACTCGCGTGCACGTAGGCAGGCAGGCGCATATAATCACACACACGAGGCATTTATCCTCATCGGGCATGAAGAAGTGCATACGCTGTTTATGCACACATGCCGAGCACTCACACACACATGCATGCAGCACTAGGAATGGTAATATTGTTTGATGTTTTCGATGTTTCTGCTTGAATAACGATTATGTAACTGACCACCTGACTGGTCCAAAAAGAAAAAAAGAGAGTAAATGTGCAAGCGGAAGACGGACAGAGAGAGGCAAAGAAGCAAGGGGAAAACAAAATGAGTGAAAAGAAGAGAGAAAGTAAAAGATACCACGTTTAAATGACTTTTCACTTGACCCCTCCCCTAAATATTGGTGGCGCAATCATAGCTCAGCAGCCATACCTAGGCCGGTAAAACATTTGATTTCTCCACGTGTTAAAATGAGGCTGCAGGGAATGAGATATTAGCATGTCCGGCTAACGAGTGAACCCCCTTACTGGGACAAACTGTTGTTTCCAAGGCCAAGGAGCACGTCGTTGATTAACTACCATAGTTTGCGGCGTTAATTTCCCCACTGTGTCCTTGGAGCCATTTAGAATTTAATGTTTGCGTTCTGTCTTGGGCTTCGTCATTGCAGTTGCGGAAGTTTACACCTCCGCAACCCCGGCCAGTTCTATCAAAGATAGCTAAAGACAGTTATATCTATGCAAATAATGTTGTATATGAAGATAATATGTCAGTTTGTCACTATGCTAAGAAAAATAAGTTCATAACAAGCCCATCATCTGTATAATACCCCCACTGTGTCCAAGAAGCTAATGGAATTTTGGCTAATGTTATCGCTCTGTCTTACTCTTTATTGGATTTGAGGAAGTTTACCCTTCAGCAACTTCAGCATTTTCCAAACAGTTAACAAGGTTATGTCATAAAAAAAGCTAACTGGACTTATTTCCTTATCATACTAGTCTGGCAATCCAACATTAGAACATTGGTGTTTCTTTCAGGTCCACTACATAAATCCTGACTTTTGGACTGGGCCATACGATGTTAAGCCTGAACACTTTATGAAGTATGAAACCATCGAGTGCTACCTCTTCTTATTTAAAAAATTTGCCAACAGGAAACAATAAAAAGTCAACCAGAAGCAAATGTTAGCTTACTTAGCTAGCCGGTCAAATCAGACAGTGAATGCTGCCATTTCAGCTGGCAAGATTGTCAATTTTTGTCTGGAAATGGGAACGTTGCTTTTTTTTTTTTTTTTTCATTATCTGCCTCTGTCTGAATTCAAAGACCAATTGTTCAGATATTACTAAGAATTTCCTGAGTGTGCCAGCGAGCGTTCGATCGGTATGTGTTTCATTGTAGTTTAAAGGACAAACAGAAAGGAACAGTTGGTTGAAAATTTCTATTTGGCACACACGCCTACGGACACACGGCCAGATGTGTACAAGCATGAAAAGAAGCATTATACACACATAACATACACACAAACCTTCAAGACACACACACACACACACACACACGCACACACACACGCGCGCACTGCAGAATCCGCACCTTAACTCAGGCAGCTGAGCAGATTTGTGCAACACAGCACACCGAGTGTCTTCATGCTTCATGGTGGTGATGCTCGCCAGTGTGCATGCTAATCTGTGTGTATGTGACTGTGTGGTACACAGATACTTGTGGACTGCATGCAGCTTTGTGTGTATGTGTGTATGTGTGTGTGTGTGTATGCGTGGTGAACTGCGCATCCCTCCAATGGGTATCTAAAAATAGACAACTCATGAAATATTAAAATGTGTCAATAGAGAATGCTGGTCATGATGCGGAAGAAAAGCCACTCAGCTTTGTGTGTGTGTGTGTGTGTGTGTGTGTGTGTGTGTGCCTGACAGAAGAAGAGATTAATGAGTCAGAGCGGGTCTATCGGGGTCAGACCGTGCATGACACCATGCATGCAGGTGTGTGCAGATGTGGTGCGTTCACAGAGCTGGAGCAAGTAAAAAACATTTGTGTGTGTGTGTGTGTGTCTCAGGTCAACTCTGCAAAGATATTAAAATGCAAAGGCAGAGACCTCCTTATGGCACCCCATTACTTTCCTCCTAATACACTAATACACCCCACCTCCTCCTACACACACACTCACTCACCTCAGATGGATTCAGTGGAGCCTTCAGTGTTTGCCATCTGAGTGATAATGTATTTATAAGGCCCTTCGCTCCCCTAAAGCCTCCACTACCCATATGAAACACACCTAAAGTGGCAAACAAAAACTGTGGAAAACATCCTCCGGCTTTGAACGCACACATCTGGGTTGTGCGTGCATGTGGGCGAGAGCATGTGAATCCATCTGAAAAAAGGGCCTGGAGTACAACTTCTTCTACTGCATTATGTGTTTTGGTGTGCCCATTGGTGTGTGTGTGTGTGTGTGTGTGTGTGTGTGTGTGTGTGTGTGTGTGTGTGTGTGTGTGTGTACTCATCCAAGATGAGCCTATATTGGACACAGAGGCCTTGACCTAGTAAACTTACCCAGCACCCTTAGCTTAATATCACATTTTAAATAATTCACGATCACCAGCTTCACTGCCTAAAGGAGCCACTCGCTGTACTTTCACTTTGGCCCAGCTTTATTTTCCAACGTGCTCATCCAGAGTGACTCCATTCGCCGTTAGCTGCTGACTTTATCTTTCCCGCGCAGTTGATGCTGGCCGCCGGCTCACTGTAATTTTTTCCGTCTCTCTTTTTGAATTATCACAAACAAACAGCGTCTCCTCCCATCTTGGGCTGTTCTCGGTTTGATTCTTGGACTGCCGGCAAAAAAGTGACATCAGTGGAGATTAAAGGGACAGCCTCTGTTGATAGAGTGCGGCGCAACAACTCCTCTGAGAGTGCAAGCACTGAGCGCTAGGAATTTATAGGGCAACTTGGAGCAGATATAATGCATTAAAGTTATTTTCCAGTGCAGTGACTTGTTTGCCAGAGAGGCAAACAGATGTAGCGGTTGTAAAAAGTGGCAGGAGCACACTGTGCATTCACTGCAGCAGAATGCCGCAGGGGGACATCGTTTTTTAAGTAACATTTTGGGTTAAAAATGAGTTTTATTTATGTAATTAAAGTCTTTGATGAGGCGAATCATTGCTATCATCACCGAAAGTGAATTAATCAAGAGCACATCAAAAAATGTTATTGGTTTTTAATAAGAGGGACGGGAGAGTTTTGGCTCTTCTCCGAACCTCCCGTCCTCCTCCTCCTCCGATAATTCCAGTAAGTTTATACTAAACTTCATGGGCCTGCAGGGCAAATACAGTTTAAGGTCAATAAAACATTCTCTAAATGCTGCTGTTACAATGGCCCTGTTCCCATTTGGCACCGACATGTGCCCAAAATAATCTAATCACAAGCAGACAGCTTGTACAGGTACAGGTGTGAACGCCCACTAGACAATACATCAGACCACATTCAGAGGTGGCCTGAGATGCATGAGACCACGTGTCCCCGGCCAGCATGAAGGACCACCTACTCAATTGACATCCTTCGCAAATCAACAAGAAGAATGACAGGCACAATGGTTTAAACGCTTTCTGTTTTCCATGTGGTTCACTGTAATCTCTCTGACCCTGCCAGTGTTAGCAGCAAATGTTCATTTCAACTGGCTATTGAACTAGTTACTGCAATATCACCAGACTTACTTTCAAACTGTGTGATTTAAAGAGTTGTTTTATGAGGAGAAACTTTGCAAAACAGCTATGGCAATTTTCGAAAACATTCTAGTCTTCTTAAACTCAGCATTAAATAAAATACTTACTTACTTAAATATGTTTTTTGTCCTTGGAAAAAGTCTTGGTATGTCATCGCCTGTTCCAGCCTGTCTGCTTCTGTGTTTGAAGTGCGTCTTTTGGTCTTGTCTCCCAATAGCTGTTGGAACACACTGTTTTCAACTGATTTCATCATTCAAGCTAAATTTATGAAAGACACCATTTTATAAACAGTTAACGTGTCAAATTAGAACAGTAACAGTAATCCGATCATTAAGGACGGACGGCAATACCAAATGTGAGCAGCCTTTCACGTTTCATGTGTGTGTGCTGTCATCTAAATATAGCCTGTCTGTTACGTGACGCAGTCTATGTGTAATTGCATGCTTACGCTTGAAATTAAATGATCATTGTGCAAATCACAACAGTGAAATTGCCTCGGAAGCATGAATGAGGCTGTGTGTCAATTCAGAAATGAGGCATTTTATGGCATTAGGCTTTGGCAGTAAGTGTGTGACATCATAGCCAGCCACTGCTGCGAATCCACAGTTTCACAATGGTTTCACAGAGGCTAATATTTGCAGTTTGACGACATACTTGTGCGCCTTGAGAACCTAATTTACACTTTCAGAAGTTAACGCTTAAGCATTCAAGATATTTAATCAGACAAGAGTCCATTTGATGTTACTGATTCATGGACTGAAGAGTGACTATTGACTAACTGTCTGATTTGATGGCTGACCAGCTGCTAGCTCTACGAAAGCTCACCGTTAGACTGGCCAGCTGGAGTCCAGCCGACTGATCTTGGGCAGAATTTGGAGTAAAGCCTGAATGCGGAAGTGGAAGAGTAAGAGCGGCACAGACAGCTCCACTGGAAGGTGTTACACAGCAGTGTATGAGTGATTCTCACATTTTCAATTTTTACTACAGTTGACAGATGACATTACAAAGTGTAGAAGATGTGTAATGAGCCAGGCACTAAGCTCAGTCATTGCTAAGGTTTTACAAATGAGAAAAAAAACATGATAAATGTATCTATCTCTAGACGAATAGTTGGGTTTTTGGAGGCTATTTTTATTTATCATGTACCCAAAGTGTGGTAGGTACCTTCTTCATATCTCTACGTAGTTTAAAGGTACAGTCAGGGTTAAAAGTTTACGTACACTGAGTGGAACATATACTTCTTTGTAACAAAAAAACTTTCACGAAGGCCCATAATAAATTCAGATTTGTAGCAAACCTCACAAATGTTTTTTGAAAATGAGAGCTGTAGAATTCATTGGAGGTGAAGTAAACCTTTGACCGCGACTGCATGCTGAAGGATGAGATCAGCATACTGTAGTTCTACCAGATCTTGAATGCCAGCATCAGACTACACAATATATTTGCCTTTCAAGAAACTTATCATACAGTCATTAAAGATCCAATTTATAAGAAATCAAATACTGATGCTTTGGGATGGCTGAATACCCAACCTGGAATCCCAAAGTGTCAGTATTTGACTAAAATAATCTTTCTTACAAATTGGACCTTTAAACATTATTGTCCTAGAGACAATGCAGACTACATGTTGGATCAGTCTTGCACAACTGTGACATAACATAGGTGATCAGAAAAGACCAACACTTTTGGCTCACCCGACAGCACCACCAACATCAGACCTGCCTTTGCCTTTTTACTTTGTGTGCAGAACATCGCTCAGTGCTCTATATGGTGGCGTGAGTATATGATCACAACAGAGACTGGCACAAAGAAAGATACTGAAGTTTACACTGTTAATTGAGGTTTGCCCACAGTGACTTGTGAATCCAACCATGAACTGAAATGTTTGACCAATCAGAGTGCTTCTATTGACAAGAATTCTGAATTCTAAATCTTGGTGTCCAAAGGGATTGATAGCAGCCCTTATCAAAGAGAGTGGCCAATGGTTGCCAATATGGCTCCAGCACTGAACTCACTTGTTGTTTTTACATTTCTGTATACATATGGATTAAAGAAACATGTCAATCAGTGAGCCTGAAAGGCCTATTTTTCTGAGAGTCTGATAAAGGCACCATGTTTTTTTTGTTTTTTTTTCTTCATGCTAAGCTAAGCTAGTCAACTCCTGGCTGTAGCTTCATATTTACAACGCAAGTATAACATTGACATACTTACCCACTAACTCTGATAATGAATAAAGGCACAATATACACTATTTTAAGTTTCCTTTACTCGTATGAAACGCACATGTATTTAGCCATTTCAATGCTTCCGGGGAGTAAGTTCACAATCGTGAAAGAAACACTTTTATGTCACTCGCTGCTCCTGCTGCTGAATTATACAGAGAAATTTGGAGTGGAGACAGAGACAGACAGGTGATGGAGGCAGAGAGTAAGAGAAAGACAGAAAGAGTATGTTTTAAATGGAGGTCAGGAACAGAGTGAGACTTAAGGGTCGCAGCGCATGAGAGAAAAACAGTAGGGAGGTACTGGAATAACATAGTGGGTAAAAAGCAAATGGGTGTCCGGAAAAAGAGTACAAGGAATTCTATTTTATTCAATTTCAGCTTCCCTTCCCTTCTCTCATCTTCTCTTCATTTCAAGGTCTATTGCAGACTGTGACAGTTATATTTTTTGTACCAACATTCGTTCTTTTCCCATAAAAGAAATGCCGGGTATAACATGTTGGACATAAACTGGGTTACACAACGCCTTCAAGGCCACAAACAGAATTAATCTTTATACGAAGATGTGCTGTTAACAGAAGTAAAAGTCATCTGAAAACGCTAACATAAAAGCAGCGTGACGGAAGTGAAACCACTTCTTCAGGTGGCCTCGACAGGGATCAAAACATTTGTTTCAAAGCACGACTTAACCTCTCTTTACATCTATGAATCTCTCTTTTCTCACAGAATTGATTGAATTCACATGAAAGAAACAACCCTTGCCGCGAGTCAACAAGTAGTTTCACTGCACAGGCTGAATGATTACCGCTATAGATGTTTTACATTGTTCTCTTCTTTGTCTCTTCCTCCACCAGGACAAGGACTTCTGTCACAAAGCGCTTTGCAGCTCAACAACCAGGATGCCTATGCAGCAGCTGGTTACCATAGTAACCAAGGGCTGGCACTTGGGGAGTCCGTCATGGGCCGCAGCGGGCAGGTTGGAGGGGCTGTTCACATCTACAATCAGGTGCAATAGACGGCTTCATGTTTTTTTTAATATCCATCTTCTTCCACTACCCTTGTTCATTTCCATCTTTCTCCACCATTCGGCTTCTTTATCCTTCATCTCATTATTCACACTTTCTCACGCCCTTGTCTTCGTACCTTTCCCTGTTCACTCTCCTGTTTCTCATGCTCCCTTCCCCCATCTTCCTTCATTCCAATGCGTCCTTTTCTCCCCCTCATTTGCTTCCTGACCTCTTCCTTACCTCTCCTCTCTCATCTTTCTCCCCGCTCTGATCCCTCCAGGTGACATCCAGCCGTGCAGCTGCCCAGTTAGCAGGAACAGACTCTCCCTCCCAGTCCCAGAGAGACTCATTTGCCCAGCAGGCCCATGGCAGCGCCTTCCACATGCCCAGTGACGGTGGACCTACACCTGCTGGACCCCCCATGTATTACTCCTGTGCCACTTTGCCTGCACAGGTACAAATCCCCAGAGAGATTACTTTGATGCTATACTTATCATTTGACTGCTCTCGGTCGAGTACTGTAGGTTGAATCGTTGTCATAGCTACAGTACAGTATATCCCTGTATTACTTGGTGGAACCGATGAGTTTTACAGTTACTAAAAGCCCGTTTTATTGATTGAACCATTCCTTATACATGGAGGGAACGCTTCACTGAAAATCTGTTTTCTCATATACTCACCCCTGTAGGCTTGAAAGGAGGCTCTGTAAAGTTTGTACTCTGCTCCTTTGCAGAGGCTGGCAGCTTTAGTCAGCTTGGATTCACTACAGGTGCATAGGTGTCCAATGGTAAAAAAAAGTCTTGGCAAAATAAGCATCAAAACATGCATCAAAACAAAATAAACCACTTCTCTGCAGTTCATTTCTGTGCTTTGTATGCCGGTTCACCACTATAATGCTCAAAACATTCCTTCCTGCAGACTGGGGGCTACATACGAGCAGTGGAAGCAGTGTACTTCAACTTGAACATAGAAGTCAGAAAAGTCAATAATTAGATAGGTTTGTTATATTTTAAAAAATCGTTTCACCTTTGTAATGGGTTATGCCAGCATTTCTGATGCAGAATCAATCCAATTCATTTCATTGGAATTGCAGTGATCATTGGATTTGCTTGTTGAATTCAATCGAATTCAAGTGAACTCAGTTTTGGTGTTTGATGCTTTTTAGATGGTTATTGTAATGGACAAAAAAACATCTTCCGAGTAAACTATGAACGTTTTGTCTTGTATGGGACTGAGTAAGAGACTAACTGTCAGCCAGAAAGGTAGCTTGCTTCCATTCAGTCACTTCAATAAGAAGCTTATGTTGTGACTGATTAGCTTTAGCGTACTCTTGGGTTGCTTGATGTTTGTTGTTAGCTTGCCAGCTACAGTAGCCAATCCATTTTTCCCCAAGATGGGGAAGGCATGAACCCTACTCCCTCTGGTATTCCTGCCAAAACCCTAACTAATCTCAATCCTCATGTATAAGCAACCCAACCAACCAAGGTAAGGAGAACAAGCCAATCAGAGGCAGAGAAAAAAAAAGGCCTTCTGTAGTTTATCAGCTAGCATTGCAAGTGGTCCCTATGTCAACAAATCTATTTTACAAGGACCCAGGGGATGAACTTTCTTCAAAACACTTGACATGAGCTGTTGACAAAGATATAAGGAAAGATGTTTGCGCTTTGGTGACGGATACAAATCTGTGGCACACTGCTAAAATCCTGCCAGATAATTGTACATTGACCCAAAAGAATGAACTCATCCTCGTACATATTAGTGCTGACTTGCAGAAGATTACACAACTCCATTCTTTTGGGTGAACTACTTCACCACCAAAGTATTGGTTCAATTTGTGGCAGATGGTGAGTGCTTCACACACATGGTACCCCAGTGTGCACTGCTGTGGTAGCCAAACTGTGCGGACTCTTCATCTAACATAAATTACTGCCGTCCTGGTTGCAATTGAAGAAAGAGCTTATCCTGCATATTTCTTGCAATTAGTACAATGGGTTTATCAGTTCTGCAAGCAGTTTTTCTTTCAGGGTCGGTCAGCAGTGCAGCTACTATGCAGGAAACTTGTATAAAAGTCTGGCCTCTTAGCTGATGATTTACCGTTTATTACTTATGTTGCTGCATTGCGATGATTTCTGGGCTCAGAGTTTAAGATTTTAAGAACAGCATGTTAATCATGTCTTTGAATTCATTGAAACCGATTTACCGACACTGTTCCACTGTATCAAAAATTGGCAGCATCCTCACTTCAGCATGCCTTGACCTCGCTCATCTAAATTAATAGAGTGTTGAAAATTGTACCTTTATCTCTGTATCTGCAAGACCTCGCAAATATTTCTCCAACTTATTTCCCCAGTTGGAATTAAATGATAATGCATGTTTAGAATTCTTAGGGAGGTTCATTTGGCGGCCCATTGCTCACAGTCGTATTTCAACTTCATTTGGTTATAAAAGTTCAGAGTCATCCCTTCATGTTTGGTCTGATAACTCCAAGCTCTTCATCGCGATGTTATCACAGATTAGAGTCTCCGCTCTCTGGTTTTTCAGCCCCGAGGGGAGATGTTCATCTCTCTGAAAATAATGATATGAATAAGAAGGGTAGATGAATATTTAAAGTGAGTGACATTCCCCTTTAATGAAGTACAACTCTTCTATTACAGCGTGTGAGCTCCCCTCTCCAGGCGGTGGGATCCCCCACCAAGCTGCAGCGACTGGGATCAGCCTCCTCTGACATGCCCAGTTACGCCACGCTACAGAGGGTGTCCTCGCCTAAACAGTCACCCAGCCGACTCGCCAAGTCCTACAGGTTGGTACAACTTCAGCCTGACCAGTTGATTTAGTAAGGGCTCATTGTAAGGAGCACATTATGTGAGACTTTTACTGGTCCCGGAGCACAAAAGAATATATCTGTATGGGGTCTGAAAGGTTGTGTTGATCAATATCATTGATTCACCAATTACTTCACCTGGTGCTGAGACCGCTTGCTTTGAAAAACACATTCTAGCAAAAACTCCCTGCGTGTTTTAGTCCCGTCAGACTCCACTGCTCATGCTTAAGTAGTTTAATAATGTACCTTATCCTGCCTCACCCTGCCTTGATACAAAACAAGTAGTGCTTTACAATAGATAGATGTTTACCTGAATCTAGTATAAAACTAGTGAAAGGACACAGAATACCAGTTTTTTTATGTCTATGATTTTGGCTGAACGCCAACACAATTGCCAGTATGAATAAGGCAGTTACTGCATATCCACTGATATGTAAGTTAACATTTGTTAATGTTGCAACTATATGCTTCTTCAGGTTAAATTTTCAATGTTATTTTGTGACAATGCTGTACTTACTTACAAACTTAGGTTTGGGCACAAAAATCCTTGGTTAGTGTTATGAAAAGTTCATCTTTCGGCATAAAATTGTCTTGAAAGATAAGTCATAAACATGTAATGCAATCATGATGTGACATGTTTTGTTGAAATGTCAATATGGTACGTAGCCCAAATGTATCAGTAGCTTGTAGAAATGTAAAGTTCCCAACCAATAAATCTTTGAAGAAGCTCCTGAAGCACAATCTTTACTGTACATTGAAGAAGATAAACAGCGTTAAAGCCCAAATATAGTAGCAGACTGCTGGTGGGCCAGTCATTTCAAAGTCATGCTGTGTACCCAAATGTTGTTCGAACCCACAGAACTTTATTTTAAATCCTCATGGAGAAATTTCCAAACGTAGAGATACGAGAGAAACGAGAGAAACGAGATACCAAACATTGTAAATCAAACTGCATGTTCTGGGTAATGTGAACAAAATGATGCACATGACTATAATACATCTAGCTGATTTAATGGTGCAACAGTAGAAAATACATACATACATTTAATAAAGACCAACCAAGCTGTTTCATTTCCTTCCCCTGCAGCACCTCATCGCCCATCAACATGGTAGCATCAGGTGGTGGCTCCTCCTCCCCGCTCCCCATGGCAGCCTCCCCAGGGGGAAACCACACCTCGTCGCCCATCCACCAGCTGAGCTCGGTGGTGGGCAGCTACGCCACCCTTTCGCCCACCAAGCGTATGCTGCATCACATCGGACCAGACTACAAGATTTCCCATGAGCTGTACGCCAACGCAACCCTGCAAAGGCCTGGTAGCCTGGCAGGTAGAGGTCAAGAAACATTTATTATTATCTCTTTATGTGTGGACGTGTGAGTTGCCAGTGTGTTGTATATCTATGCTTGTGAATTGTGAACTATCTGAAATATATGTAGATAATCATTTTTAGTTATTGAGTTTTATTATTTGAATACATTTGTTTTTTTATCGTTTTTGGTTGTTTTGTTTGTATACAAATTATACAATAACATTACATTAGTGTAGATACTGTATCATTTGATTATTAATCGTTTTACTTTACGTTTACATTTATGGCTTTCTTCTTTAAACAGCTCGTAGGATAACCTCAATTTCTGTTGAGTTTGAATTTCTATATTTCATTTTTTAATAAGATTTGGTTGTAAGATTATAAATCATAGGGTTTCTTCGGGGCCTAATATGGCATTTCTGAAGCAGCTCCATTATGTTAGTTCTTGATAGTTAAGGTCACAGAAACCAAGTTTTCATTCTGGCTTTGTCTAATTGGTATTCATGTGCATGAGTACAAGGATTGGAAGGAAAACACATATTACCAATATTTGATTAAATTGGCTTGAGGTTTTATCTAAAATGTATTAGATTGCTAATGTATTCATGAATTTCAGAACAAGAACTTGAATGAGATTTATTGTTTTTTCTAAAGCCCCCGACGCAGTTTAAAGTGCCAGAGTTTGACTTTGTGGCTTTTTAAAACGTGCGTTTGCCATTATGACATTTATTTTTTAATTTTGTGGAACTAAACATGAAGCTTATCATTTTAAAACTAATGGGTAACAACTGTTGTCTGGTTTTGATCACAAATGTTGTTACGGATTATCACAACCCAAACATTGTCACACTTTTCATACCAATAACACATTTTTAATATGGTGCTTATCACCGTGCAAAAGATATACTGCCAGACTCTCATAAGGTAAGAAGGTTAACATGGTTTAAGCAAAATGAAAATCAGAGTTGATAATTTGATTACTTGCTAATTTGCACTACTTAAGTATAATGCCAGTCTAGTCCTATATTATTGGCCCTGTGTCAAGATCTAGTGAAATCGCATTTACTTTTTCAGTTTATATTGTAATCACTTGGTGCATTTCCCTCAATGAAACAGAGGGTTTTTTTCACCAAATTACAACAAACTTACCAATGTACAAAAACCATTGAGCCATGTAGCATTCTAGCATAAGAGCACTAGTTGGTTACTGGGTCTCTTGGCAAAATATAGCTAACTAGGATGGCACTCAATAGCATGCATACCCCTGTCAGGGCACAGTAGTCCCCCCCTTCTCACTCACTTGTGGACACAAGCCACCTTAATACATCATAATTCCCTTAGAAATTACCGACAATCACAGGGTGAAAGAAAGTGAGAAAAAAATACCTGGATACGTCCTTTTATCCGGATCTGCCCCAGAAGTTAATGGAGTCTATTCTGGGCCGAGAGCCATCCTTCATCCTAGTTTTATAGAAATCTGTTCAGTAGTTTTTGTGTATTCCTGCTGACAAACCAGCACATAAACGGACACAGGTGGAAACACAACCTCCTTGGCAGAAGCAATGAAGCAGCCATCTATAGTAGGGATGTAAATAAATATGAAGAGATTATTTGGAAATGAACATAAAATGTGCTCCGATCAGAGGACAACAGAATCGATGTTTTGCAGCAGCAGTAGCAGGCCCCTGGTATAAATCCCACAGATATTACTGATATTTCATGATATACAGACACAGATAGTAGCTTTGTGTTAAGCCCTCAATCCATAGTAAATGTTGTGCACTGTACTTGATGGGAACTTGGAGGCAACAGGGGCCCAACAGAATATTTTACCATGGGGCCCCAAATGAGGTTAATCTGGTTATGGTGTTTATGGCATGTAAAGTGATCACGACACATCAGCCTTTCTGTTAATGTGTTTTAAGGAGCAATTCAAAAGACAATATGAACTTACTTGACCTACATTTGATCGCTCCTATAATGTAATGTAATTGTAATGCAATGTAATTGTTTAACACTATAAATAACTATTACATTCTCAGGGATCCATCCATATATCCATCCATCCATTCATTTATCCGTTCATCTGTCGGTAAATCTAAACTCCATATTCCCTGTGTTCTCAGGCTCCAGAGGGTCCTACAGCAGCCAGCACAGTCACCTAGGCTCTGAGCTCCGACCTCTGCAGTCTCCTGAACACCACATTGACCCCATCTACGAAGACAGAGTCTATACCAAACCCAACCTTAGAGGACAAGGTAAGCTGAAATGGGGAAATGGTGGCAGAGCAAAATGAAGACATGGGATAGAGAGTTATTTATTTAAGATGTACAGAGGGATATAGTCAATAAGTCTGTATCCCAGAGGGTGAGGGGAGTAGAGAGAAGAACTGAGTGGAAAGCAAACATATGATAGAAACCGGGCTAGAGTTTAAGTTTGGGAGTTAAACACATTGTAAGTAGGAGATTTCGGACAGAGAATTCTGAAGTGAATGTGAGGATTTTATCAATAAAGGCTAATGAGGTTATCTCAGTTTGGGCTTGGAAACCCCGTTTTACAAACTGAGGCATAGTGTTTGAAAGAAATGGGCATTTAGTCTGTGCTGCTTCAGACTTAAACCATTATTGCTTCTTTAGCGAGCTCCTGCATTTGTGGAATTGCAGTAGTAAATTACAGTGCCCCCTTAAGAGACCCAGCCATAAGCATTTTCTTACCTGGCAACTCAAAAGTTGTTCTTCATTGCTTATGACTGATCTGCATAGCAACAGTAAATTACTTATTAATCATTAATAATAATTAGTCATGTCTTGTAAACCCTTTAAAGGAAGGAAAATCACATAAACCTGTATTAATGCTTTGAGTAGATTAGAGTGAAGCACAGAGATGTGTTTCAAATAGTCCAAAATTATAAATAGCTGCAGCGGGCTGTAAATCACCCACTGAACCATCTAAATTTAAAAAGCAGTGAGCACAAGACGACATCACATGAAACGGTGAATAAAGTGAGCGATCAAACAAATACTGTGCAGCATCCTGAGAGGTAGAACAGAAAAAGACACGACGTCCAACTTAGCAGATAGGTGTTTTTAATATTAAAGGCCACTGTACATGAGAGATTTCCCGGTCCCATCTGATCGTGTAGCGCTATTTACCAGATCAGGTAGGCAAATCCAATTGGGGTCTCAATGGCAATTTGTCTCTCAGTCACAGTCTGTTAACTAATTAGTTTCAAGGCTGAAAATTAATCTCAATTAATCCCATGGGCGTTAGCCTGGGTGCTTTGAAATCAAAACAAACCAACCGTGTCCTAAAATGTTGTCAACGCTGTGCTGGCAGTTTGGTCGCCTGAACGATAGCTGTATAGAAGAAAACATAGAGAGAGACATGTATAAAGAAAGCTTATACTTTATTCTACAAGGTTTTGTTCCAAATAAGATATATCCTAACAATTCAAAGATTTTAGGTCATTTTTGTTGTACACACTTATAAGTGACTTTGATGCATCAAAATAACTCTCTCATCATCTCCACCGTTTGTGTCTGTGAATGCAAGTCACGACACTGCCACTCTTATTGTTAAAGCCTCTTTTTTTTTAACATTGACTTGAGAGCAGCACAGCAACTGTTGAAGCTTGACTACGTTTCAAGGTCAGCTCAAATAGTTTCAAGATTACAAACGGAGTTGGAAACAAGCAAACACTTTACACCCGACTTCACATCACAGGTGAATTTCCTCGGGCCTTGTCAAGATCCCTGCAGTTATGTAGTAGCACACACACAGTTATACACACACACGGACTGACCCAGCTCACCTCCCTCAGAGCGAGCCGGTGTAACCATGTGGACTATCAAGCTCACATGGTTTCTGAACTGCGGTCCAACGGGAAGACAATTCCTCTCTCTGTTTGAGGCTGACAGAGGGGGTTTACTGGGCCGTGGTGAAGGCGTTATGGCGTCCAAATGTCTTTAGACCGAGAACGGATTAACAAGTGTGCAACTGCCCTTGGGCCCCAAACCCTCACTGTGTGGCAATTAGCTTGCAGTAATTTGATTAACTGTAAATATGTTTGGTACTTGGCACCACTAAAGCAAGATAAAGAATTAAAGCAGCTTCAAAAGAATAGTTCAACATCTTGGGAAATATGCTTTTTCACGTTCTCGCTGACAGTTCGACGAGAAGACATCCAGCGGTGACTCCAATGTGGAGATGGATTAGTTTCCTTGTTTCTAGTCTTTCTGCTAAACTAAGCTAAGCAAAGCCAAGCTAGCCATCAGCTAGCTATAGCTTATTTAACAGACAGTTATGACACGGTTGTAAATCTCCTCACCCAACTCTTGACAAAATGATATGCTAAGCATATTTTCAAAAATGCCTAACTATGAGGCATGTATTTGCACTGTGCTCAAGAGATTAACAGCCCAGTGTGTACTATTTAGGAGGATCTATTGATAGAAACGGAATATTAAATTTTATGTTTTCAGTAGTGTATAATCATCTGAAACTTAGAAAATTGTGTTTTCATTACTTCCGAGTGAGCCTTAGCTACAGCGTGAGAAGAGTACACCACATTGCACCACCAGTTTGTATAGTGGCCCAGAAGAGACAAACTAAACACTGGCTCGAGAGAGGGCATTTTGCACTTTTCAGGTTTTTACCAGCCACTATTAGGGAGGTATTTAGTTGGTTGCAATTTGTAGCCGCACCACTAGGTGCTACTAAATCCCTGACTCTTGACCTTTAAGTGTAAACCTTGGACCAGGATGGTGTTACACACTCAGGTTCTGGGCAAAATGCAATGAAGCTGTCATGGGTGGTCTGCTGTGTATTGTGTACATGACGACGGCCTAAGGATGAATGCATACATACTGTGTAAAGCATAGAAAGATTTAGTGGAATTAACTAATGTTTTGTTATTAATGTTATATAGCTATTTAAACTGAATTAATTTCAAGGTCAAGGGGTGAATAACTCAATTATGCCCTTATGCCCTCCTTGCAAAATTAATCTGGTACAGTGAAAACTGGCTGTACTTTTTAAATGTCACCTTGAATAGACTTTCGACAGGTGTCTAAAGGTTTTATGTGTGAGTTTTTTTTCTTTATTTTGCATGACTCTTTGATTTTTACCTGCTACTGTCCAGTATTTTGTGATTATATTTTTCGAATGAAAAATAATTTGGTGAGTTTACCTTTTCACCTCCCCATTGAGTTGTAAATCTTCACTGCAGTTTTCCATTATAATTTCTGTATGGGTGTTTTATTTTATAACTTTTTTTTTTGCTTCTTTCCTTTCTGCTTTTTTTCTTCTGTGCTGTTTTGTTCCACTGGTGCTTTTTTCTCATTGTGTGTACGTGCATCCTTGTGGTGGCACTCGTGTGTGGTTTGCCACTCCCTGCCCCTCCACGGCTACACCAAACCCAGTGGTGAACCAGTTGTACCAAGAGGTCCTCAACTATCTGCTCTTTCCCTACGCTCCTCTTCCTGCTTTAGCCCCGCCTTCCCCCGGTGTCGACCCAATCCCCTTGCAGCGAACGGGAAGCCAGTCCGCCACAGCCACTTTTCAGAGAGGCAGCTTCGCCACAGGAGGTGGGGCGGCTGACTACGCAAACCCGTACCGCACTCTTCAGTTCTGCCCATCCACCGAGTCGCCTTACAGCAAGTCAGGCCCCGCCCTCCCCCCTGAGGCGGCCCTGGGCCGGTCACCATCAGTGGACAGTATCCAGAAGGACCCAAGGTGAGGAAAACACGTCATTTTTACTTAGAATCAGCTCTGGATTGTTGATGAAGCCCTTTGTCCTGCTCCCTTTCCACTTTCACTGAACTTACTGAGGGCCAGATTCACCAAATTGATCAGAATTATGCAAGAAAGTATAAATAATGTCAATAACCTGGAGACATTAAGCTTTAACAGTAAAAAAGAGTTTAATTGCAAACCACAGAAGAGTGTCGAAGTCAGAGGTGTGACACGGTGACACACAACAGTTGGGAGCACCTCAACAGATAATTGACTGTCAGGATTTGACGGTCGGGTGCTGTAAAAGGCTGGCTGAATCTGGGCTTTAGTATGAGGCACACATCACGCCACATCTTTCACTGTCCTCTCCAGTTTGCCTGGTGCTGGGGCTTGTTCACACTGCCGTATGAATGCCTGCGCACCTTTTGGTCAATTTTTAAAGTTTGATGGCGCTGTGAGGAGTGGAGGGGCTCTCCGTCAGTGACAATCTGTGCAGTAGGTAGAAACAGTTAATCCCCAAAGTGCATGAAGTCTGCTTTTAGACCGAGAGAGCTCTGTGCACGAGCGTGGGTGTGTGAAGATGAGGGGGAGAGAGAGGCAGTGACAGACAGACGAGAAGAGAGAAAGAGAGAGACACTTACAGAGATAGCGTAATAGCTGTTTTCATCATTCTTTTGTCCTAGTTACAATCAAGTTTGAAATACTATTCCAATTGTGTCTTGGGTTTTTCTTTTATTTCTCAGCCTCTGCTTTTGACTAATGACTGCACAAGCACACTGTCACAGATAGAAGCAGCAGCCTAATTAAAGCTGAAGTGTCTCTCCTTGTGACATTTCAGCTCAGGTGTGAGCAGGAGATATATTTTTTTCGCTTAAATGTAATATCTCTAATGAGGAAGTCACTTTGTGCTGATATGGAATCATTTGGTCAATGCGAGAGTGTCTTTCTGTGTTCTTAGAATAGGTGACTCCTGTTGTTTTTGTTGTTGCCATTGCTCTTTCCTCCACCCATTGTCCAAGTGTTTATTTCTCTTTGCACATTGCACTCACATCGTCTGTTTGTTCAACCTTAAGCTCCGGCATCATTGTTGTGTAGCTTCAAGCATCCACACATCTGCACCGCTACATGTGGAGGACTGACTTGTGATGCATGGCATTTTGCTTTACCTTCACAACATGCGCAGTCAACGTCAGCGCTGGCACTGTCTGAATGAGACAGTGCTACTGGAGTAGCTTGTTGTCCTCATCGCATTAAAGGGAGGGTCCCCCAAGATCACAGGAACAGTC
Organism: Sparus aurata; assembly: GCF_900880675.1. Classification (NCBI taxonomy): domain Eukaryota; kingdom Metazoa; phylum Chordata; class Actinopteri; order Spariformes; family Sparidae; genus Sparus; species Sparus aurata. Next base: position 7,535,367 of record NC_044207.1, on the reverse strand, counting down.
TGATCCTGCTGTTGCAAGTTTTATTGTTTGCACGCTTGCAGCACTGCTGCAGCTCAAAGAGGATCTGCTTGAAAAAGCATGTCAATATAAATTATTTAATATTTGTGTCAACAAATCCTATAAAGAGACCAAAACCAACAAGTGTTAGTCCATCTCTCAACACTTTCCAGCTTCCCTACTATGTCTGTGGTACTTAGCTATAAACTTAACTGTTCCTGATGAAGTCTAAAAAACAAGGAAATACAAATATTGGCCTGGACATACAGGATTTCAGGATTGTTCTTTTTTCATTTTTTATTTATTTATTGGATAATAACAGGTCAAGAGGCTGACAGGAAATCTGGATAAATACAGGTATGACATGCAACGAAGGTTGCCAGCTGGAATCGAACTCGCAATGGGCGGCATGCGCTTCAAACATTCAGCTGCCAAGGTCTGAATAAATTGTTTTGTTTTTTAGTGTCATACGATAAATATCCATAGATAACAATACAACACAAAGCCACATTTGCTTTCATGGAGGCAGGTTTGTGGTCTGCCGATAAACACTGGGGAAGAAGGAGAAACAGAAGAAGAACGATGGCAACACATCGTTGTCACGCTCATGATAATAACCTGCTATACCTAGGTAGACCCACGCAGTGTAGACTAGACAGCGAAAAATGTCATCCCCAGTATGGTCAGACATCTTGGCTCTTATTACCCTCAGGTGTGCATGAACTACAGGGTCTTTGAAAACTGCAAAAATAAGAGATTATTGGTTATCAGTATCATCAGAAGGAGGTATTTATTGGTATCGATAGCACCTTAAAAAATCCATATCTGGCATTTCTAGTGATATCCTAAAACAGCTGGCTACTGTAGTTTTTGGCAAACATTTCTCGAACAGGAGAAAATAGTGCATTTTTTGGAGACTATTTAATGGTGTGGCTTCATCTGAGTTTTATGCGGTAATTGGGTGTTTAGGACAGCAAATCTGATAATGCGGAAAACTACAGCGACCAAGTTCCTCATAATGACAGCACATGTCACCCAGTGTAACTGTGAGGCTCATTTAAGTTTTGTTTTGTTTTGTTTTGTGTTGCCTGGAGAGCAATATAAGTTTATGACACAGAAGAATATCATTTCATAATGTAAATCAGGTGCAATGGAATTAGACAGGAAACACTTAATTCACCATTGATCAGTAGGATCAGTTCATTGTTGGTTTTGGTCTTTTCGTGGTACTTGGTGACAAAGTAAAAAATAAGGACTATCACCAGCCTTGTTCTTTCAACACGCCTAGTTTTTTTTTGGGATACTGGCTTACTGGTCAACATAGCTGTTAAGTGCTAACACCACAATCATTCACATTGTATTATTCCTACATATCTTATCTAGGCATAATTAATGTCTAATCTATGAAGGAATGATATCAAAAATTAGCAGCATATCAAAGAAAACTGAAATATGAAGGATTCAAAAGAAATCATTAGACTGTTACAAATGATTTATTATATATAGGCTGAACTATAGCGTCTTTAATTTTTCATTTTTCTTACAAGAACAGCCTCAGCTGAGCAACAATGTATGCATCTTTTGCATCTTATGCAGTGGAAAAAACTAGTTACTAAAAATATACAGTATATGTGGATATTCTCGTGTTTAAAATTAACCTACCCATAACAGGCTTAGCGGCTTAGCTTGTCATTTACTCACCGTTTAGCTCCTCTGGTACAAGTCCTGCTTCTCTGAGATAAATCACACAAAAAAAATGTAATAAGTTACACATGAAGGATTCAGTCATCTGTGTTATCATTTAACAGCTAAGTTGACTAACAGGCCTACCTTGTGAAAACAGGGTGACACAGATAAGAAAATAGCACTGTTGATATACAGAGCATATTCATATAAATATACACCATGGTAAATAACCTACTTTTAATAAGGTAGAAGACCTCTTAACCGCGCAGGAAACGCCTGGTAGTTTGAAACCCACACTAAATGCTTGCTGATTTTGGGCCTGCTGTCTTAAAGTCCTCTGATAATTGGCTCTGCAGTTTTGACCCGAATTGCAGCAATCGTGACCTGAACACCAAGTTTGGTGCATGAATATGCACAGAACAAGGCAGTACCCAGATTGCTTTATCCTCAGACCCTCTCTTTAGCCAACATATCCACCATCTCCCCACCACCTGCTCTAAGTGCATGTCCTTCACCCTGCCCACCTTCTCCACCATTGCCTGATAACCAAATGTTGAGAGAGAAAGACGAGTCTAGTGGCTACGTATTGATTTCTATTTATCAATCATCACTCTTATGACGGTTATTGAATAATTTGTTGCCAGACAGCCAACAAATACCTCTCTCTTGTTTCTCTCTGCCTGTCCCCCCTCGATAGGTACGACCCCGAATTCCTTGTGTGGAATCAAAATCAAGCCGAGCAAAGAATGACAAAGTAATCCAACTATTTATTTATACATATATTCATTCTGTCTATCTATCTTACCTTTGTCTCATTCACTGAATCTTTCCATCTTCTCTATATACGACACCAGTATCAGACGCAGATGTTAATGTTAATGGCAGCATGACATTTCACATATGTATGGTCACCCATTTAGTGCCTTATCAAACAGGGATCAGTTTGAATTTGGCGTCATACATATTCTTGTTGGAGACAAGATCAAAGTATTGGCTCTCAAAATCAATTTGCATTTGAATAGGTTATTGCATACAATCAGAATGACATCCTCTGTGTGCTGGAAATTAAAAACCAAACATTAAAAAAAACAAATCAGTTTTGACTATATGACAATTTAACTACCGGTTACTCATAATCAATTGCTGATTGCTTGTATGCCATTAGTAGCAATATGGTTTACTAAAGCCCATGTTTTTATGGTGTTAATATTGCTCATTCTCTCCTTTGGCTTTCCATCCATCCACCCATCCTTCCATCCATCAATCTATCTGTTGACGTATTTGGTCATTCATTTGTCTCCATTCTCTGTCTGTCCTGGCGATTTCTGAAAAAATGCTTTGTGGCGGTTTATTCATGTGGCTTGCCCAGAGTCAATTTTGGCATTTAATTTTGAGTTTTGATGGTGTGGTATTTACTCAGACAGCACGTGTGTAAGCGTAGGCGCATTCCCTAAATGTTTAGCCTTTAAGCCATCATCAAGAATACGATGAAGGTAGATGGATGACATTGAACTTGTCATTCCTTCCTAGTCAATGAACACTGTCCTAATAATCAGTACTAACTAAAGGTTACTTTGAAGGTCTAAAGTGTGTGATTTAGTGGCATCTAGCTGTGAGGTAGCAGATTGTAACCAACTGAATACCCCTCTTTTCACCCTCCCCAACACAGGCTGTCAAAAATGTAACCTGACAGGCCCTCTCGAGAGCCAGTGTTTGGTTAGTCTCCTTTAAACTATTGTAGAAACATGGCAGTACAACATGGAGGACTCAATGGAAGAGGACCCACTACCTCTGTATAAAAGGTTCATTCTGAGTCAACCAAAACACAATGATTATTAGTTTCGACTGATTAAGAAAACATAAATATGAATATTAAATGCCCCCAAATCCCACACACTGACAGGATCTTTATTAGTAAACCCACATACTGCATGGGTCTTTACAGTTGTAAGGTAGTGTTAGCTTACCTTTTTGGGAATGTGGGGGTGTCGGCCTACATTTTTACATAGTTTGGTCTCGGTTGTTTGGTACTGCTTCCTTTCTAATTTCAGTGTGAGTAAGGATGTTCGTAAACTGCCAGTACATCGTTTTTTTTTTATTATTGCTAATATTATCTATCAGATACTGTTACATTGGCAAACAATACTTGCGGACACAAAACATGAGCTGTCAGTGCTGAGGACAACATTAACTAACAATGTTGTCAGAGACATAACACAAGCTAACAATACTGGAAAGATAACATTAGCTAACAAGACTTTTAGAGACATAACACAAGCTAACAATACTGAAAAGATAACATTAGCTAACAACACTTTCAGAGACATAACACAAGCTAACAATACTGGAAAGATAACATTAGCTAACAACACTTTCAGAGACATAACACAAGCTAACAATACTGGAAAGATAACATTAGCTAACAATACTTTCAGAGACATAACACAATCTAAAAATACCGAGACATAAAATGAACTTACAAGGCTGACAGAGATAAACATTAGCTAACAATGCTGGCAGAGACATAACACAATCTAACAATACTGGAGGCATGAGATTAACTTGCAGTGCTGGCAGAGACTTAACATTAGCAAACCATGCTGACAGGGACAAAGCATTAGCTAACAATGCTTTCAGAGACATAACACAATCTAACTTGACAAGACATGACAAGTTAATAACCCTGGCAGAGGCTCAACATTAGCTACCAATGTTTGGCAGAGACTTGAAATAAGATTAACAAATATTGGAACCATAACAATAGCTAACAATACTTTCAGAGGCAAAACATAAACTAACCATACCGAAAAGACAAAACCTTAGCCAATAAAGCTGGCAGAGACAAAACATCCGAACCTCCAAGTAACAATGTTAATGTTACTCATAGTAACATTAACATTGCAACGTTAACGTTCCTCTTCCGTTGCAGTAAACACAATACAAAGCTTTTCAGTGGGTCTAATTATTTTGCCGCAACCAGAACTTACAGATACTCTATGGCAGACTAAACTGGTACATTGCCCACACAGCACACCTCTCATTCTAGAGGAAATACTGCACAACATTAGCAAACCATAAAGCAGTAGCACAGTTCAACAGGTCAAGCAGCCAAATCAGTATCTGTAGAGGTTCAGTCAGCGAGGAGGATTTTATCAATCAGCATTTACAATGTGTTGTGTTCTTGGGTGCATGTTGAATAGATATACTGCATTGTGTTCCTTAACACGTTTGTCTTTGACATTATCATATTGTTATTATTGTTTATGGAAATTGTAAATGTTTTGTCATGGTATTTCTTATCAAAGGTTACTTGTATCTAGTCTCAGTCTTGCCGTCTTTTACATGGCTCTAAAAATGAATAATTAGCTTGTCTCATCCACAACAAAGTAGCCTAAAGTATCACTGAAATTTCTCTGATGAAATGGAGGAGTGAATATAGACGCTATGTGGAAATAGAAATATATAACAAACAGAAAAATGATACATTTATTCTTCAGAAGCCTCAAACAAATACCATTTAGCTGATTTGTCACTCACCGCCGCAATCTGGCAAATGAAGGAACGTAACTGCGGAGACAGCCTCTTCTGCACCGCAACACATTTCTTCCTTCTGGCTGCCAGTGATTTATGGAAATGCTCCTGCTAACAAAGAAAGATTTGTGCCAGACAGCATCTGACCTGATCATAAAGGTGCCTCATTTTATTTCATGCTCATAAGCACAGTGAGAGTCTCTGATCCATATTCAGTCACCGGGTTGAGATGGACTTTGTGGTGTGTGTGTGTGTGTGTGTGTGTGTGCGTGTGTTTGTGTGTATGTGTGCTGGTGTGTTTCTTTGCTCTGCCTGACATCTCCTGACCTTTCATTCGTTTCTTCCAGCCTCAGTGGGCCAGTCAGTCAGCCATGCCATCACACACACACACACACACACACACACACACACACACACACACACACACACACACACACACATACACACACTTTATTTTTCTTTGTTTAATTGTCTCTTCGCCTCAGTCTTTTTTTCTTCTTCCACAGTTTTTTTCACCTTCAACTATTTTTTAAATATTTCTGTTTTTATGTGTTGATTGGGTTTGAAATTTAGTTGTATATTTGTGGGTATGAAAATGTTGCGTTGGAATACTTAGATTCCCATCTGACAACACTGCAGCAGTGACCAACCGAATCCTGGCGATCTGTAAATGTAAAACCATATTTTAAGGGTGCTTGTCCAGTGCAGTGAAGGTTCCTGGGGCTATTTGAAGTGCACAAAGGAAATAAAACTGCATTGCTTGCTTTGCATTTTGACATTGTAATATGTTGGAAAACCGTACAACTACTTAACAATGATCAGTACATCTTCTCTTAGAAAAAACCCTAACCCTAAACCCACGATCATGTAATAGTCCAAAGCAGCTTCATCACTCTAAAACTGCTTTGAAATTGACTTTGGACTGGATACTGGATAAGTTAAACTATTATAGCATAAGCTCTAATATGTTCGCATACTAAATGTTTTACATCCATTTGCCTAAATGGGCAAATATGTGGAATTATGGAAATGGTCAAGGAAAATCATGGTGAAACCTGTTGCCCGTATATCATCTACTATAAATAATGAAAGGGGGACGGAATGAAATAATGAAATGGATTAAAGGAATTTCTTTATCTCTTTCACAGAGAATAAAGTAACATGGCACTACTTATCTTACTAACTAACTTTTAGCATTGACAAGATTTTATAATTAATGATGAATACGATAAAAAGAAAGGACACATAGGATTTCAAGAATGAAATCATAATTTCTTGAAGAAGAAAGAAGTTACACAGTTGAGGTGATTGTTGTATTTCAGGAATTATAACACAATTTATAAAGACAAAGGGAAGATCAATAATGAGAATAGGAGAGTGGAGTGGAGTGGAAACGTGGAGTGACTGTGTCGGTGATCGATCCAGACAGCCTTTCAAAGGTCACGGCAATGCCTATTCCATCCCCGCCTCGGAAGTCTCAAAAGTCAGCTTGACTAGCGAGCCAGTTTTGATCAGTAGTCGCGAGTGTGTCGGTAGGGTCGAGCTCACGTTCGTCACTTCTTTGTGCTTGTCGGACTGCATTTATACAGCCCTGAGCAGAAATGCTCCTTTGGTTTTTCCGCTCACTGATGCGCTGCGCTCGTATCTGTTTTTTCATGTGCGTGGGTTCTGAGACTAATTAAACGCAATGCTGCCTCTGCTCTCTTATACCTTGCACAGTGTTAGATAATAGTTTGTATACTACAAGCTTTATTAACGCTAGAGGGGTAACTTCAAACTTAGAGGCGTTGGGCCACTGACCCGGCTGCTGCTGTATTTGTTGCGCCGAGAGTGAGAACTGTTTGGCTGCCACATAGAGCACATAACTATATCACAGCAGTCCACACAAACAACATGAAGATACCTGTGAAAGAAGTGATCGCTTCAGCTGGCACCTCTGGGAGGGTCTGGAGAAAAAAAAAGAGAAAGAGAAAGAGAGAGAAAGGTGATAAAGAAAACAGAGAGCTCATGCTACAACATCATTGCAGGGACAATTACATGGACTGATGCGTTTAACCAGCGTTGTCAATCATTAATCAGTTACTGTGCTAATTACTGTGTCCATCAACTGCACATAGTGTCGACAGATCCCTGTTGGGTCTGCTGCCGCTGGTCTGAGATCAGTTTGTTTTGCGACGCCAACCGTCAACAACACAACACTGGGCTCATTTTCTATTGTCTTCTGCTCTATTGTAAGTTTGCTATAAATACACTGCGCTGTTTTGCTGCTAATCAGCCACCTGAAGTTGTCAGATGTCCTGCTGAAAAGTGAACGCGGTGACTCAGCAGCCTTGTCAATTTATTTTTAACTTCCTTTCTTCCTGCCTCTCTTCTCCCACTTCTGTCAGTTTACTCTGCAGGTTTACCCTACCTGTCTGTCTGCATGTCCTGTCTGTCTGTCTGCATGTTCTGTCTGTCTGTCTGTCTGTCTGTCTGTCTGTAGGGGAATGAGTCATCATACACATCTCCATTCCCCCCGACAGTCCTCAGTGGTGGCAACACACACACACACACGCACACACAAGTACACCTGACACAAATCTCATAGTTAGCTCTCTGGTTTCAAATCGTTCTATTCCCCAAAAACCCTGACTCACAGGAAATCCTTTCAGCCCGATATAGCGGTGAGAACGATCCGCCTGCAGTCCCTCAGTTTACAGCGCCTCGCCCTCCTTTGCGAATACATAATTCATACACGGTTTATTTATTTACCGGGTTTAATTGTCGGTTTGCCGCCCGCATCACGCATTGTGGTGTAAATGTTTTGGCTGTGGCTGACACAATCGCACACAGAATCACACAGAATCACACACACACACACACACACACACACCCAGACAAGTGGTGACGCGAGATAGCCCACCTGGTTGGTTGGGAACAAAGAGTGGATTGAGAGTTTGTCAGTTCTTTGTCCCAGTCCACTGAGTCGCCAAATGACACATTTAGGCTCTCTTGGGGGGCGATGGGGGCTCTCACACACATGAGTATACACACTGACACATGTGCACATTATTAAGAAAGGAAATATGTCAGTGAATACCTTCCCACACACGATTTCTTTCAGTCCTGTTTTCTCCTCTTGTCCTTGAAGGTATCTGTCCTCTTAATTTCCCCTGACTTGTTCGGATCAGAGCCTTCTGCAGGACAAAAGGTTAGAGGGATAAGATTGCCATTACACACAAAAAAATGGCTTATTTATAGGACGCACCAAAGTGGTAGAAAGAAAAAAGTAAAAGAAGAATTTGGAAGAAAAAAAAAAGAAAAAGGGGTGACATTTGGATCAACAATTTGCTTAATGTGCCTTGAAGTGAAAATATCTGCAGCTGGGGTGAGATAATCAAACAAGCAAAAACAGAATTTGAAAACTCTTTTACAATCATATTTTTAGCAGACATGATGTTCTGATTGACGTGTTTTTGTTTTTCCAACGGGGACGTTTCAAAATAGGTTCATATTCTGCAAAGAGGACAAAAGCAGCATATACTCATACAGCACCTAAACAACTACATTGGCCAATTACTAGTGACTCCAAAAAATGACAACGCACTGGACTCAAAACAACATGACAGTTGTTGTACACTCACTCAAGTTTGGTTAGGCAACAAAACCATTTTGTAAGCTTAACAGGAAAGATTGTGGTGATGTAAGTCCAATCTCTTTATTCTTAGTGACCTGACTTCCTCCTTTGCTGCTTTAATAACTACTGTGGCCACAAGTGGTCGCAGCCTTACAATTAGCGCAGCTTTGGGTTTTAATATGCTGCTTTCGTGCTCATTATGAAAGGTGAGTGTTACATTTTGAATAAAAGAAACGTTCACTCACCCCAGCTGCCAAAAGCCAGACTGATAAGAAAAATGCATATGGTGATCCAGGTCATCATTAATTATAACTTTTGTGAGTGTTGTGATTCATGCAAAGCGTTTATTGTTGATGACATTTTGAATTAGATCTTTGATAAATTAACACTATTAGTAAGGTAGTTGATCCTCGAGTCCCGTTCCCAACTTTCTCAACAAATACTGAGCCTTTCAGAAGGCGGCCGACCTGACTTTGGAAAACCCAAGACATCAGTGTTACTATGTTTTGGGGTTCTAAGAGTTAAAAGTGCGGAAATTAGGCTACATTTTTATTCTTTAATTCAGCATATTTATTTATACGTTAATGTGATGTGTTATTTTCTGCTAAAGATAAGAATATTGTTATGTTCTAGAGATGTGGTGAAAGTTACATATACCTACAAGCGGAATAACTAAGTAAAAATGGACTCACCTTTTCAAGTTCAGCATCTTTGTTCATCTTATTCTCTCAAGGGCCATGAAATTCACTAACACAAACACACACTCACACACACACACACAGTACACTCGAAATGTTTCAGTTCAACTTGTTTCTTTCTGTTTTTCGGAACAGCCGTGCTTTCCAAAGACATCGCATATTCTTTTCTTAACTCCGACACTAAAACAGTGCAAACATTCCCCGAGCGAACACTTTTGCCCAAAGTTCACAGATGGCTCAGTAGTATTTGCTCATCCTGCTGTGATGTTGTCACACAGTGTTTGGGACTGGGAGCACCATATCCTCCCGTGTTCCCTTTGCTCTGGAATGGATGAACACACACACACAGGCACACAGACACACAAACACACGCTCTCACACACACACACAGCGAAAAAGAGCGAGAGATGCTGAGTGAAAAAGTAGTACAGCTCCAGGCTAGAGTTAGTGAATGAATGAACCATTATAGTACAGTTTTCTGGGGCAGAACACACTCAGGAGGGAAGACAGACAGTCGCTTTGTTTAATTTAGATTCACCGCGACTGTAGGTGAAATCTTTAAGAGTGTTAGTCCGCTTTGAAATTGACTTTTGTTTCAAGGATTTATCCCAGAACACCAACATATTGTACAACGTGACAGCTCTGTCTATGTTCATATTACCTCAGCATGTTGTCCGGTATTCAAATTTGTGTGTGCATGTGGAGTTGTTCGTCAAATCTATTTTGAATATGTACATTTGTATTGTGCATGTGTTTGTGCGCGCGCGTGTGTGTGCGTGTGTGTGCGCGAGTGCCTGCGGAGCTTCACAGCCCGAGGCCTCGGGTTGAGTTTGATCCGCTGTGATGTGCCACTTTCTCTCCAGGGCCGCAACTATTCTAGGCCCTGCTTCTGTCATGGTGTGCGTGTGGGTGCGTGTGTGTGTGTGTTTTCTTTTCTTTCCCATGTTTGTGTTTATTTCTCACCTATTCATGCCTTCTCGTCTCCAAATGTGTGTGTGCACGGAGGTGTTTAGTCCTGTTCTGGTGTTCTGAAGCATACTTGTATGTTGTTTGTGAGTGTGTGTGTGTGTGTGGGTGGGTGTGTTACGTGCTTTGTGCCTGCAGGCCAACAACAAATAGACTGTCCCCTCATTCATTCAAGTGTTAACTGTCCATTCTGTTATACGCATCGAGTACCACTTGTGTGTATCCGTGTCCGTGTGTTTTTTTGTTTGCGTGTCCCAACTTTGATCCCACAGATGTGAGACAGACATTTTGAGGGAAACCAATAGAAGAAAAGAGAGTGTTTGTTCAATAATTATTGTAGAGTGCTGCCAAAAGTGCCACTCTGGCCTTCAAGTAGTGTTTACTCTTTGGCCCCCGGTGTGCAACTTACATTGATGTGTGCTGTTTGGTTGAGTAATAGACCTGAAAAGCACCTCTTTTCAGCATGAGGATGGAGAGGCAGTTTAAAGAACAGCGGTGTTGATGGACTTGTCATGTGAAAGCCTCCCGTCAGCTGTTGAATGTGTCTTTTTGTGGCTAAAACTGTGATAATTGCAAAGAGTCGAGTGGATTACCCTGATTGTTCCGTATCCAGTGGTGAGGTGGTCGGTGAACAAGGCTCGGGCCCTGCCGATCATCACCCTTAGTCATAAATCTTACGGTGCCAGAGCGAATGTCAAAATTTCGACAAGCGGACACTGCATGCTATTTTCTACAAGAAACTCTCCCCTTCTTCTTACCTTTCTCTGTACAAGAATCCAAGTGTCCATGAAGCCTCCGCTTACTGCTGACTGACCAACCATAACTTACTTTGAAAATGTTTTTATAGAATCACAATAGTGCGCTGTAAGTACAGTCCAACATGCTTCACTGGTAAAAGGAGCGTCGGTTCTGCTGAATCGAACACTGTATGACTGCACCCACACTCACAAATTTAGTGACAGACAACTTCCCTCCCTCCTATCGTCTCCGTGTCGTATCGTCAGTACCGCGGCTACTGCTAACATCCTGGCTACTGTCCAAAGAGAAAAAAAAAACCAAATCCCAGTTTGAACAAGATAAAGTTAAACACACGGTTGTATTAATAAGGGGGCAGGTTTCGTCACTTACTAATCTAGTAGAACGAATGCTGGTTTTGAACCGCCTCAAATCCCAGTGGTATGGGGAAACACATATCAGTAGGGGAACAGAATGTGACAGAACACCAGCGCTCACCATCGTGTGAACGCCCGTTTGTTCACTCTTGTTTTACCTCGGTTTCTATCACTCTCCGTCTTTGCCTCTTCCATCAGCGCGGTTCTTTTTCTTTTGCATTGCAGAGCTTCCACATTTATTACAGCTGCAGTCAGGGTCACTTCCTTCGTGGCGTCATTCGACCCTTGTTTTTGTGAGAAAGAACAACAGAAACAACAGCCTGGTGGCAGTCTGAATGGCAAAGTGGATATGATGATGAATGTGATTCACAAGGACGGCTGTCGCTCTCTTCTGCGCCCATTTTAAGTGACTTAGAGGCTTGACATTTCTCACAAAAAAGTATGCCGTGTTCAGAATCAATTTGTTGAATGCACCGATTAGCCTTGTTATTTATTTAAAGCTGCTGTGATATATTTTTTCTTAAATATAAGTGTTAAATCGCTCTATATTCCAACAGTGATCACTGAGTGTTTGGTCAGGACTCCCTCTCCTCCCCCTGTTCTAACAGATGAAGTTATTTGTTATGTTTTACATAAAAAAAAAAAAACAGAAAAAAACATCAGTATGATTATCTTATAATGCACCTGGGCTGAGATAGCATCACGAAAGAGAAAATAAATGTGATGCTATCTCAGCCCACTTTATCCAATCAGGACAGAGATCTCCATGAAGAGGCGGTCCTTAGAGCAATGTACTCGTCACATAATGTGCATCATAGGATCATCATACTGGATTTTTTTTTTTTTTTTTTTTTTTATGTAAAACATAACAAATAACTTTATCCGTCAAATATTTGCATTAATGTACAAGCTAATGCTGTAAAATATATATGGTGAACGCATTTAGAGGCATAAAATAGCATTCATGTAAATGCACTTTACCCATTAGCCTCGTTATAGTCAATATGTTGCACCAGTTAATGAGTTTAACCCGTTCGATTTACCGAATGATAACAGAAGTCGCTGACTGTGTCTGATAAGTGAAGCCTTCTGGTTCGCTTGTTATCAAAGAAGCTTTCATATCTACAGGCGTTGTTGACACTGCCCCACTTTCTAATTACAATGTATATATTAAAAAAAACACATTTACACACACACGCACGCACGCACGCACACACGCACACACACACACATCTGACAGCTCCCTCAACCATAACGTTAGATGTCTTATCGGCCAATTAACCCACAAGGTGACCCTAAACAAGGTTATGTCATCTGTGATCAGATTTACTGAGGCGCGTGCTTAACAACATTATGTATGTTCAAGCCGTGGCTGTGCGTGTGTGTTTGTGTAGGCATGTGCCCGGAGCGAGGCGGGAGAGGAAAAAACGGAGAGACGCTGGGGCAAGACAGCAAAGAAAAGAGAGAGAGAGAGAGAGAGAGAAAGAAAATTGTTAAAGAGAGGAAGGATTTCAAAGAGGGAGAAAAAATGTCCTTTGAAATAATTCTCTCTTCCTTCTCTCTCCAAATTCCCCATTTTTCAAACACTGGGTTTATCCCATTTGCCCATTATGAAACTTAGAGACAAAAGCTTTCTAATCCTGGCTCTTCTGCACTGCCTTTGATGGCTGGGTTTGTATTCAAGTCAATGAGTGTGTGTATATGTGTGTGTGTGACTGCTTTATTAGCGTGCTGAATCGTGTGTGTGCGTGTGTGTGTGTGTGCGCACACTCGGCATTAGCTTTTTTTTGCTCCTCTGAGCTGCGTACTGAGTTATCCTACGGCACCCGGCGCTGTGTGTTTCTGTGTTTGTATTTGTGCAACCCTGCGAGTGTTTGTGTGCGCGCACGTGTTTACGTTAGATTAGACCAAAGTGAAAATCGTCTCCACAGGGATGTCGGGCTGTTGCTGCATCAAGAATAAGATACATCAAAGAGAAATAGGCTCTACATAAGAGCAGAGCAAACGGAGTGTCTGCACGCGGCCCCCGACTTCTCACAGCTGTCAGAAAAAATGGATATCAGAATGTGCTAAAAAGTGTCGATTTCAAAGTAGAAAACGGAATGTTGAGAAGTACAAAAAGTACAAAGAGTGAATTAACATCCCGTCCTTTTTTGACCCACCCTCGGGTCTACAGTAAAACGATGCTAAATCACATGTGGGAATACAAATTTGCCCCCAAACAAATAAGGAGAAAAAAAAAAAAGGGATCCGGTCGCAGTCTTCATCGGTGGCTGTCATGGAAACATGATATTTGGTTGCTGCTGGCTACAGATAATCTACATCGATTATCACCCTTCTCCCTGATCCCCGGCTGTGACTTCATTCTCTCACATCACATCTTTCTCACATTAATCATCTGTGTTCCTTCCTTCACACACACCCTCACATGCATTTTGCAGCGTTGGTGAGCTTAGTGCGTTTCTGTGTATGTGTGTGTGTGTGTGTGTGTGTGTTTGTGTGTGTCTGGGCCCGAAGCATGCCTGTGGGCAAAACCACTGGAAGACCTTGGTTATGCGCTGAAGCCCAGGCAGCTGGGGCAGTCAGAGGACTGGAGGAATCAGCACAGCGGTGTGTGTGTGTGTGTGTGTGTGTGTGTGTGTGGGGGGGGGGGCTCTTTCAGTGCATCCAAGATGGCTGCTGATGCAGGACAGCATTGAAAACTTGCTTTGCTCCTGTATGGAAAACATCAGCTCATATTTGTTTTGCGCCGGCTGATGAAGAGGACTGGACGTATTTCTGTCTCAGAGTTCATGAATTTTAATTTTATTTACGGTTAAAAAAATTCCTTTGAAGACGCTACATAGGATGCGTTATTCCCACAGAGAGGATCCATAACATGGATGATGAAATGCGGTTGTTGATGTTGGAAGAAGCGAGGGGGGGAAGATTTTTCCCTAGATTTGAGTCTTGTGACCTGATTTTTCTTAAACCTACAGATCATATTTAACACCTGTGCTTGCCTCCTCATGTTGTTTGGAAGGCACAGCTAGGCTTATAAAACATGTATCCCGATCCAGCAGCTTGCAGGTTAGGGAGGCTGTTTACATTTTACAAAATGCTGCTTTATCATATGAATTCACATTCTAGAAACTTATAGAAACTTATTTTTTTTTTTGCTGTAATCCGTCTGCTTCCAGCTTGCAACCTGAGGCCCGTGCCGCTCTCACATTTCCATCGTGTCGAGAATAATTTGCGCGCAGAGATTAATTTGACCTGGACAGATGTGACTATTGGCAGTTTCGACCACATCTGCATCCATGTTCTGACAATGCGTAGTCACTGGGTTTGTACAAGCCGATACGATAGGCCTATGATATAGAAACGAACAGGTGAAAACTCCTCATTTGATGATTTAACTTTGTTCAGCGACACACGTTACTTTTCCCGATTGTTATCCGACGACTGAAAAGCGGCTCCCTGTCTGTCTGTCAGTGTCAGTTCAGGCTGGATGTCAGATGAGCCTGACAGTGTTTGACACAGGCGGCAGACAATACACACAGACAGACTGATACGGAGCAGCAACAGTTTAACACATGTTCAGTGCCGAACAAACAGCCTACAGCTGTCACACTGTACAATACGGGACTGAATGGAGCGAATGATGCGTAGCTCAAGCGTCTCTGGTTCGTTTGTTTGTTTGTTTGTTTTTTGCTTGTGTATTGTTGCTTCATGGCATGGTTGTATGAAATGTATGTGTGTGTGTGTGTGTGTGTGTGTGTGTGTGTGTGTGTGTGCGTGCGTGTGAGTATGGCTGTATGGGTGCATGTGTGTATGCACTGTAGATTTATTTTGGTTTATGATGTATAATCATGTGTAGATATTTACACACGATTACATAGAGCATGAATGCTTATAAACTCAAAGTCGAGGAAGGTTGCTGTTAGGGATCGACAGTGTATAACGGGCGGATATATTTTCGGCCCGATGCTGCCACGTTTATTTTGTTATGTACCATTCCAATAATGAAATTTTAGCCGATAGATACAGTCCATAACACAAAACCGAATGGCTTCACTTGACTTCAGCGCAGCATCTACGCACTCAGTAAATGGCAATATCCATTTTAATGTTAGTTTGCATTCTGTCAATAAACACAGGAGAGAAGAAGGCGGATCATCAGCCATCCTTGCTCACGGCATCTCAGCCTGTCTCACCCTGCTGTGCGTGAACTACAAGTCACAAACTTCTTTTTGAAATACCAAAATTGCAAAATCATCATTTCTCTTATTGAAAAAAAAAAGAAATCGCGCCGTGCAAATCTAATTCCAAAAGGACGGACGCAGTGTTGTAGAGAGCAGACGCATGATGTCCTGTCCTGGTTTAACCTCTAAACATGAATACTGATGGTTGATATTGTATCTTTTTTCAAAACAAAAACTCTCTTTGACCACCTTATCCGAACAAACTGAGGTGAGGTGAAACTGAGAAATGTCAATGGGAGTTTGGAGGAGGTGATCTTGAGTCACTGTTTTCAGCTCTTCATAACAGCCAACATATTACAACCTCAGTAAAAGCATCAGAGAAGTGGGACGACGATGTCGGGTGATGGGATCTGGCATCGCTGTCTGCTACCAGTTCATCCCGAAGGTGTTGGGAGGGGTCAAGGTCAGGGCCCCTGTGCAGGTTGAGATCTTTCACGCCGAGATTGGAAAATCATTTCCTGTCATGTTGGAACAGGACAGGGGCAAACTGTTGTCACAATGTTGGAATGTCACTGTTCTCTCAAATATCACTCTGTAGTGTTTACTCCTTTAATGGTTAGCTCGACCTGCGCTAATGAAAATAATGCAACACATCAGTCCCTTTTCAACAGGAACGTTTGCTTTTTAAAGAGATGCTGTTGATTTATGTTTGGCATTGAGATTGACTCATTCCGCCCTGTTTTATGTTGTCTAATTATATGGCAAGCATTGCGTGGCAGCGTAGCGAGGGTCAAATGTTAGGGCTGGTGTGTTTTTGGTGCATTCTTTCTTTTAAACCTTTATTTACTGACAGACCTTAAATACAAATGCACAGTCCTCCATGTGGTTTTTAATGTTAGTGTTGTTCGTTATCACTCCAAATCAATACTTATTTTAGTCTGAAATTATTTAAGCACAGCATCAATGTAAAAAAATGTGTGTATTCAATGCCCATCTCCAACCTTCATTTCTGTCTCTCCCCTTTTTTTTTTCCCCCCCCCTGGTTAGCACACTCTCACACACACACACACAACATCTCTAATCCCTGCACACTCCAAAACACGCTGTATTTTCTCTGTGTGTTTGTCTCTGTAGGGAGTTTGGCTGGAGGGATCCAGAGCTGCCAGAGGTGATCCAGATGTTGCAGCATCAGTTCCCATCAGTCCAGTCCAACGCTGCTGCCTACCTCCAGCACCTCTGCTTCGGAGACAACAAGATCAAGTCCGAGGTATTGATCTCCGAGGAGAAGCCGCACCAGGAGAGAGGGTTTAGAGACACGGAGGGTTCTTAAAACTCTGCTTGAAGGAGCTCTAACTCTAACACACACACACACACACACACACACAAACACACACACACACACGCACGCATACTTTGGCTCTCATTCAGTTAGAGTCAGCAACTCTCCAGTACAAACTGAGCTCAATCAAAATACACTCAACAACATACTTTTCTACTATTTCCTGTGGTATGCAGATAGGAATGCAGATAGCGTAGGATTTGATTTTTCTGCTGAAGCTTTGAGAATTCCACTGAACGTTGTTTCTGGAGAGGATGCTATTGTTGAGTTTTTCAAGGGGGGATTTTTTTTTCCCCGTGTGTTGAGTACAAGCGAGATCCCAGGGGATAAAGAGCGAGTGGGTGGGTGTGTGTGTGTGTGTGTGTGTGTGTGTGTGTGTGTGTGTGTGTGTGTGTGTGTGCGCGCTCTCCTGAATATATTGTAGAAGGTCACACAACGGACCAAAGGAGAAATAATACAACAACATTTTCACAGCGCTTTTTGTGTTTATTTTGTTATTTGGACAACCTCCAGTGGAATGGTGCCAGTGTCAAGATGCTTATTTTCCCTCGTGCTGTCTTAGATGAGAACATCAAAGCCAGTCGATCTGAATACAACAAGTTCCACCCATCAGTACTACTTAGTAAAAATGTTATATCTTCTAAGTTTAAACATACAGACACAGAGGCGTTAAAACAATACCTTGCGATATGACAGGGTGTTATGTGCCAGACTACTTCTTCGCAGTCCAGTAATGAAAGGTGAGGAAACATGCCATCTCTTCTGCAAAACACTGTCCCTGTGTGTGCTTTTGGAGTTGACATAGCTCCCTGACACAAGGCGCTGCGAACGAAAATGGAGCGAGCACCAGAGGGGGTCGTCTCGAAGTTGACACAAAGCTCCAGATGTCTTCTATAATTGCTGCATGTCGCCATTGTAAAGGACGCGTGTGTGTACCCCCCCAAAAAAAAATGTCGATAGAGGAAGTCTGTAAGGGCAGCTTATTACAACCAATGTTTACATCCATTGTTAGCCAGCAGCGTCTAGTGGCCATAGTAGTTATGATGGGATTAAAGGACAAAGTCAGGACAAAGTATTATATAGAACAAATAAGTCAGTGTGTGGAGGAGGTTGAGGTGGAACAATGGGTCTCAGACACATCCAGTGGTACCAATTTGTGTGGTACCAAAAGTCAGTGTTGGCTTAATGTAACTTACTTAACATGCTTAACTTAAGTCACATAGGTACACAATGTTTAAGTCATAATCTCGAAGATTTTCATGTAAATAAAAATCTGTTAAGTCACTATCTATGGCTGTATGAGGTGACACAATGATGATGGAGCCTATGGCCCACTGATGAAAGCCCTTGCATTTGGTGTAATACCAAAGATGTACACTGGGCATCGATGGCGACAGTAAAAATCAAGAGCAGCACACAGTTAGTCATGCGTTCACCGAGCAGTGGCTGGTCAGCCAGAGAGAGTACGCAGCTCTCACGCAACATAACAGTTTTGTTTGTCCTCGTCTCTGCTAGCGCTGGGAGTTAACGTTACTGTTAATGTAATGTTAATGTCCCTAATCTCTAGGGACGGGCATTGGAAATTAGCTAAGGCTATAAATGCTAGGATGCTTTCTGTTGGATTGTTGTACAACCCACATGATCTGTATCTGTCCCTATTAAATAAACCAAAGAAAAAAAAATAAAAATAAAAAAAAAATAATGGTCGGGGCTGAACAAACAAAGAAGAAATTGACGTATCGTTTCGGACGGATACTGACTGCTACCATTTGACAAGGTTACCCACGTGATTAAATCTGTTTCATAACAGTAACTAATAGTTTAATGTTACATTCTGCGGCTCTGAGTAAGTTGACCTGTCGTATGTACTGTCATGTGTGCCCTATTCCTTTGCTTAGGAATAAATCCATGCATTATACACAATACAATACAAAACGCTGTACTTTTTATTCCTCTACATTTTGTTAATGTGGCCAATGTCAACTTATTTTATGGGGATCCTGCTGTGATCATGCAAATGTAGAGAGCAGAATTTTCACACAAACAGTTAGGCTGATACGTTTATTGACAAATAGAACTGCAGGGAACACTGAGGATTTATTGTGTGTGTGTGTGTGTGTGTGTGTGTGTGTGTGTGTGTGTGTGTGTGTGTGTGTGTGTGTGTGTGTGTGTGTGTGTGTGTGTGCGTGTGTGTGTGTGTAACATCTCCAGAGTAGATAGAAATTTGATGCAGGCATTTATTGGAAGGAAACGCCGCCCCGAGTTCCACCAAAACCCCATATTAGACGACATTAACTCCACATTATGCGCACTTAACCCAACTCTGAATATAGTCCCGTTCCTTCGGTCCGTCCTCCTGTCCTTTAAAGCCGTCATCACTCAGTGTCTCGGAGAAAACGGTTCCATCCGTCTCCTCAATGTCAACTCAATTCGGCTCGATTGGACTTTATTAATCCCCATGGAGACGATGGATTTGAGGGCAAACAAAGTTCCTCAAACAGCAATCAGCCAACAGGCATTAAAAATTGAGTGAGAGTGAGAGAGAGACAGAGAGGGAGACGGGACAGACAGGTGACTTACGTTGAAATTGTGTTGAAGAATGACGTATGGTAGTGTTTAGTGCGGGGCTGCCAAAACTACCAATCGCGGGCCAGATTGTTTTTTGCCCTTGAGTGAGACGCCTGAACGGTGAAGTAACAGAGCGGATGCTGAGGGAGACGTGGCCTGCTCAGTCTCCTAGCACCAGGCACACTGTGCAGATGTGTAACCCCCGTGCCTCATCACGCTAAGGGTAGAAGGGACTAAAAGGAAATTAACTGAGAATAAGTTTGGTAATCGTTTTAATGAATTCCATCAAAATGAGTTCCTGTTTTTTTCTTCCACATTTCATTATCAAGTGAATCCCTCTGGGTTTGTAATGTTGTCTTTTTCAACACGTAAAGTAAATCGGAGACCATCCCTCATACTATTGGACGCTGCAATGAGCATTTTACACACTGTACACATTTAGAATCCTTCAGTCAGTGGTGGAATGTAACTAAGTACATTTACTCAAGTACTTTGTTGAAGTACAATTTTGAAGTCCTTCACTCGAGTGTTCACATTTTATGCTACTTTATACTTCTACTTCCCTACATTTATTTAACAGCTTGAGCTACTGTTGACTTTGCAGATTCTGATTATATATACAAGCATGAGTAAGCAAATTAATTGTAATTAATTAAATGAATTGTATGTTAATGGATTAGTCTCGCTGGCTGAAGTAGTTAGAATAAGCTCTACTTCTGTCATCTGCAACATAAAATGATGAATACATCAATAATTATAATTAATTAAAGGGATATTTATTATTTTGAAATGGGCCATTCTGCATGATCAATACTTTTGTGACATCATCACGTTTAATTACAATTGCAGAGTTTTGAACATAATCCAGACCTTACTGGGCCTGCCACACGAGGATGTAACACCAGGCTTAACGTATCATTTCTAAATAAATCAGTTTATTTCTGCTGCCATCTAAGGTGAATCAGCTGTAATATCAGCGGCTTCACGCTGAGGTACCTTAATCTAGAGCACAGGCACAGTGTAAAGTCACTGCTGCCTCATCTCCGAACAAGCTCCTTTACTTAAAAGTCTCTTTTGTTTTTATGGAAAGACAGTCTGCCCTACATTTCGTCTTCGTCTAGACGGAGGGAAGCAGGGAGGGCTGCAGACACATAATGGGGTGATGGGACAGAAAGTGTTGTGGCTGGCAGTTAGATAAATCTTGCATCAGTGCAACAGAGGCGAGTGCGCCGTGTTTATTCAGTTGATAAAGTAGAAATGAATATTTACACGACAGAATAACAACATAGTGGTAAAAGTGGGAAAACAGTTTGCTGTAGTTGAGGTAAACATGCCATAATGTCTCTGTATTATCCCTGATGTATATAAACCAGTAGGCATATTGCAGGGGAAGGGGGATTATTCTATAATTCATCTATAATCTATTATTTGTGACTGTCCCACTGCTGTCCCCTCTGATTCCTTCCTCCGTCCTCTCTCCTCAGATCCGGCGACAGGGTGGCATTCAGCTGCTGGTGGACTTGTTGGACCACCGAATGACGGACGTGCACCGCAGCGCCTGCGGAGCCCTGAGGAACCTGGTGTACGGCAAAGCTAACGACGACAACAAGATCGCCCTCAAGAACTGCGGAGGCATACCGGCACTGGTCCGACTGCTCCGCAAGACCACAGATGTGGAGATCCGAGAGCTGCTCACAGGTAAGAAACAAACAAAACATAAAAAGCAATTGCAAATATTCCGATGGTAATAAATGTGCAGCAGGGTGAATATGAGAAACAGTCCTTTTCAGAAATGACTTCCCTTTCCTCACAAACCTTAGAGGGACCTCAGGGAACCAGGAAATGTTGTTGTGTGTTCACCTACTGAAAAGTTTCAGGTGCCGAAGTTTCTTCCAATTATTTCTCGTACTGAATTTGGCAGCTTTTTTCATAAGAAGAGTGAGTGAAGCGGCGTGCAAAACCTGTAAACATAACCTCACATATAAACTTTTTCTCTGTCTTCTGGAAACGTGGGAGTTTAAGCGGGTCTTACAATCCACAGTTCAAATGTTTTCCAGTATTTTCAGTCCCAGCACGTTTCAGTTTGTCTTCTTTTAAGCCAACAAAATGGATGAAAGAGCAAACGATTTTGTGTTTCCCCACCAGTATCATTCCTGGCAGTGTGAAAGGGCTTCATAACAGCGGTCAGAAATGTATGTGGAAAAAAACTGCGATTTCTGTTATCATGTCCAAGGAAGTTTCCTGGCTGGAACTGTGTATTCTGATAATGATTATAGAGACAATAGAGACAAAGTTGCAAAATAAATACAATGATTGTAGTTAGAGTTTGACTGCTTGTTAAACACGATTAATCAACAAACTGAATGATTGAAATGTATAAAACTAATGATATTATTGACAAAACAGCAATATAACAAAGATAATGGTATTTATTGAAAAGCGGCATCGGGTGACATGTGGTTGGCGTAGTGATTGACCTTAGAATGGCATTAAAATTGGAAACAGACAAGTGGACCAACAACACAGGATAAAACCAGAGTTTACCTTTTCATTTAGTCTGTCATGGAGACGTGTAAGCAGATAGAAGTTGCCTGGTGACAGATAAAATAGCATACTGAAAAAGAAGTTTTGAAAACAATCTAAACTGTGATGGTGTTTTTCTGTAGTCATTACAATATGCAATCAAAATGTACATCATAATCATACTTTAAAGCAAGTCAATTCGCCAGTTTAAAAAGGAGGATAAAAAACACAATATACTGTTGCATATCTGGAAAGAAAAACAATCTGAGAAATCAAACTTCATTCATGTTGAGGAATATTCGTTTGAGTCACATATTCCTGGAAATGAAGAACATGGTAAGAAAAGCCTTCAATCCCAATTCACATACATTCTGCATACAAATGCGCAGAAGCACAGATGTGTTCCACTTACATACGGACACACATGTTGCCTCTTGCACACACCCACCCACACTCAGGTGAAGAACATTCACAGAATACCTGCATATGCAAAACAACACTAGAAATGAGCAAACACACACACACACACACACTGCAAACACACACATACTAACGCGCACTCACACGCAAAGCAGAGAGTTGTTTACCGCCCGCCTGCTTCCCAGCACTCTGGTTGACGAGTGCTGTTGACTCGTCAAACTGAGATTCTGTGCAGAGGGCCGCGCTGCACTTGAATCCACAGCAGGCTTGTGTTCTCTCGTCGGTAAACACAAATATCATCCACGTTGTACAAAATGTATCCAGGATTGATTAATTTGAGGATCTAAACCCACTGAGGTCTGGGTGGTAAACTCTCCTCCAAAAGGATTAAAGGATTACCAGCGATGCCTCTACCAGTGTTTCTTTTTTTCTTTTTTTTTCTAACTTTTATTCTATATAACCTGACAATTCCCGTCTAATTGGTATTCACACGGACGGGCGCGGTAAAAAGGACGTCCACCTCTGGAGGAGGATGGAGAGTCGACGGAGCTAAAAGGAGAATACCACTCCGTTTTCAAACTGATCTATGTCCAGAGTCCTCTAGGGCTTTATTCCAATCCTGGAGCCAAATGAGAAAAAATGGATTTCTCTTAGCAGCACCCACGCTAATGAAAACATCTCTGCTGCAGGCCTGTAAAGGAGCATGGTTTTTCAAATCAGAATCCAAGATTTCAGTTATATCTGCTTTCTAGAACACTTTAATGAGTATGATTTAGGATGATATTACGTAAGAAAAAGTGAAGCTTAGAGCAGTGATCAGTAAACTGGCTTCAGGTTGGAAAAGCATGATTGTAGGGACGATTGTAAGTGTAATTTGGCATCAGGGCTGTTTAGACCGAGCTGGACCGAGTAAGTCTGTTACATTCCGGGCCTGCTGGTGCTGACAGTGAGCAGATAAAATCACACAGTGTGAGAACTTCAATCATTTTTCACAGTTAAGCATAAAAGTACATTTTTCTTAACGTTGAAAAAGGAAAGTTCCACATCAGCAGACGGAGTTCATTGAGATGAATCTGTTGCAAGCGGCTAAGCTACTTCTCATCCACAGACAGGGAGTCCCCAAAGTCATTAAAACGGGAGAGAGAGAAAAAAAAAAACCTACTGAGAATGCATGTTAATGATTTGTTTTGCATTACAACTGAGGAATCCATGTGACGGAGTGGACCTTGAGGAAACGTTCAGTCAAACGATTGAAAACATTTTGAGTTTTTGAGGGTCTGAAGACAACCCCCCCAAAAAAACAAGGAAATGTTATGGGGTGGTCCACTGAGGGAGAGTTGATTTATAATCCAATTCATCGGGTTTTAGCGCAGAGCCACAGATCACCAGGAGATAATCTCACTCTTATTTAGTTCACTGTCCTCCAGGCCTCCCTGCAGTCCCTGATCCCCTCATTTCTGGAACCATTATCTCCCACAAATTATGCATATTTCCTCCATTTCTTTGCCTTCTTTCAGACAAACCCATACGCACACAGATGGACCGGATGTTTGTTTCTGCTTTGGTTTACGGACGTGAACGTTTGGTATCACAGGATGTCTGATGTGACTCCATTTGAAGCCTATCCAGTGTGTTGTCTCACATCCTGTCTAGACTAAAAAACATATTACACGAGGTGTTTTCGTATTTTTTTAATGAATTTAAGAGGTGTTGCCAGCTTTAGATGACTCACACCCAGTTCATTTCATACGCAGAGTTACTATAATTACCAGTTTCTGCAGCCTTGTGTCGTGACCAATTACTTCCTTATTGGAGGATTTCAAACCTCCAGATTTGCATCCAAGGACAGTTTAGGAAGCAGTGGTCCCTGTTTTGCAATGTGATAAACACAGGGCCACACCAGGAGCAATAGCTATAACAATAACTGAAATTGTCCACACCACAGCTATAGCAGACATGCATTATCATTGGTGTCACTTTTATAACGCTTTGATGGATTATAAAAATACTCACCGTCAATCAAATCCCATCTAAATCTGCAGGTTTTCAAAATCACAACTTATTAAACAGTTACATGGCCGAACATAATGCTGCAAATTACAGATGAAAAATTGACACATTCCCTGTGACACACTTCCAAAAGCTCTTCGAAGTTTGTTTTGTCCTTACTGATGTCCTAACTGCATTAGAAAGGATGGATAAAGTGTGTTTTTAAAAGAGGACAACTCTTGGAACAGGATTTGGAGGTGGACATTAAATATGACTTCAGATCGCAGGACTGGAGTAGGATTTGTGCCGAGTTAAAATGCTTTGATTTTACATGGCAATCTGTATTTCAAATGGTCGTGATAAGCAAAGAAACACCTGAAGTTATTAAAGAGCTACTGTATGCAATCACCAGAAAGATCCGGCAGCGTTTTAACTCCGTTGTCTGAAGAGCTTTTGTCCCGTTACAGGCATGGAATAAACATTTGTCAGTGTAAACCCTGAACCCTGACCATACTTTGACCAAAGTTTGCCACAATCTTTGTTTAACTTTGGGTCAAATGCAGTTTGCCCGTGCAGCCAATGTCATAAGTGAGAACTTTACAAACATTGACACTGGACATAAAATATTTTTTCCCTTGAACGAGAATTGTCCAATATTGACAGTCTCGTCTGGCAATAGTGCTTCTGACATCCAGGCTGCAGTCACAACTGAAAACGAACGAATGTGGATGGAAGATGGAAGAAAGCTCCTCACAGGATCAACCTTGTGATCATACGACCGTCCTGAGCGGTCAGATGATGTTAATGCTCTCAAGCCGTGAGCACAGGAATCCTTCCTGTCATAACCTTCCATCCCACTCGATGTCAAGGCAGGCTTAGCCTAATGAGCGTCCGACGTCTGCTGTCACACAAACTTATCTTCCGCCCTTGCGAAGCCCGCAGACGCCGCCCTTGAGCCTTGATTCACTTCAGTGTTTACGGCAGTACTTCACATCAGGTCGATGCCAGGTCCTGTTGACGGACAAACATTTTAAGCTTTATTTGTGGCAGTAAGAGACAGTCATGAATACAAAGTCGAGCTGAGCGGTCTCCCCCCGCAGGAAAGCCCTTATCGGGGAAAGTGAAATTGAGAGGTGTCCTCATACAGTCGCGTTTGTTGCAGAGTATGACCCACGTGTGTCCTGTGCATTTATTTATACGCATCTGTGTGCAGTGAGTACAGAAACGGGGTTCAGGCTTAGCGGAGATGGAAATAAAAGGCTTTTTGTATGCTGGTAGAGTCTTAAAGAAGATTACCATATAAATTAGAGCGGCAATTCAAGGCACGGAGCACAGAAATCCCTCCTGTCACAAATTAATCAGCTGAACGACCGACCGGACGCAGACAGACCGTGCTCTCCTCCCTCTCTCAAAGACCCAGAGGAAATAACTCCCTCTCCCTCGTCTCTCGGCCTCTCTCCCTCACTCTCTTATCCCACTGTGGTCGGGTTCTTTCGTAATTGGTCTCCCCTTCTCCTCCTGTCTCTCTCCTGTCCTCTTTGCCTTTCTCTGCCGCTCTTTTTTTTTTTTTTTCCCACTCTTTCTCTCCGTCGCCTGCCCTCCCAGCATCGCTCCCTCTCCCTCTCTGGTGAGCGTTTTGAATCAGGATCACAGTGGGAAGTCAAGCTGCCTGCCTCGCTAGCTACAGATTCGGCTGCACACGCGAGCAGAGACAAAGGCTTGTTCGCCGAACACGCGCGCACAGTTTGCCTGGCGAGGGACAAAGTCACAAGTCCTCTGCTCTCCGGCCTCTCCTCCCTCCTTTCGGTTCGATAACTGTTCTCCTGTTCACAACCAAAGATGACTATTTTGGGAGGGAATAAATCTGGTTCAGAACAACAGATATTAACTCGAACTCTGCAGATTAGGTACGGCGGAGACGTGTGCGCGCCTGTGTGCTTGTATGTATTTATTCACATTTGTAAATGTGTATGTTTCCCCCCGGTGCACACTTCTATCTACAAGCCCCCTTCCAATGCATAAACTCAACAAAATGTAACCTAACATGTAGCGGGTCACAGCAGACGTTTCAGTCTAAAACATACATATCTACCTGCTGGTACTGGTTCCGGTCATCATATTCTTAAGATCCTGTTGGGACCATGAACTGTGTAAAAATTCATGGTAATCCATGCCGTAGTTGTTGAGAAATATCATTCGGGAGCAAAGTGATGAGCCAACCAACTGACGTTAGCATCCCTAGAGCCTCTCGGCTGAAGGATAGCGGTGGAGAACCAATTAAAATGCCTCTGCCTTTAGTATTTGGTGAGAGGAGGCCATCAGATTGCTAAAACTTCCTAGCGAGGATATAGCATACAGCCAAACAGTTCAGAATGAAAGCAAAAGCAGCAAACAACATTACATGAAATAAAAAGATCAAAATGTGTGAAGTGGCGGAGAGCAACTCATTGTTGGTGTTTGGGCACACTGTCCTGGATTCAGTGTTTCTGAAAGAACGACATCACAATAACTCCACTGGTTCCATTCTAAGACTTTTTATTTTTCACCCGAGGACACTTTATAAAACCAGATACAACAATCAATAACGAAAAATGTAAATATGTTGTTTAAGAACATAATCATGATATGCACACAAGAAGCGTCAGGGAAGACTAATTGAAACTGGCGACATCTAAAAGAAGCAACAGATGTGCGCTGGGCCAATCCCTGAAGGAGAACATTCCAGATGTTGGGGGCCAGCAACACTGAAGGCTCTGTCACCCATAGTGCAAAGTCTGGAAGGGGGAGTTGAGAGTAGACAGGTATTGGAGCAACATGTGGTGTTTAGCTGGAAGCTAAGGTGTGATGTACTCCCAGGCTGGTAGATAAGCAAATGTTCATGTTATGATGCGTGAAGTATCGATTTTCATATGATGGTGTGACAGGAAACCAGTATACTGCTGAAACTGCCTACCTTATGAAGTTTCACCCACACCTCAGGTACTTTATAGCTCCATTTGCACACAGAAAGTCAGGCAAGCCTCTGAATTAGTTTTTCATCAGGCAGAAAAAGGCGAAAATAGGAGGAAGGGGTTTAGTTTTATAGAGGAGAGCGTGGTGAGTCCCTGATCCAGGACTCCTTAAGCCTGAGGCTCTCTTGTTAGGTCAGGACATCTCCACAGAGAGGACACTTCACAGGTCACAGACCTGTCTTCTCCTAGCTGAAGGCATATTCAACAATTCTACATCAAAAATTGCCACTGTGCCAGCTGCGCAGAGATAGTGGTGTGACTCGAACTGGGTATGAAAAGTCATTTTGTTCACCTTAAACAACTTGAAGCACATTAGTCTGTGGCAGAGTCTTCCTGGAAAGCTCATCCTGACGTTCACAAGGGTAAATGTAAAAGCTCTCAGGGTCTGAATATAGGTTGCATCACGAGTGCCGTTTAAAGCAACAGTTCAGTATAAAAATGTCAGACAGTTAGTTGGAGAGGGATTCTTTATTTTTTTTTCCCAGCGTGCATGTCGCTCAGGCTTCACTGTGGCTGAAGGGAACTTTGTGATGCTGTGTGATCCAGAAACACTGACAGCAGATCAGCCTTTCAGTATGTCAGCTTTGATCTACAGCTACTGATGGTGGCGAACAATAGCTAAGACATGATTTATAAACTATTGATTTTCGTTTAAATGCACTTAGATTCTAAAAAGAGTCATCACTAATGAGAAACTTCCTTTTTTGCAAGTCCAAGTCAAGTCTCAAATCTCTTATTGTTGTAATGAGCATTTTATGAACTGCTGCATGCCATCCGGTCTGCTTAGACCACTGCATAGTTATATCTGTGGAATTCAAAGCACGTACTGTATTATCATCACTCCTTTATCTTTCAGCATAGAGCTTTATCAGCACTGATTAGTTGTTTGGTATATGGGCACTTTTAACAGGCTATTGCAATAAAATATGAAAAAAAATAAACACATGAAAGCTATCTTTAATAATTGATAACTGTATTTAGTTTGACAATATAAATACACAGCTGCAGTAGCTAAATGCAAAACACTGCTGCCGCCAAATGATCTGAAAGATACTGCAAGTCTATAAACTGCTGATATTATAACATGGACAGTTCATATCATTGGAGTGTTTTGCTATCTTATGTCATTTTCTTACATTTTCTCATTCTCTCTTCGTAGCAGCATTGGTTCAGGTCACTTACAATTAAACCCATTTTAAAAGACACTGCAGTTGACTTTCTTATGATGGAGCATCAGTAGGATGGCACAGCCTCCTCATGCATCACATGTTTCACTGTTTAGATTAGTGAAGAATAATTCTGAACTGACCCCTGACCTGCTGTCGGTGCTGAGCTAAACATGTTTGCTAACCGTCCATAGGCGCTGAGGTTAACTTTCACATTACAAAGTGACTGAGCTATCCGGCTGTGTTTCAGGTGCCTGAGAAAGTTTGATGTGGTCGATCCAGCGTCCTCTGTATTCATCCCGCATAACGTCGCATTTGGCGATTCTTTTGTTTGCACCTTGCGTGCAGTATCTATAGGCAACGCTTAAGACAAACGAGAGAGCAGCAGCAGTTGTTGTGCTCGTGTACCTGGCCGCTCGCAGCGCACACCAGATAGATAGATAGATAGATAGATAGAATTACTTTAATGATCCCAGACTGGGAAATTATTTTGTTACAGCAGTAGTGGGTCCGCAAATAAAACATTTCATACATAACATGAATAGAATCCAATATATACATAGTGTATATATACAGTGCACAGTGTGCTATAAACAGTAAACAATAATAATATATACAACAAAACAAAATATGCAAAATATACTATAACAATAATAATATATACAACAAAACAGTAGAGAGACCAGAGTTCTCTGTCAGGCAGAGGTGAGAGAGTTGTTGTATAAAGTGATGGATTGTGGCAGGAAAGATTTCCTGTATCTGTTGCTACGACAGCGAAGCTGAAGCAGTCTTCCGGAGAAGGTGCTCCGCTGTCTGACCAGTGTGAGTTGGAGAGGGTGGAGAGGATTATCCATGATGGATAACAGTTTTTTTCAGTGTCCTCCTCTCCACCACAGCCTCCAGAGTGTCCTGTTTGCAGCCAATCACAGAGCCAGCCTTCCTGATCAGTTTGTTGAGTCTGTTGGTGTCGCTGGCTCTGATGCTGCTTCCCCAACAAACCACAGCAAAGAAAAGTACACTGGCCACCACAGACTGATAAAAGATCTCCAACATCTTGCTGCACACATTGAAGGATCTCAGCTTCCTCAGGAAGTAAAGTCTGCTCATCCCCTTCTTGTAAACAGCTTCAGTGTTAGATCTCCAGTCCAGTCTGTGGTTGATGGTAACACCCAGGTACTTGTAATCCTCGACCAGATGTGTGAGGTTACACACGAGGGAATGACGTTCAGCTCGTCAGGCATTTTCTCAATGTTGATTTATGACCAATTTAAAAAATGAAGACTGTTCACGAGTCCTAAATCTCAAGTCTGAGTCGAGTCTCAAGTCAAGTCACCAAGTGTGCGACATAAGCGAGACTCGAGTCCGAGTCGCAAACTTGAGTCCCCGGCTCTGCTCAAGGTTAACTCTATGTTAAGTTCTGCTGCCAGCACACACGGATCCCGTCCGAAGCTGCTTGTGAGGACGACAGGTTAAGTGAGCTGCAGAGGCAACAGCGTGGTATCTGCCCTCTCTGACTCACAGAGCGCTGCGCTTTCTTTAACTTCTTTATTCCTCGCTCAAATCAGCATGCCGTCAGAAGCTGTGGTTCCACTTGTCATTACAATGCAACTTTTTTCATCCCGTCGCAGCGGCACACATCATCGCAAGTGACAGGTCTGGATTGCTCACATCGGTGTCAGCCCTTCAGAGGCAGATATGGAAGTTGTCAGGCTCACACTGTGATGGGTGACTCTCTGCAGTCTGGATGCACTCCAGTCACGATACTCATGCAGTTTAGCCAAGGCAAAGTGATCAACAACGACAGCTTTGGATAGTAAGGGCATGTAGATTACAATAAGACTGGCAATATAAACAGTTGTGCGTTAATTACAAAATTCAAACAGTGTAGGATTTGCGCCTGAAATTTATATACAGCACTGATGCTGCATATAGTATACTGTATATAGTACAACCTGGACCTATATCTACTATACCTATATACCTACTGTATATAAAAACTGATATTGTTACAAAAAAGAAGATACAGTATGAAGCAAATATAGGAAATAAAGAACTTAGTTTAGGCGACAGAAAACAAACACAAAATGACCTTAGTGTATTTGCGTGTCTGACTTAAAAAAGAAAACAAACTTGAGCGTATCCGGCGCTAACATGCCACATAACCAGAGTTAATTATAAAAACATACAGCAGCTGTGTTCCCTGAAGTAACGCTGGGCTCATTAACTTATTTTTCACTTCATTTAAAACGGGATTTTAATGCAGCTTCTCAGGCTCAACCTGTTTCATAATTGCAGGTAAATATTTTTCGTCCATTAACACAAGATTGAAACTCATTGTTGTGGAAGTGAGTTGAATTACCTCAAAAAGTATGAATAGAATATTACTGGAGTGCTTCTTTCTTCCTTCCTTTCTTTCTTTTTTTCTTTCTTTCTTTCTTTCTTTCTTTGACTGAATAAGTGAACACTTTAACAGCACAGCAGAAACCCTACAGAGCTTTCTTCTTTTATTTCCCCCTAAACCAGCTCTGGTTGACCTTGACACGCTCAACAGTATACTGCTTACCTGCACTATTTCCTGGTGTTAATGACAATGTCATAGAAGGACTCGGACTGAATCAACATGATTCCACGCCATGGCCGAGGCTCATTAAGGCAAAGCTACAGTCCTGTGTGGACTTAGTGATTACCAGTGATCGATGTTCTGCTCATCATGAAAACAAGGATTAAAGCTTACATCAAGGGTTCCAGTTAGAGGACGATAAATATGTTCCACCATTGATTGCGGCCGAAGAAACAAAGTATATGTGTACCGTGTATGCCATGCAGACATGCATACATTAACAACTACATTATATTATATCAAGTAAAAACTTTTTAGTAAAAAAAAAAACCCAAAAAAGGCATATTTATGTAACTGTCACTGTTCACACTCATTATAAGATGTCATAGCCATGTCATCAAAGGAGTAAACATGCTTGCAGAGTGTGACATCAGTGATCCTGAGATCATCCCCCCCCCCCACCCCCCGAACTGCTTCCTACATTCTGTTCCTGCAATTAAAAAACTGGAGCAATTAAGGGAGGTGACGAATGATTCGACAGCCTAACAGACCCGCTCTACCCACTGGAATGACTCATGGCGTACGCAGTGATTGTCATAGGTGGGTGGTCTCTCTTATGACAAAGCACCCTGCTGTCCTCAAGGTCAGACCATCAGTGTGCGCTGTTTAAAGACGCTACCGTACGTCGCATCAATACAAGCAGCTCCAGAAGGTGCTTACGTCCACTGATTGCCTGTTGAGATTTACAGTAATTGCAAGACCCAGAATCTGTCGATTATTTGTGAGAGCTCAGGCTTTTGATTGGTTCACGGTAAACACACAAATGCACACAGAAAGCTGGAGGACGTATTTCTTCAAGCCCCAACCAGCACACGCTGAACTTTGATGTCTTCGGAAAGGTGAAGTCCGGCAAATTGGAGGATAAAAAACAACACTGACTTTTTAAAAATGTCCCCTCTCTAAAGGTCTCATATACAGAGTCCACTTAAAACACTCAAAAGTACATCATGAGAAGGGAGGAACAAAGGGGGGAAAAAAAAAAGAGATCAAAAAGCCAACAGAGAGACGTGCTGCCATGTTACGGAATAACAGGAGGAACAGGACGGGAATGGAAATGCGGTGCAAATGAGAGACGGGAAATGGCTTCAGAGACGAAGAGAGATAGCCAACGTGTCCATTTCCCCTCCCTCCATATAACAGTGCATTCATAACCTCCTGCTGCCACTCATGATGTAAGGCTGAGGCAATTAACCTCCTTCATCTGTCATACACTGTGGCTTTGTGAACGCGCGGCTGTGTGTAGAGCTCGGATGCGCGTGCTGGTACACGCCTGTTGACGTGCATTCGAGCGAGGCCAGTCGGTGTTTGTTTTTGCGTGCACGAGGCAGCGCGTTTGTGTGTTTGTCAGTGTGTGTTTCCAGATCAAAAGATACAATCCCACTGCCTTTCACCTCGGGGAGATGATGTCATTCTCCGCACAGCAAGGAGTGAGGCTGGAGAACAGCTGACTTTACTCACAATCATAAAAAGTGATCCTTTACTTGCAGCTGCAGCATGACATCATGTGTAATGTATTACATTTCACAATAATTGGTTTGTAACCCACGGTCCTTTTTTTGATTTTTAAAATCGTTGCCACTGTTGCTTACTGGCCTCATCCGCGGCAGACGGTCATTTGTGCTCGTTAAACGTACACATAATTGTATTTCATTTGAGCAGGTTTACTCTGGGACCACTTCTGAAAAAAAAAGTAGTTTGGATGCCGCATAGCGAGAGGATGAAAGTGGATAATTATGTTCTTGACCGCAAAAGCCATTTTTATTTTTATTGTGCTGATTAAATGTGCGGCCGAAAAACTAGAACAGTCAGAGTAATGTTAGCATGCATGTTTACAGGAAATGGTTTCTGTGCGGCAAAACGAGTTCCATAACAATGAGATTTTCCATGCTGGGCTCCAACAATTTAGCCACGGGATATCAAATGCATTATTCAGTGAATTTATTCCGATTTTTGCAGGAAGAGATTCATATTTTAATCACAGAAAGCAACGTCAGTGTTCAAGAATAAACCAGTGTTTTATTGACATGGATTACAGCCAGCAACTTACTAAAACACTTGCAGTGATTCAGACCTGCATATCCATGCAATAATTATGTAGGGTAGGTTCAGCCAAAGTACAAAACAGCACATCCAAAGACTTCGTATGTGGTTCCCCTTGGACCATTACATTGGATAAAAGTAGACAAATAGCTCAATATTATAAGTAACCCAATGCAGACAAGAGAAACATTTAGTTTTGAAAAAGGAAAAACCAACTTAGGAGCTGATTAGCGGTTCTTTCTCCGTAAATATTGTCCCATTCTGCCTGGCTAACGTTAGCTAAAACGCAGGGGGCCAATTGATTTAGTTGATATATCTTGTGTAAGTAGAATATGTTTGTAGAAATAAAGCTAAAAAAAGAAACTGTAGTTGAATGAGCTGTTAACTTAGGTATTGAAGCTGTTTGCTGACCAACAACAGCTAGCCGAGCGACCGCTAGCATTTGTCTACTAGCATAATGTTCTCATGAAGTTGCAGCCTGCCCTTGTTCATAACTCTAACGCATTACTCTCGGGTTTAAAGATTAGGTTTGCTTGCTAAAAGATACAGCATATAAATACAATATATTTTGAGGCTGTTTGAAGGTATTAACTGTCACCATTTCCCCCACTTCCAGTCACAGCGCTAACCTTTTGCGCTACATCTCCAGCACCTAAGCTAACGCAGTAAAACACTGCCATTCTATTTCACCGTAGGTGAAACAGTAAACAAGCTTGTATCGCTCACATTGGAGTCTTTAGTAATAAAAACAGAGACAATATGAGGAATAAAAAGCACAGCAACATTCGCTGACTCACAGATGTGAAAATCAAGGTCAGCTAGAATTGTTACGTGTCACGTTGAATGTGAAGGTTATCAAAAACCCAGCACGCCGCCGCTGCCCTCTTGAGGAGCAGATAAGATGAGACAGAGAGAAGACGCTTTTGCTAACGCGATAGTCCCAGCTAATTACCGTCATAAAGCCAGAAGCCAGTCATTTAGAAACTCCTTTCCGACGGCGGACGCTGCCGCCCTGACGCGCCACATAAACACACCGCGTCCGAGCGGCTGATGGAGTTAAGAGTGATTTGTCGAGGGGGGCTTACATGCGCACGCACACACACACACACACACAAGGACGAACTCATACAAACCCACAAAGACAGATAACAGAAGCTGTAATTACACAGTCGCTGTTCAGCCGAGGGTGAACAACACTGCGCTAAAGAGACAACGCCTTATTCCAAACACACACACACACACAGATCCAAGGATATGATGTTTTACCACTGCTACAGCTATAATTACAACCATAGAGGAGATGGCTAGTTAAGTACAGATATGACGAGGGGATGGACACGATCAGATGCACAAACATGTAATTGTATGCGTGAATAGATTAGGCCGTAGACACTTTGCAAGACGAAAGTCAAGAAGAATTACGACGCGTTGTGTCGATCCCTCAAGGTTATCACAATATGTGTGTGTGTGTGTGTGTGTGTGCGTGTGTCTGTGTGAAACCACTCAAGAAATCAAAGTGTTTTGCAGCAAACTGTGTTGATTTCCCTCTTCTCCTCTCTGTCCTTTCCTTTTCAGGCTCAATCTGATGTATGCGTGTGTGTGTGTGTGTGTGTGTGTGTTGGCGGGGGGGTCTCTAGAGAGGCGGAGCTTTTTGTCTATTCAGTTTCCAGTATGTGTGTGTTTTTGTGTGGCTAGTGGCAAAAAGAGGGAACAGTAATTGGTAGGCAGGAGAAAAGCTCACTCCATTTTCTTGGTTGGCTGGTCACCGCATGTATAATTCAGGTGAGGATTAAAAACAGGAGAGAGGGGCAGTGGAATTTAGTGTAAGTGATTTACTGCCTTGGTACTTCTTTTATTTTGTTTTACACCACTTTCTATTAATTACGGCAGCACAGTGGCAACCCGCAAAATTCAAGGTTATGTTTTGAAATCTCAGAACAACATTTGAAATGCCTCACCCCTGAGCAATCAAACACGCAGGACACTAATTGGAGATTACCTGTTTACAATCACCTCCAGCAATTTGCATGAACCCTTATAATTTAAGAAAATAAGAAATGGTGATAATTACAGAAGCCCTGAGAGGCAAGCGAGAAAAAAAAAAAAAAAAAAACTTTTTCACATATGAAATAAAAAATAGAAGGATCTAAAGAAGGATCTTCATTTTAGAGGTCTCAAACTGCCCTCCTCCACCTCCATCTGGCCCACGACCAAGTGTCAAAAATACCATATAAATCGAGCCTTTCTTTTAATGTAATTAATTTTTGTAGTTGTTTCACACTAATTGAAACAACACTTTTATATGTTGAAATTGAAATAAAAACACGATTCTGTTAAATGTGAAGAAAATGTGAGCAGAAGTGCTGTCAGATGTCTGGCAAGAAAAAAGGAATACAAAATAATGGATATCATTTGTTGGTCCAGTGCACGTTTTCAATAAGTTATTTACATATTTGCACAAACTAATGGATACAAACTGCTGGTTACATTTTTGTATTATTATGTTAATAATGGAAATAAAAAGCAATATCTTCTGAAATATTGCTCTTTCCTGTAGTTCTTTAATGCTTACGGGATGCTAATACCAGTGGCCAATACCTACGCTGATTTGAGTTTGAGACTGACTTAATGTTTTTTAAGTCATAAACACAAAAGAGAAAACATTTCAGATCAGACTTAATTAAAAAATTACAGATTCTGTTATTTATTTATTTTTTCTTACTTGCCTCTGGGTGCTTCCGTAGATATCTGTCATGATGGTAAAACAGTAAACTGTTAAGTGCAGCTGAGGGTCAGATAAACCTGTCAGTAAGCCTCAGCTCCAGAGGTTAACTGTTTTTACAAGAACAAAACAAAGCCAGCCATTAGCCAAGAAGGACAGAGAACACAATCAGACAAATCAGAAGTAGATAAAATAAGACAAAAGGCAAAGACAGGCTTTTCAGTGTATACTAGAGGAAGTTGAGGAGCAAGTGAAGGAACTTTAAAATCAGCAAAAACAAGCTGACATTCACAAAATAAAAAAATAAATCAGTTGACAAAGGAAGAAATGGGATGGCTCCAATTTAACTGAGGAAGGCCTCCGCTTTGTAGCAGTTGCCTTGAAGCATGCCGCCTTGAATCCTTGAGGTGCCTGTATGACAAGGAACAGAGAGAGAGAATATACGCACAACCTATTCACATGTGTCCGAGAGAGCAGAACACAGTGGACAGCGCCACATTAACATGAGCGAGGAACACTTCTGGCATTCTGGGCGTTGTCACGCTGCCAATACTGTCATTGATTTCTAGTTCAAGATTTCTGCTTGTGTTGTGTTCCTGAATGTATCTTTACAAATTGCCACATCTTTAAGGCATTACCCTTTTACTGTGTAAGTCACAGAAAATCGCTTGAGTGCGTTAAAGGATTTAGATTCAAATTCAAATAAGCATTACTGCCACGAATAGTAAGACAAGAAAAAAAAAGGATAATCACAAGAAAACAAATACACAATGTGGAATAATGTCTATAAAATAGGATTTTGATTTGATTTGTAAAGATAAAGCAGCAAAATAATTACATTTACTCAACATGTTATTCTCTGCCATTTTCATGTAGTTCAGACGTTATCCAAAGCTGGACAAAAACACACTTTTCAATTGTGAAGTTGAAGTGTCCATTCACTGCCTTTTCAAAGCGTCCGTTAGTAGACATTACATTTTTATCTGCCTTT
Organism: Sparus aurata; assembly: GCF_900880675.1. Taxonomy (NCBI): domain Eukaryota; kingdom Metazoa; phylum Chordata; class Actinopteri; order Spariformes; family Sparidae; genus Sparus; species Sparus aurata. The sequence goes on along the minus strand of NC_044207.1, from coordinate 7,498,188 downwards.
ATTGATATTTTGGCCACCTAGGGGTAGCTTGAAGTATTGCTATCGCCTTATAAAATGGATAAGGTGTTATGCCAGGTTAACACTACACCATACCTGCCACGCACACATTTGTAGGGAGCGCAAAAGTGGGGGACGGTGGAGGACAATCCATCATCACTATATCCCTCGCTGTGTATAAAAGCAGACACCAGCTGACGTGGCATCTGAGACACCTCGTGATGTCCCGCCAGTGAGACTGCCGTTTCGGAATTAGTCGTCCTCCAGGATGAATTCCAATGTGTGTTCACTCACATTGACCAACAGGAGCATGTAGCGCTCTCTAACTGTAAACATGGCAAAGGACATGTCACTGATGTTGTTGGCTCCGCGAGGTAGAACTGGGACTCGGAGGAAAAGGTCACGGTCATTTGTTCTTTCTCTTGTAAGGCTTTTCCACAAGACAACCAGTGTCACGCCTTTCTATGTTACTATTCTTTCCAGAAGTGAAGAATTTATTGACCTATAATTGCCTAATCTGACACTGTAACCGTCCTAACAGACACACAGCTATTCTGTCGTCTGAGCCCAGCATTGATGAACAGTTTCCTGTTGACACATCCAGCAGACCCAGAGTTAACATTAGCATTCATTTGGAATTGGCTGTTGTAATACTGATTCTCTGATTAGCTCACTTTGTGGCTCCTTTAGCTGTTAAATGCCTCACCACGTACCGTGCACCATCTACTTAACTTTGCCAGCTTTTCAGTGCTAAGTAGGTAGTATACAGTGGGCTAATTATTATATGAAACATCTTTCTGCTGCAGCTGGGTTAGCTCAAATATTACAAAACTTAAGTATGTCTAAATCTATACCTGGAAAAAAAAAGGTAAGCAGTTTTTCCGATGTTATTGTTTTATTAACAACCCCTGAGGACCGGGGCCTCGGTTTGGCTCCTCTTCTTTCCTGGGTGATAAGCAACTGTAGATATGACTAATAACATTAACGATGGCTGAATTCTATTCATGTTTCTTTCATTCAGCACCGACTGTGTGTCAACGAGCCAGCATGCATAATCCCAGGGCCGTGAAACCGAAGTAGCCCAATGTCATTCGGCCTTTCTCTTGTGTTTCAGAGTAGCTCTTTTCCTACTGTGACATGTCAAAATGTCTTCCACCACAAAGGGTCATTGTACTAGTTTTAAGAACATGTGTCTGGCTTTCCAGACAGCTGTAAAGAAAGTACGTCAGGACTGCAGCTGCTGTCTGTGCTGCTGTGTGTGTTTGATCAGGCTGCTCACTGAAAACTACTGAATATTTCAATGCTTTGTGCCCTGGAGTTGTCTTTGTGTCTGTCTCTCCTCCTGTCTACCTCCTCTGTTTAGCTCCTTCCTCTGCTTTGGTTTTTCACCTCCTGTCTCCCTTGCTGTCCTCCTCAGGTGTTTTGTGGAACCTGTCGTCATGCGACGCCCTGAAGATGCCCATCATCCAGGATGCCCTGGCCGTGCTGACCAACGCTGTGATCATCCCCCACTCGGGCTGGGACACCTCCCCGCACACACAGGAGGACCGCAAGCTGCACCTACACTCCTCCCAGGTCCTCCGCAACGCCACCGGCTGCCTCCGGTCAGTGTCACCATCTGTGTCTCCAAGAGTTTATCCTCCTCTTCTTATTTGTGTTTTTTCTTTGTTACTGCCCGGCCTAAAGTATGAGCTCAACATTCATATACATTTAGTGCTGTTGAGTTGCAACTGTTTCAGCAGATAAATTACATAACCAGTCACTTTGCTGAGATGCCGTTCAAAGTCTGTTATTGCCAATGATAGTGCAGTGTTTCCTACAGAATCAGACTGTGTCCAGCTGGGGTGCCATAGAGCATGTGCACTTGAGACTTCCGGTTTAGCGCTGAGCTAACTTGGGTGGTGATAAAATGTAATCGGGCGGCTCTTCTAGACTCTCTGAACTGTAAAATGAGTCATTTTGCGGGGTCGTGAGGCTTTCTATACTGTTACGACCAGGGCCTAGGGGAAACCCTGGTGCAACAAGAGAATGATACTCCCCTCTTCCCATCCTCCAAACACCACCAGCAGCAAGCATTTTTAACATAGTTTATTCAAAACAAACACATTTTTCACAATCATACATTGCTGGCAGTCTGGGACAGCAGAGGAGAGTCCACAGGAACTGGGAGGAGCCGGCCTTTAAACTCTTGTCGTCAGGCAGGAACCAATCAGCTCCCAGGGACAACCTACAATCACAGACACACCTGCAACCAATCACACAAACATACTCTCACTCACACAGGTAAAACAGGGATATTTAAAACAGACAAACATTTATGACCACTAGGGTCGTAACAATACCATTTTACGGACGTGTCTTTCACTGAAAAACAACACCGCCATCCACTGTATCGGAGTGTCTAACATCATGCTATTCACTGACGGGTGCGCTGTCTCGAGTAAGTGAGAAAGGGATGCACAACTCCAAAAATCAATGTGTGACCGCCAATGTTGATATTGTGGCAGAACTCCACAAATAAATGAATGTGTGGGAAACACTGCAGTCAAGCAGGGAAGCGAGTCTCTCTTAGTTCAAAACCGTCTGTGAATTTTAGATAGTGTTTTTACCACTGTACACACAGAGAACTGACAGACTTAGCTGCATTTAAGATGACTCACCATTTGGCTTTAGAGCTGTTGTGGCGTTTCATTTTCTCACTTGAGACATGATGCGAGTCATATGGTGCAGTCTGGAAGTAGTAGGACTGTGACAAATTTTTTTGCTGTTTTGGCAAGACTTTTTTAAAAAAAAAGGACTCTAAAATTTATTAAGTTTTCAATTTTTTCTTTATCAATGACTTGTATACATTACGTTGTATATTCAAATTTTACCCAAGATTAGGGCTACAATCCTGTGGTCAGTGTCCTCAACTTTTTTAAGGTTGGGATAGAGATGTTTTTATTCCATGTGCTGAAATTTCTTATCCCCTTTTAAGGAATATTTGAAATATTCTCTTCAAACTATTACAATTGATGTTCCTCCATCTCACTAAACACGTCTCACTCACTACTACCTACGTCATTACCCCTTTCACAATGGACGCAAATCCACCGACACCCACCAACATGCAGCTTTTGTCTTCAGTAGTAAAAGGTCAAATCAGCATTCATTCAGGGGGTCAATGAGTCTGCCGCAGTCACAGGTATTTTAAGCTCCAGCTTCGATCAGCTGGGATGGAGACATCCCCCTCTAACGCACTGACTTGCAGCCCCTTTTTTTAAGTGCAATGCCATGACGCTTATTGAAGTCATGGTCGTTGGCGCGTAAATACTTTTTGCTCTCAGCCTCCATTCAAGCAGCACTCAGTCGTTCGGTGACTGAGATAAAAGACACAAAAAGAAACCACTGTACATTGTCACTGGCTTGCATGCTGCTGTCTACTGTTCCCTGTTTTGCAGCATGTTTCAGGAAAAGAAACAAGGAAGGCAATCTCATCAACTGGCAATGGGAAAGGAGTTAATTGCCTATTTTCAGTGGTTTGACCAGCATTACTTGCATTGTTTTTTGTTTTTTAGGCCACCTGAGGGTGGCACAGCTAGCTGCAAACAAAAAGTTGACATATTGTCAGTAATATAAAGTCATGAAGCTGATGTCAGCAAACAGTTGCCGAGCTGATAGAGAGTAACATTCACTGGTTTGGAATTAAACTCACATTTTGCCCCTGAAGAAAAGATATGTGGCTGCAGCTAAAAATGCTCCATTCACAGGCTAGTGGCTTTCACTTTATCTGCTGTTTGGTGCCGGGCAGGTAGCACATAGTGGGTTTTGTCAGAACCTCCTCGCTTAAAGCTGCGGCGCGCTCCATCTGGAAATTGTGCTGATGGGTGCTGTGAGACTGGCTCGGGACAATTAAGTTGTGGACCATAAACTCAAAACAGTAAGCTGAAGACTCTCTGTGCTACTGAGTGAACACGATGTGACACTATATATCAACTGTATTATACTGAATTTCACACTCAGCCAAAAACGTTACCGGCTCCTGATTAATTGCATCAATACAGTGCAGTGTGACTAGACACAAAAACGCGCTGAGGTACCTCTCGCCTTCTTCTCTAAGACGTGTAAGTGTGCCTATTATTGGCTTTTGTGCTCGTTGGGGATATTAATTGACTTGGCTCATTCTGACTAATGGTGAATACAGTGTAAAATACAATAGGATGTGAAGTAGGGATAATGAAGGCCTGTTCGATAGTGTCGGTGTCAGACCAGCATCAAAAACGAATACATCATCAGCCTTTTAAACGCCATAATTAAACATAGTGTTTGTGTGTGTGCGTGTGTGTGTGTGTGATGCTGAGACAGCAGTCCCTCTCAGCTCTCCGCTCTGTAAAATTCAATAGAAAATTCTCTGCGGCTCTGATAGCGATGTGCCGAACTATCAGCTTGTGTAATTCTATTTTCTAAATGCTTCCTTGTATTTCACCCTCAGGAATCCATCATAATGTTGTTTTGTCTCGTGACATCTGCCTTAAAGGTGCACAGACTCGTCTCGGCTCCTGCGCACTCTATCCTGTACAGTTCTTATTGGTCTTTGGTGCTTTTTATATATATTTTTACTCCAACATTTTTTTGCACAAAACAGTCCCGTCTGCTCTCAGCCTGTATTTGTTGAGATTTTGCTGTGCTTGTTCTTAAGTCTCCTCCTGCGTTAGAACACCGCGAGCAATGTAAAAACCATCAAGCAGTTCCACTCCTTGTATGTGTACCTCCTATAAATCCATCTTAAATATGTTTTAGTATTTTATGTCCAGGGGGGAATACAGTTTAATAAAGTGTCTGTCTTCCCATCAGGCAATTATCTACCATCATATACTGATTATTATGTTTATAACCTCTTTAGAATTGCACAGTATTCAGATGATTTCAGGTACATTTTCTCATCGAGTAACAAGATGACGACAACAACTGTGGTCTCAATGCATCCGCAGTTTAAAATATCAGGGACCGTTACATTATGTATGACCATTATCACCCTGTTAAGTGTCTCTAAGTTAGTCTTCCAAACACGTGGTTCTGGAATGCATGTAATTCTAAAGTCTCTAAAACTCCTCTTCTCTTATGTGTTATTCATTAAGAGTTTATGACTCAGTATGTCAGCTAATCTGCCTCATCAGGATCAGATTCCATTGATTGTGGACTGGCTACATAAACAAACACAAAATTGTGGGTTCATGTAGGACCTCATTAGACTGCTTCCAGACCTCTGGATCACCATCCAAAACCCAGAATTCATTCATGTCCCGTACACGTACACAAGTTGAACTAAACTACTTTTTTTGTTAGATTTAAACAAAACATACCTCTCTCGATTTAAGAAAAATGAAGAATATGTCCGGCTAAATGAGTTCAGTCAATAACCCAGTGCCCATTAAGAAGCTGGTTGAGAGCATGTTTTCGAAAGCCCTTAAAAAGCGAGATGGCCTCGGATATTTCTGCACATGAAATTTGTATTGGTGAGTTGCTTTCCAAACTCTGTAAGCATTCCTGGGACTGCATGATGAAATTTGTGCTCATAAATATTTCTAACAGAGACGTGCCGGCTGTGTAGCAGACATTTTTTTGATGTGCTGCGGGTTCCCTTCCATCAAACATTTCAGCATCAAAGGAGAAAAAAAAAAAAAAAAAAGGGAAAAGAAAACACCTCTCGCAGACAGAATAATGACGACTTAGCCTGCAACATTCACAAACTGTATGTATATTTGTCTTTTTAATGCCCATCTGTTATTGCACGGAGCTGTCTTATTATCTCTGCAGACGCACACGTTGTACAAGCAAAACAACAAAAAAAAAGTTTGGTTTTAATTATGTGACAGTCCGCTTTAACATCTGAGACGGGGCTATGTGTGACATTTTGGAATATTTCCTCTCGGGGACGTGGCGAAGGCACGGCACGAGGGGAGCGAGAATAGAGCGGGACCGCTGCCATGACTACATTTGCATCTCTGTCGGCAAGGCTGTCTGGCTTGGTCTTTGCGTGTGTGTGTGTGTGAGCACATGCCGACGTTCGTCTCTCTATTTAACTACATGTGTGAGGCATTAATCTCGGTCGCAATATGTCTGCTCACCTGCTCTCCTTGAAAATAAGCGACACATTTTGGGTGCTAACAAAGGCTTTATTCGCTACTGATACTGTACGTGTGTCTTGCTGTGACCGTGTGTGTGTGTGTGTGTGTGTGTGTTGCAGGAGATGGCTTTGTGTGGATCAGCTCCCTAAACTCGGAGGGCTAATTCATCTTTCTCACGCCTCGTTAGGGAATGCTGGGAGTCTGATTAAAGATTGAATATTTCATGGAGGGTTTTGGTATATCGCCGGCCACCTGCTCTCTCTCTCTCTCTCTCTCTCTCTCTCTCGCTCTCTCTCTCTTTCTCCATCTCCCATTATCCTCCTCACTTTCTCATTTTCTCCCTCCACCTCTTTTCCCCTTTAGCCGCTCTCTCCTCCCTCCCTCGCTCCGTCTCCATCTCGTTCTATTACTCTCACTTCTTCTCTCTCCATCATATTAGCCCTCCCGCATCCCTTTCTTCTTCTTCTTCTTCTTCTTCTTCTTCTTCTTCTTCTTCTTCTTCTGTCTCGTCCTGCCTCTGCCTCGCTGTCTCGCACTTTCACACACACATTTTCTGCCTCTCTTTACTCACCGCTGGTTTTCGCTCCCCGTGTGTGCGTATGACGTCATGCCGGCTAACGGGAATCGCTGAAACTTTGTGCTGCAAGAGAGCCGAATGTGAATTATGTGCACAAATTCTGTAGCAGTCAATGCAGAGCAGGTTTACCCAGTTTGGTGTTTACTGCGCACGCTGATCGGGAAGAGAAAACATTAATACCATCAAGACATTTTAAAGATTTAAAAGCATCCGTCACTCTACAAACGTTCAGTTTGCGATCTACTTACAGGGACTCTGCCTGCGATAGTGGCAGCTCAGATTACATTAAAATGTGCCCACTTCTCTCCCTGGTGCGCTAAACTGACATGAAGAAAGACGCACCTGCAACATCATTATCTGATCCATCCTCCGTACATGTTGGGGATGGGGACACAATGGCCTGTGAGCTCGAGCCTTTCATCACCCAGTTAGTGCTCATTTAATCCAACATTTACTTGTGTACATTCGAGAATACACACTGCCAAAGCAAAATATCACCCGACATGACATGTCCTGTCTCTGGTGGCTTTATTAACTGATCCAGAGGCCACCTTCGTTATTTCAGTTTCGTGCTCACACTCTAAATGCCACACTCCGAGACATGCGTATCTTTGCTTGAAATGGTTATTCTCCCAGGTGCGCGGGCACCTGGAATGTCTCGCCACTGTGTCCATTAGCTGGCGTGCCTAAGGAGAGCGACGAATAGTCTGGAGTGATAATTGCCGGGCTAGCTAGCTCTGGGCGAGGTGACTGCAGGCTCCCAGTGCCTTTAGCTTGTTAAGCGTAACCTAACCAGCCTGTGTTTGCCAGTAGAGAGGCTCCACTGTTTGGAGACAGGCTAGAGTAGAGCAAAAAAAAGAACGCCTTTGTTGAACTGTGACTGAGGCTGCACCGATCTGAGGACTGTTGAGCTCGTTAGCTGTATCTTGGTGTCTGAAACAGGAGGAGGTGATTGAAAGACGAGCGACACCGGGTCACCCGTGCATAAGTATGTCGAATGTTCACATATGTTAAAACTTAGCATGTGATGCTGTAGGTGTCAGCGTGGATCATGGAGCCTTACATGTTCAAATTTTCTGAGGGAATCATTTTAAATCAAGAAGAGTCGCTGCATTTACAATTAAAGCTTCAAGTGTCTGAAATCAACGTAAAAGCAAGAAACAATTTGATACACTTTGGTTTATCTCTGATAGCCAAATCACAAATCTGATCTGAGCAGTCCACTCCTATAGCGGTCCAGAGGCTGAACTGTTCTTGAACTGCCAATAAAACCATAGGAAGTTGGACAGAAACACCACTGTGCATACTCAGTGGGCCATATAAACAGGAAGTAAACCCGGTAGCTAGCGTATGCCACAGGTGAGCTATCCTCATTGGAATGAATGAGCGCCATCATCTCGTTTACTATCTATTTAAAATCTATGAAACACATTGGCGACTTGTACAGATTGAGTACAAAGCAAGACAAATGTTTGACCGTTGTTGAGCACCATGGCAGGATTAACCTTGTGCAGGGCCAGGGGGCATAAAAAAGCCAATGCTGCTTTCTGTTCCAACCACTGTCTTGACAATATGTACTCTTTCCTAGCACAAATTACTTTGGGATCGGCTGGTAACCCACGGTGTCTGCATGATGTACCATTGCCTACTTCGATTATTTAGAGGAGAAACGTTTGTGCTCCTTTTGTATGGCATGAAGAATTTAGACACAGTCAGAATGTCATTAACAGCTAATTTAAACGTGTGCTTGAACTGGTTGAGTCACTCCACTTATTGGTCTTGAGAGCATCCAAATGACAATGTGTTTTTATTGAAAATGGCCCAATGGAGACTCAATTCAAACGCTCATGCTGAGGCATCCAGCAGAATCATGCTTTTGATTATAGACTTGGAGACAAAGAAACTATCTCCCCCTGCTGCGGCTAAAAGAGTGACATTTTTGTCAGTACAGTTTTGCTCACAGTAGCAGCACACTATGGATTAATCAGATTCTTGTTCCGTTTGAAAGCTCCCCCAGTAGACACATAACCTTTTTTCCAGAAGCGGGATTTTTTTTTTTTTTCCTCATTATTTAGATTCTTCACACTGAAAGATCTTAATGAGAGATAATCTGCAGCCCTGTTTCCTTGCAACAGGGAAACGCTTCAGTGGGATTAATTACGCCAAATTGACTGGGGTTAATTGATTTGAATCCATTAACAGGTGGTATCCAAAAGAAGCAAGAAAAGAGTATATAAGATCTTTTAATTGTACCGTTCAATTGATCTTTATCTGCGTGTGTCCTTATGTTGCAGTGTAGAGACAGCAATCAGTACCGTATATGTACTGTATGTGTGCATGTGTTTGAGCCTGTGTGTGTGTGTGTGTGTGTGTGTGTGTGTGTGTGTGTGTGTGTGTGCGCGCGCTCAGGTAACCCTGCATCAAGGCTCAAGTTAAACAAAAAGCCAGTGGGGACACAGACTAGAACACAGCAGCTTGTCAACACCTTGAAAAATCCAAGCAATTATTCGACTGCATTATTAAAACATGAGGCTCTTGTTATTTAATCAAACTGAGCCTCCGCCGAGGGTCAGATTCAAACAAACAGTTGCATTACTAATTAAAGAAAGACATGTTTGACCTGATTTCTGACACTCAGATTGGCATCATTTGTCTTTGGATGAATATACCTGTGGTGCCTCCACAGTAAAGGCTGCTTACTTTCCTTGTAAAAAAGCAATAAGTCCTTGAGAAAGGATCCCTTAACCTTAACGAGGCATACTTTTCGCTGTAGATTCGGCAGCTGTGAAAAAGCATTACTTACATTTAATGAGCGCATGGTTAACTGCTAATAAGTGCACACTAAAGTATGCATCAATCTTATAAAAACAACACAGAAGTTTAGTAAATGCGCAGTGCAACATGCAATTATACAACAACAGCAGCAGTGAAATTAAATTGTAACCACTCCGATGACTGTGCAAAAAAAAGCAGAAAATAAAATTGGAATAAGAATATAAAACTAAAAAAGAGAATAAAATAACAGACTTACATTCAAAAAGAAATATATATATATATATATTTCTTTTTGATATAAATAACAGACAAAGACAAAAGTATTCTACTGAAGAAGATTAAGAAGACTGTGTGCAAATGAAGTGTGTTTGTTTTGTTATTATTAAAAGTTATAAGTTTTACTCATAAACGTTCTACAGCAATCTTTAAACTGTCAACAAGTTTACTGTACAGGCACATAAATGTCTAATTAACATTAAGCGTGTTTAAGATGCTACTACTAATGTCTTCAAGACAAACAAATAAGCCGTTTTATATTTTTGTATAAAGGTCAAGTCACAACTAATTCTACAGCTGCGTCAATCTTGTTGCCATTTTTCAGTTCAGGTAGCTAGCGGTGTAGGAAGAGGATTGTTAAACCCTGTCCACAAAGTTGGTCGATTATTTGTCCAATCAGAGACAGTGATGACCATTTAAATGGCGGAACAAATTGGAGGTGTGGGCAGCTGCACTGGAACCACACCGTCGACCCTAATAAGTACATTTGTGAAGATGTAGTGTGTAATGTCATGTCTATGCAGAGAGCATTGCAGTTGTGTTTTTCAGTCGTCCACCTCACGCCCGTCTGATGGAACAGGAACGTCCATATTTCTATATCTGCACAGCCCACATTTCATTTCCACAACCCATTTTTATGTCTAAAGTCCAGTGTCTTCCATTTCACACATGTAACTACAGCAATAAGATGTTGGACTCAGCAGTGCTGCCAACACACAGCTGACCTACGCTCAGTGCGCGGTTGCCTCGAGCTGTCTGGCCTGATACAGCATCCACAGTATATCTGTGACATATTTAGCATCACTGTGCTTTCATTTCTCAAAGCTTACTGACATCACTGGTGTTCTACAGTCCTAATAATAGTAATAAGACAATTTCAGGCCGAATGAGTACTAAGGCATCAACACAGCTCATGTATGTACATTTATAATAATGATAATAATCATGTTTTGTGTTGTTTACTTGTTTGAGTAGATGTGTCATTTCACAGCTGTATAACACCACACCCTGTACCTTTAAATCACAGATCTGATTCTTGAATGGTTAAGACTGTTATTAAGGACCCGGGAAAACAAATGCGACTAATGGAGCTTTGGCAGCTCAGTGCCATTTCTCACTGACACTGAGGGCGCACGCATCTCCTAGCCATCTTTAATAGTGTGACATTTAAAGGGCATTACACTCAGACTCTCACTCGTCTCTGTCACACAGATATGAACACACGTGCAGTGGCACATATCAATACCCCTCATGTGCTGACACACAATTTTTAAGGTGGACTGTTCATTGATGAGGTTGTGTGTGTGTCTTTATGTGTGTGTGTGTGTGTGTGTGTGTGTGTGTGTAACAGGAATGTGAGTTCTGCAGGGGAGGAGGCCCGGAGGAGGATGAGGGAGTGTGAGGGCCTGACAGATGCTTTGCTCTACGTCATCCAGACGGCTCTGGGGAGCAGTGAGATTGACAGCAAGGTAACTCTCACACACATGCAACCTACTGCCACGCACGCAAACGCCCAAGGCTGCACGCACACACAGAATCACCTGAATATAAAAGCATCAGCATAGACACAATGTGTGTGTGTGTGTGTGTGTGTGTGTGTGTGTGTGTGTGCATGCATGTTCGTGTGTATATAACTGCCCAAAATCTCAAATATAAGTCGTGTTTTTTCTTTGTGTACCTGTTCCATGATGATTACCATCCCTTTAATATTTATAATTTACATACATTTACATGAGTATATGCAAATGTGTGTTATCTGTGTCTTTGCAGAGTGTATGTTTATACCGCATATGTAGATCAATTTGTATGAGTTGTTTGCCTGTGGTTTGTATGTTAATGCCCAAGGCTTGCAGGCCTCAAACTACACACTGTAAAAAATGAAAAGGCTTGGTAAGTTACGCTTGTTTTTAGACCCACAGCGCTGATAGTTTTTCTTGGTATTTATCGTCAAATATTCTTCCTGCAAAGGCAGATCAGAATCAGCTCCCAACAACATAACATTAAGCATTATTTCAAGAAAATACCACTGCAAGACCACGGTTGATAAATAGTTAATAACACGTCCAACACCTTAACACGCCACTGAAACACGTCCAGTTGCCTACGATATAGCACTTAGAATTACAATGACCTGGATGACTGAGAACCTTCATCATCAATTTATGGTTGATTAATAATTTAAAAAAATGTTTTACTACTGTTAACAAACAATAAAATCACTCTTAAACCATGTATCAAGCAATCGTGAAGGTTTATAAACAACATTATAATGTTTAAAGTAAACTACACAGTATTTATTTACCATTTGTAAAGTTTAATAAACATCGTTTGCAACTTTAATGCAAATAAATTGCTTGATATATGTTTTATAAAGCATCTCAATGTTTGTGAACTGTGATTAGAGTTTATTTAACGATACATTTACCATGTATTATGATGGTTATCATAAAGTGTTGCCAGTATCACAAATTATTAAATAATAACCTGAGACAACAGAGTACAGTTTCACATATGCTGATGTCTGTTAGCATATGAAGTTATGCAACTGTAGGAAAAATCTGAAATTTCAACAATTATGCAAACTGAATATTTATGAGCCAAACATCTCATTTTTTTACAGTGCCTCTTGTATTACCCAACCCGATGGCCGGTGACACAGAAAAACCACTAGCGTGTGTGTGTGTGTGTGTGTGTGTGTGTGTGTGTGTGAGAGAGTCTGCATTTTTGTGAGCCAGTGAGCAGCCTTGTGTATCTGTCCGTGAGCTTGCGTATGTGCTGCATGCATAGATGTATGTTTGATGTGTAACGGGGGTGCGTTGTCAGTGTGTGTTTGTGCGGGCGGGTGTGTGTGTGTGTGTGTGTAGCGTAGTGTACAGGAGATGTGAGGGTTTTAATCCTTAGAAATCCTTCACAAGATCAAAGTCTGAGACTGTTGACTGCATAGCCACTCACAACAATAGGATTAGTGCGCGTGTGTGTGTGTGTGTGTGTGTGTGTGTGTGTGATGGTGTGTGTGTCTGTCTGCATCATGCACACAGTATCTGTGTGTCCATGTTTACATATTGTACAACTACAGTCAGCACTGCGCATTACTTTTATGTATATGTGTTTGAGTGTGTGTGTGTGTGTGTGTGTGTGTCTGTGTGCGTGCCTGCGTGCATGTGTCCCCACTCTGATTTTCAGTCTTATTGCCATGTGTCCCTCCTTCCTGTCTGTCTCTCTATTCTGTCACCACTCTGACTCTGTTCTCTTCTTCCTTTCTTTCCTGATCCACCATCAGACCGTAGAGAACTGTGTGTGCATCCTGAGGAACCTGTCGTACCGTCTGGCTGCAGAGACGTCCCACAGCCAGCAGGGGGGGTCGGAGGAGCTGGACGGTCTGCTATGTGACACCGGCGGGAAGGACGCAGAGAGTTCTGGATGCTGGGGCAAGAAGAAGAAGAAAAAGAAGGGACATGACCAGGTGGGAAAACAGAAAGTTGGAAGAAGGGAGTCTTTTCATGTTTCTTCATTTCTTTCTTCTTCTGTTGTTTTTTTTGTTGTCCTCTTTCTCTCTCAGTCATCTCCTCTTCTTTAAGTTCCTTCTTGATTAAGTCGAAAACTTGTTGCTGGTGCTTGATATGAGATAAAAAGTGGCTGGCAGCCTCAGCTGAAGGTTCGGCGAGTTTCTTGTTTGGCCAGGGTGCTCACAAAGCACTGCGGATCCATGCAGTTAATGCCACTAAGCAGTCTTCTGATGAATACCCAGACAAGCTAATGGACTGTGCTCAGTCTCAGCTGAATGCAGTTGCCCTCTACTTGCTTATACAAAAAGAGGTTCAGGGTCTGTTTTCTCAGACATCCAAAGGAAGCAGTGCTAAGTTTAAAATTGACCCGAGTCTTATAAGTAGAATACATACAAATACAAAGACACACAGAGTCAGCTTACGTCGTTAGCTACGCCTAGCATCCTATCTCTGTGTTAAAGATACAATACGTGTCATTTCTGCATTGAAATGTCAAAACAATGACTTGACCTTTCTTATACATTTGTTGAGTTGACTTACATTATTACACTCAGAGAAATCCATAGCTTTGCTCAGAATAAACGAACCGATGGTCACGGTCCAGGAAAAGGGTGAGTAAGGAAGTTGGTGAACATGACTAAACGTAACAGAGATAAAAAATGTAAAGAGTGACCTCGTCAGTGAACATTTCCGTCATGTTTTCTTTCATTAGCAATGATGGTTGTTGAACAATGAAGATGATCCCACACCTCTTAAAGTCTTTTGTTTTGATAGAGAGACCCCTAGTGACAGAAATTGCTAATCATACGATATTGATATTGGTAGTGGAAAAAATTGGACTACAAAAAAACATTACATCAAAAAATAAATCTAGCTAATGGTTCCGTCTGAATGCACTATAAAGGCAGGAACACACGGGCCCAACCGTTGGACGTCTGAAGCGTTTGGGAAAACTCGGACGAGGTCGGGAACAAATCTGTTTGTTGTGTTCAGGTGCGTTGGAAGGTTTTAGAGCCACGCAGACGATGTCTGCTCCGATTCAACATGCGAAGTCTGAGGAGGTTGGCTGTCGGCCGTCTGAGCCATTGGATTCTATGACTGGTTGTGTGCCAGCTGTCAGACCAATCTGATTGGCGGTGTGCTAGCGAATCAGTGCGGTGTGTGGGATTTGCACATTTTGCACAAGCGCAGAACGTACGCGCTACTGTGGAGCTGGCAGCACATTGAAGTGGTGTGCTCAATGCAACTTTTCTGCCGAACGGGTCAGACAAGAGGCAACAGAGTGGTCGGATAAAGGCAGTTGGCTGTTAGTTTGAGTCTGGGCGGTGTGTGTGGTTGCCTTAACACCCTTTCACAGACACAGAGTCAAAGAATGAAGAAGGATGTCAGTGAACATCTGTTAAGTTTGCATCAAATCAGACTCTCCAGATCTCATCATTTGATTTTATCACACAACCTGGATAAGAAAACGGTTGCACATGAACAGATCTCTCAGGAAATCCTCCTTTTTATCATGATGAAAAAGTGACCCTGTACCTTGTATAAGCTGGGTATCATGACGGAGGAAGACTCGGTCGTAGGCTGCAGTCACACATTCACCTCCTGTTCACTTCCATTCTTCCATGCATAGAAAAGAAATTGCATCCGTGGCGAAGCAAACTGGCATCTTGGGTTAACCTTTGGTCAGTTTTAACCGGCGAAGTGGCGGCCACAATCGACAGGAAAGATGTGTGTGTGCTTAACCACACAAACGGACCACAAACCAGCAAACTGAGCTCCGTGTGTCCCACATCCTGCGCTGCCTACATTCGGCCCAGGCAGGCGATATCCACGTTCGCCTGCATTCACGCATGTGCCACCGCGGCCTGAGGCTGTTTTCAGTCCTCTTCAAATATTCAATCTACACGAGTGTGAACAAAAATTCTGCAGCTGCCACTGATGTTAACCAGTTACACGGGTGGTTGAGTCCCGCGTTTTCCGTGTCAGGGGTTTGATTGATTTTGACTTTGTTTACATTCATTATGCTGCTGTAGCTAACTTAATGTGGTAATCAGTTACTGCAGCAAATATGACATGAGCAATTTACTCAAGGGGACGTTTTGAATTTACGCTCTGATTGTTGACTTATCTTACAGTCGTTGTCCCTCCGCTCTCCTTTGTTTCTCCCGCTTTTACTGTTCCTCTTATTTCACAATGATATAATGTTGAATCTTATAGAGTTTTCATAGCCACATAAAAATCTACATTTTACACACTGAATACATAATGCATGAGGACTTTGCCATCGGTTGTTTATTGCTGCGATTTTATTGGTCGGCGTTCCCCGCGAGATGTCCCCACCAGGAAGGTGAAATTCAACATTAAGGCATAATAAGAGTAGTACAGATAGCTCGCGCAGAACACACTCTCCCTGCCATTAAATGTGTTCATTTGTATCGTTTTGTTATCCGTCTTGTGTCAGAGCAGGTGTCACTGTTGTTTTGTCTCCAAATGGAGGGTTCTGTATTTCATTTTGTAATGCAGCTCTATGTTCCTAGTTCAGGAACATTGGCTCGGTTCATCCATGGTTCACACCATCTCTAGTCTCGAATGAATATTTATGAATGCGCTGCAGCTTTCTTTGATATTCATGATGTTTGAGCCAGAGTTGTTTTTCAAGCCAACTACTGATAGTTACCTCCCACCTGGATTATTAGGGTCACGTTTTTCAGAATAAGGTACATGTATCGTAAGAGCGTGATCACGCGATACAAATGTTATTAACTGTATTGCTCTACGCTATATCATCAACACATGCTCGGAGGTTTTCACACAACAGGATCAGGAGATTATAGCTGTACCTACAGATTAAGCCGTGTTTGACTTCCTGTACACTGACTACCTCTGCTCGGGATCAAAAACACCAAGCCGATTTAGTATTTCTCTCTGGATTTCCAGGGTTTGTCCATCTGTTGATGCCAACAGGCAGAGTTTCATCCTCCATTTAGTTAAAAAATTAGTGCTCTTGTGGTTGTAGAATTGGCAGAAACCAAACGGCTGCCTTGGAGTAGGCCTCAGCCTCTTGTCATGCTAATAAGCAATCAGGATCACATTCTGGTGGAGTGGAAGACGTCTTTTACAACTTCTAGTGAAGACTGTGGGGATTGAAAAACCCAACACTTCCGGTGGATCAGAGTGGGTGAATTGCTCATTAGCCCGGCATGCTTTTTTCCTCATTCATTTCTAGAAAAGACTGAAAAGGAGATTTTTTTTTAAAAAATGGTAGTGATGAGCCAGGGCTTTAACTTCCATTTGTCAAGCGAACCCTCGACGAACTTTTTGCGTATCCAAGCAGAACCAGGGAGATGAGGGATCTTAAAACTAACTCTGGGATCAGATTGTAAAGGGAAAAATCATAACCTCTCCGTAATGATAATGCGTAACCCTCCCCCTCTCTCCTCTATCTGTCTGTCTCCACTCCACTGCAGCTGTGGGTGATTACCATGAAGTAGCGATTGGGGAGCTTGTTGAAGAGGGCAAAACTCTATCAACTGCGGGGTAATTAGAAGAGAGAATGAGGAGAGGAGAGGAGAGGAGAGGAGAGGAGAGGAGGAAAGGATATATCAGTGGAGAGGAGATATAAAGGGAGAGTCAGTGATGCTGGGGGCGAAGGGAGGAGGCTGGAAAATACAAAAGGATGAGGGAGGAGAGAGGCGAAGAGGAAGTTATAGAAATTAAGGTCAAAGACAAACGGGGAAGGGAGAAAACAAGATTGTGTTTTCAATGCAATGTGTTGGTAATATTACAGAGCCTTAACAGATGTCATGTGAGATTACATCATTGCAGATGGAAGCAGGAAGCATACGGGACATTCCATTTTACAAATACATACAGTAGTACACCTAGAAGTCAGAATCAGATAAAGAGTGGAGTGCAGATGCAAGCAGACATGCAGACACATCACTCCATAGCTACTGTTACAACACAAGTCCTGGACCTGGATTTGAATCCTGTGTAAAGCCAAGGGGATTGTGGTCAGGAAGTAGGTATTTCAAGCCAAGCCATCATCTTTTCCTAAACCTAACCAAGTGGTCTGATGGGTTTTTTTTCTTCTTTTTTTTGAAGATATAACCAGTTCTTGCATATTTATCACATTATAGCTAACTTGAACACGGGATAAGAATGTGTCGCTTTCACAGGTAGGCAAGGCCAGACGCGAGAGTGACACGGTAGACTCGTTGGTCTGCTGCACTTTTTGCTGTGATGACACACTGCACACGTGCCCAGTGATTAATATGCAGCATACAGTGGCTTATTACCCACTCATAATTCTTAGTGATTTTTGTGTCATTGATTTCAGTGAGCGGTAAATGAAAGCAGGCTTCTTATTACCAAGCAGCGTAATTTTTTTCCAACTGAAATGACAGCTGTTGCTAGCAGATTTGAATAGTTGTAGCTAGTTAGCTAATTAAGCTAACGTTACCGCCATGAGTTGATTGATTATGCAGCCTCTGCCTAACTTCTGATGTGTCACTGAAGAAGAACCTTGTCAAGGTTTATTCAGTATGCATGTAATGACTGCATACACCAAATCATGCTAAAAGACTGTCACCAAAACTAATGCAGGAAGGCAGTGGTGGTTCTAGACCAGTTTTAATAGGGGGGCCAGGTTGGGACCGGCTTTTTTGTTGGGGGGCACATACAACCCGGTAAAAAAAAGACAAATCCCTCATTCAGACAAGGGATAAATGGGACTTAAAACAGTGTTTACAATTTCAACATTTTTGATTGGGTAGTAAACTGCTGAGACACTTTGGTTCTGCCTTTCCCTTCAAAATGAAAAATCATTTCAAGAAATCTGTCATTGTATTATTGATGCAGACTCCCTGTTGGGGGGCCACAGGGGGGTCCGGACTCAGAGTTACGGGGGCATTGGCCCTGTTGCCCCCCCCCCCCCCCCCCCCCCAAGAACCGCCCCTGCAGGAAGGTCAGGAGATGTTGAAATAAAGAAACAGCATTATTGTTGTTTTGGAGTGTGGCGTCTGTCCTAGTAATGTAAAGAGGAATAATAAAACAGAATGTCAGTCAGACTTATTTCATTGAACGTCACCCTGTTAAGCTGCTTAGCCTGTGTACCTGAACAAGGAAGATTAGATTAAAGGGTTATTTGTATTTGCAAACAGACTGTTTGACTTATTATCATTACAGGAAGAAGCTTTTATGGCAAGCCGTCTTGTATCAATATGTAGCCAGTACAGTATATATAACATAATATATAGAATAATATATTAGAATAATTTCTTTGGACCAAGGACATTTTGAAAATGATAACATTATATGGTATGAGAATGACAATATCATATTGTTTTTTGTTATTGACCAGCCCTAGTCTGCAGTCCTGGATGTGCAGCAGGTACCACCTGTGTGCATATAACAACAAGTCCAATATCCAGTCCACGGCTGCCGCTCATGATTCATTTTTGGTGCAAATAAAAAAAGAAATTCATAATGCACCTACTCATCAAATGTCAGCACCCATAATCTGTTCAAATGATATTGCCATGTCACTGACAATTCTCCTGTATTCACAACCCAGTGCTTTCACAGTCATTTTTGATGCACGTTTGTGTGAGTATTTCTCTAAATGCATCATCAATGCAGGAGGAAATGTCAGATTTCAATTACAGACGAGGTAGAAGAAGAGAATGCACAAATAAATGAATGCCACCTTATTTATACTCTGTTTATGAATAGTGAATCTCTCTCCCTGTTCCCGCCTGAGGGGACCACGCTGGCACCCTACCACTGTCAAACCTCGCCTCACACAGAATCCGAAATGCTTTTCTATTCTGAATTATGTCTCATCCTCCGCAGTGGGACGGCGTCGGCCCATTTCCAGACTTGGCGGAGCCCCCGAAAGGCATCCAGATGTTATGGCACCCTACTATCGTCAAGCCCTACCTCACACTGCTGTCTGAGTGCTCCAATCCAGACACCCTGGAGGGAGCAGCTGGGGCTCTGCAGAACCTAGCTGCTGGCAGCTGGAAGGTAAGGACCCAGAGCTGTGCCTGTGATACTAAAGGGCATCGGCACAAGTGTATTGAAATTCCAGTGGGTGTCAAAAAGTGTTGTGAAAGGGAGAGATCTCAGCACACGGCAAAATAACAACCCTCACGACCCTCACAACCCCCAATATTCTGCTGGGGTTTTTTTTGTGCTGCGGGATAGTAAATGTTGTTCACTGGCCCTTTAAAATGTCCTCATGCATGACTCGACCATTTGGTACACATCTCTCTGAAATTAACAGTTTATGTTATGGCACCTTAAAGATCATGAAGGCAATAAAAGATAATAAATCGTATTAATACCTTTTAGGCGACATAATGGTGAACTATACCATTAGATGACTGCTTCATATTTGAGATATTTCTCTGTTGTTTTCCAGCCTCGTTGTTTTTTTAATTTTAATTGTCTGTCGTTAAGTTAAAGTTAAATCATCAATACGACAAAAACATCTATCTACGCCATTTGCTTGGGAGGGCGGCAAAATTGGTCCAAAGGCTTCAAAAACACCAAGCTAGTGGACCTTATGTCATGAACTTAAAGTATCCAAAAATGTTTTAAATATCTTTTTTTGCCATTTGAACATCATGCCTCTAAATGGCGATGTCTGTGTATCATCCGGTCCAACACCTCGGTCTTGGCTGAGATAACTCAATATTGAATGCATTACTATGGAATGTTGTGGTTTCATGTTCCCCAGAGGATGCATCGCCATGATTAGGTGATCCTAAAACAGTTTCTCAAGCTCCACCAGCGAGTCAGCTTTCTCACTGTGAAACATCAACTGCGCAGTCATCGGGTCATAATTTAAATTTTCCGAATAACACAATCGCATAACACCCACATAGCCTGTACTGAAAAGCAGTCATCAATAACATGGTACTCAGTCCACCTCTAACCCTCCCTCCTACCCAGTGGTCAGTATATATCCGGGCTGCAGTGCGTAAGGAGAAGGGCCTCCCTATCCTCGTCGAGTTGCTGAGGATAGACAACGACAGGGTGGTCTGTGCTGTGGCCACCGCGCTGAGGAACATGGCTCTGGACATCAGGAACAAGGAGCTCATCGGTGAGTTGTTCATCGAAACAAACAAAGATACATACAACATACGACCACACACACACAAACACACACACACACAGAAATTGGCACAAAAATAGTTTGCGTTGCTGCCTTTAATCAAGAGTTTCATTCGAGTGTTGTTTTCTTTTATACTAGCGGAGTAATGTGGTTCATTCTGCCTTAATTGAAGATAATGGCACTGAAAACAAGTGCAGTTATATTGACCCACATACAGAATTAGTCACTTGCTTTAATAATGAATATGGTGCTTGTTTAAGTAGAGCTGTTTAGCAGTAATTATTTAAAAAGGAGCTGTTGAAATGCCATTTGTGTAGGAGGTTGTTGCTGTCAGGGACGGCTGACTGGCAGGGGGGTTCGTGGATGGGTCCAATAAAAAACGAGATCCACGTCTCTGTGATATTTGTCGGCTAATATTCAGATCTCCTTCTTTAAGCAGATAGTAGTGTCGCTGTGACTGATCGTCTGATGCTTGATTTTCCTTCAGAGACGGACCGGTGTCTGTTACAAACTCTGCTTTTCTGCTGGTCTCCATAGCAACAACCTCATTGCCCCCTTCCACTCACTCTGTTGCATACTTGAGTCTCTGAGCTAAACCGTGTCTGTGGATGTGTGTGCTAACTTTTGCATGTGAACCATTGGTGTGAACAGTGCGGGTGGGTTGTCATATCAATCTTATATCAGCCTGCCAGGAGGCATCCATGTATATTTTGATCTGACACATTCTCCTGTCCTCACTTGCGCTGTGTTAACATGATGAAACTGCTTTAGAGACGTGACATGTTGTGCTGTCGGGTCCTCAGATATATCAATACTGCCTGACAGGTCCTTTGTGAGCTAACTGTTGTTTTATTGCAGCAATGTTACAAACTTGACTGTGAGCGTCAGTCTGTTTGTGCTGATATGACTGCCAATACTGCAACAGTAAAGTTGTTTACACATTCAATCATAACTTGTAATAAGAAAGTTAGTGAATTGCTTTGATTTGTTGCGTGAAATTGTTTTTCAGCGAGCAGGCAGTCTTGGCCATCCATACAAACATAACAGCTGAATTCTTTATGTTGTTCTATAGTTTTACTATAGTTTTACTATAGAACTCCTAAAAAAGCATCTACATTTTTTCTGACTCTGACTTTCAGGTGTACTACTGTATGTATTTATAAAAATGGGATGTCCTGTATGCTTCCTCTTTTGAGACAATTTCACTCCGTGTTCTACAGCATGTTGTGTTTTAACATGGTAGATATTATTATCATGTTTAACATATACATTTCAGGGCTCCAGCTTTTCACACTGGCTACACAGGTGCACCTAAAATGTTGGTACACCAGCAGATTTTGATTTACTTAATGACACATTATGTGAATGATTATTAACAGGAATAGTTGCAATATAAATGTTCCTCATTTTATTCACATGACAGCAAAAAGTTGCGTTAACCTCAGTTGTTTTAAACTGCTGGACTTCAGGCGCACTGGTGCGACCAATGGAAACATTTAGTCGCACAGATTTCTGGGTGCACGTGCAACCAAATAGTCAGGCCCTGGAGCCGTGTTCTTATATATTATTCAAAAAAAATACGGAGCATATATACTTGCATCAGTGGGATTTTGAAAGCAGGAAAACACATAAAATGAGCGACCTGTCGGTGAGTCATGACGTGCCCCCACCACCCCAGGGTGGTGACCCAATCAGAATGAGGGGCAGAGGGCAGAGTGGACAGGATTGCCTGACAGCATCACTGGGGTGTCATGGGAAATATAGTCAGATGATGTTAGATTACGTGGCCAAGTCAGCATCATTGTCTGACAGCCACCCATCCAGGCTGTAGTTTGTCAGGTGTAGCAACGTTTTTTTTTTTTGCTTTTATATGGTTTATAAGGTAACAAAAGGAAAAAGAGCTGAGACAGTCGACTTACAGATGTGCAAAAATGATGGATTAAAGCAGAAAACATAATACTTAAAGGAGCGGTAATGTAATAGTACATCACACACTGACAACTTCTTCTCCTTATGGGTTAAGTCACAAGAAAAAAAGGAAAAAATATGTTGTATCCGTGATAAAAGCTTAAAACACACCAGTACAAAAGCTCAACTTTTCTTTCTTTCATCCCTATTTCCCCCTTGTGTCCTCCTCTCCACCTTCAACCCACATCATTCCACCTCACTCCCACCACCCCTGTCACTCTTACCCACAGGTAAATACGCCATGAGGGACCTGGTGCACCGTTTGCCCGGCGGCAGCAACAACAACAACAGCAGCGGCGGCGGGGGAGGTGGAGGCGGCAACACCAGCAGCTTGGTGGGGAAGACCATGTCGGACGACACCATCACAGCTATCTGCTGCGCGCTGCACGAGGTCATCACCAAGAACATGGAGAACACCAAGGCCCTGAGGGACGCCGGCGGCATCGAGAAGCTCATCGGCATCGCTCGCAGCAAAGGAGACAAGTAAGCCGAATGGGAAGACGTTGTCAGGTGGAAGAGGGTAGAAAGAAAGGAGGAAGGGGTGAGATGATGAGGTTGTCACAGAGCAGTGTCTTCAGCATCCATTAACAGCTTTTATGGTTTGATAGACGCTACAACAGGATAATACATGGTAATAATATAGTGGATTGAAGTGCTGCATCGTAGGCAACCGGACATGTTTCAGTTTCTTGAAAACGTTTCACCCCCCACCCAAGAGTTTGAGCTGATATAAGAAAGAACGCAGGAGGATTTCTTTCCAACAATCAGTACATTAAAAGAAAACTGAAGACTACAGCATCCATGAGAAGACAAGAAACACAGGTCCATCCTGACACTGCCTTGTAGTTACAATGGAAACACAGCTGAATTCCTTCTGAATGTTTCCAGAATCAGAAACTGAATTAGCCAATTAATCAAACTGCAACCACCAGAATTTGAAGTTTCTATTATTGGATGTTTCCAAGCCAATGCCTGAATGTTTGCCTTACCTATCTATCTACCTCTCCATTTTTATTTTTATTATTTACAGTCCATAGCTGAAGATGAGGACCATCTGACTTGTCTGCCATTATTATTTTTAATGAAATGCAATATAATCCATTAATTTAGATTTCATATAATTAAGTATGTTAAGCTAAGCAAATTCATACCGGCAGACTCAAAATGCTGAGATTGCAGCTTCATCACGATTGCATTTATTTCACTTAATTATGTGGAATAACTAAGTGCACCAAGATAGTTTTTCATTAACCATAACAGCAAGGAAAAAAAACAATAGGTGGGCTACATTTACGTTCAGCTTTGGCAAAGGCTATTCTTTGCTTCATCATTAGCTAGCGTTGACATGACCTAGCTCTCCTGTTGCACTTTTTGAATTGCCTGTTGGCGCTGTTTTGTAGTTTTTGCAAAATGAAAAAGCTGCTTTCAGGGACATTACACATCTGTATAGGATGCCTTCTATGTCTAAAACAGATGTGAAATAGTCAGAGTCAGGTTTTGACTGCTCCTCACCCAATATGTTGTTATTTCCTTTGTAAGGCAGTACAGGCACTAACACATTTGCTTATAACTTTAAATCTTTTTTTTGTCAATGTTCTGTAAATGATTAAGAACTACAGCTAATTTTTGTTATGACTCACAGCATAAACCATTAGAATAATTTGTAGATATCCTGAGGGCATTGGTCGGTAGAGAGACACATCATTTCTTTTTAAAATGTCTTTCACCTCATACCACATTCCCTGCAAGTCCCCTGCTTTGCCTCGCTGAGAGCGTGTGTGAAATGCAATCCCAGAATCCAAAACAATAACATTTACCCAAATGACTTGAAGAAATAAAGTTTAATTTCCGAGACACTGATAAGGCCATATGTGCCAATTACACCCACAGCCATTAGTCAACTGAGTCGAACCCCAGAGGGAGCGAAAATGAAATATTGGCCAATCAATCAATCACCCAAGCAATTATGCAACCTGGTAATTCAAGTGCCATATTCGAGGAGATGAAGACATTTTCATTCTGCCTCTTTGGTCATTTCTTCTTGGGAGGCTGATGTGAGGAGATGCTTTACACACAAGTCCGTTCCTTCATTATTTTGCATTGCGATGATTTTATAGTTCCCAATAGCACATAACAAAGACAATCAAGCTTTATACTGTATGTGTTTTTTCTCTCTGCTGAATTCCCAGACATAGTCCTAAAGTGGTAAAGGCCGCATCTCAAGTCCTGAACAGTATGTGGCAGTACAGAGACCTCCGCAGCCTCTACAAAAAGGTAAAGCCTGCATGGCTGCATGTGCTCTGGCTGTATTCACACCGGAAAATGTCAGTAATGTAGCTGAGTTTAAGAAGGTTTCACTTGACTTATTTCTAACATGCTCTCATGTCTTCTCCTCTCCCCTTTTCATCTTGTTTTCTTCTTTCTTGTCCTTTCCGTTTGCCTCTCTTCTCTCTCTCTAGGACGGCTATTCCCAGTATCATTTTGTCGGCTCTTCCTCCACGATAGAGCGGGACAGACAGCGACCTTACTCTTCCTCTCGTACTCCGTCCATCTCTCCCGTACGAACCTCACCCAACAATCGATCAGGTGAGTGTGCATCCTCCCTCCCCTATCGTTCCTCCGCCGGTACAGCCCAGTCAAACAAACACAAGTCCAATACAGCTGAAGTCTGTTTTAACCTTCATACTACAGTGAGTACCGACAAATTATTCTGCTGACAGGTGCAATCATTGCGCCGCACACCCAAGAAAGTTCTCGGCCTCGCACAGTCGAAATTGGGGTTGGACGACCATGGGCTTCCAAGGGCTCTGTATCTCTAGGCTTTTATGAATTTTACCAAACATATGCCAAAAAAATGTGATCCCTGTTTTTCCCCATGAGGAGGGCTTGTTTCTTACAACACACAGACACGGCAGAGCCACGATGCTTGTGCAGTATTTGGCTCCTGGTGTTGGAGAGACGGTGGTTTTGGTGCAGGAGAACAGCGACGAGTTGAAATATGATAAAGGAAGCAGGGCCCTCTTACATGCTCTCGCATGCTGCGTCAGTGGATTTTATAACTTACCGCCTGCTGGATCCTATGTTGACGGAGGAGGTTGCAAGAAACATTATCAGTAGAAGGTGAATAAACAACGATGGTGTCATTAAGTCAACGACATCTAAGTACCGTGTTGCTGGAGTTGCCGCCCGCTCTCCACTAACCTAAGAGACGTTAGAGAAACCTCCCCAGCGTATTTGGAATTGATGAGAATTATGAATTATGAAACTGACCGATTTCTGTGTCTCACTCGTGACAGATGATAATGAAGTGAAACTTTTATTACACTGAATTTCAGAAGGCACCGTTAACCCTCTCTGGCATGTTTTGTGTTAATGTAGCATTTACTTTAATGGGCCGGCCTTCGGTTCAGACTTGTGCCGCGTTGGAAGTTTTACAGAAACGTTACTTTAAAACCCAACATCAGATGTGAGGAAAGAACAGCCAATAAACAGCAGCTGATTATTCAGCAGATGGGCCCCGGGGGCAGTAACTTTTTATAGTTTTGATATTGTATACAACATTTCATCAAAGGAATGTACTATGCCTAGAATGGGGTGTTTTCAGGGTACCAGATATGTATACTTGTTATTTTTCTTGCATACACATGGCAGTGAGTCACAGCCCCCGCTATTTCTTTTCCATTCGACGTTGCAAAAGCAGTCCACAAGAAATGCACAATTAGTGGATTAGGATTGCCCTCACATCCTCCGCGGGCACATCCTTCACTGACTGCTCGGGAAAAGACAATTTTAAAAGAAAAATAGCAGCTCCAACCAATAACTCAATTGGCCCAGAATGTTAAGAATGGGGGTATTTTACCATCCCACGAGCTGACACTAACGTTTAGGCTTAACAATACAGGTTTAATGCAATACATGCAACAAGAAGTGCTTCTACCCTTGTAATCAATGTGCAGGGTTGTTGAACCAAACTCAGATATAGAAAACCAATTAAAAGAAAGCAATGTCAGATATATTACCAGACAATTGGCACCGTTTCCTCATACCACTGAATGACTTTGAGGAGAGTTAAACCAATTTGAAAATTAGAAGAGGCTTCACGGGAGCGCCTACACTTTGAGAACAAACCTCGAACTGGATTTATGAAGCTGTCAACTCACAGTGGCAAAATGATAAACACGTTGGTCGTCAATTTTTTATTATTCTGCTCCTCAGTTTATAATCGCTCCAGCAGACGGTCCGTCGAGCCATTTGTTTGAATTCACGTCTGTGGAATTTTTTCACATGCAAAAGAAAAGCGTCTCATTGTTCACATGAAGCCTCAGGAATATGTACATCTCTACAACAGTTGTTTACCACAGCGGCAGGAGGGGAACAATTGGCCGAGTAGGTGCTGATAATACAATAGACTGGTGATATTAGCAGAGCATTAATGAGCGTATGGATCCGTGCTAACTGTGTTGTAACGCACAAGAGAGAGAGACAAAGAGGCAGAAGCAGCCAGCAGCTTCTAGGTGAAAGACGGCTGATGATGATTTGAATGTCAGAGGGAACGCTACACAACCACATGGCACCGAGTCAATAGCCGGGTCTGCTCCAACACGGCTAACCAGATCTAACTCATTATCTCTGCCACTGTTCCCACCTCAGAGTCTGGCATTTATTATTGTCTCCTGTGGCTGGCATATTTTCTATGATGCTTTTTTTTTTAAAGTTTGTCGTTGGGTGACCGATGCTAAGACAGACAGAGATTAATAGGCCAGTGAGAATTTAAGTCAGTAAATATATGTAGATGTAGTAAAATCAGGTGGAGAGAAAGTGGCCCGCAGCCAGACGGAGAGAAAAGACAAGACGGAGGCAGGCAGACGCGGGGAGGAGGGATGACTCAGTGTTTACCTCTTTGAAATTACACCCCGGCCACAAAGCTACATTTGTTAAGAATTGCACGATACCCACAGAGTCACAAAACAAACAGCAGCCAGTGCCCCCGTTTTTCACTCGTTTTCAGGGTGATGGTTAGAAGAAACACACACAGTGAAGTGTCAGCGCTGTGCCTTTGTTTAGACAGGTAAATACAAAACCTCAGACGCTCAGGAAAGTACCTGTTTCAAAATCACTCCAGCCTTCGTTCTATGGGATGACTTTAATAGCCTAAATACTCCTGTTGTTGTGTCCTCCTTATGAAAGTGTTTTGATAATGTGTCAATGATGAATTATGGGTTAAACATATCCTTTTTGTCTGTGTGTGTGTGTGTGTGTGTGTGTGTGTGTGTTTTTGTAGCGAGCGCCCCTGCTTCTCCCAGGGAGATGATGGCATTGAAGGAGAGGAAGGCAGACTACGAGTCGACTGGCAATGCCAGTTACCATGGCAGCAAGGGCGAACACCAATCCCGGAAGGACACCATGACAGGTAGGGGGTCCATTCTGCACACATGAACACAAAACACATAATCCCATTGGTAGGTTTTACAAATATTAAAGGAATAGTTCGATTTTTGGGAAAATGCAGAGACTTGTGCCTTGGTTTTTGGGTTTTTTTTGCCCTTTATTTACAGATATACAGCCCAACACAGGGAAAGTTGTGTTAAGCATGCACTCTAAATGCTACACAACTAGCATGCTACCAAGTTATGCTAAGTTCCCGTGGCACACTATCCGAGAGTGATCATTTTTTTAACATCCTGGAAGCATATTATGGGCTGAAAAAAAAAAAAAGATGGATGGGGAGTTTATGAAACACATCAGAGATCACAGAGGGTCCCTCAGTTATTGAATGGACTTTGCGTTGACCCACATATATGCACACAGAACTGTGTGTAAACTAGGCATTTGATGAGGTAATTGATACCACTCTCATGCAGTAACTGTACAGTAAATATGAAGCCAGAGCGTGGAGATGGTTAGCCTAGCTTAGCATAGCCCAAAGACTGTAATTAGGGGGAAACAGCTAGCCTGGCTGTGTACAAAGGTAAAAAAAACACCTTAAAAACGAGCAAATTTCACTTTCTATCTTGTTTGTTTAATATTTAGTGAAATTAAAGTGTTAACTCAACAAATTGTATCTTGGGGGAGAGTTGTTGTGTTACTTGGCAGGTACATTGACTTTGCTGGTACAAAAGCACTTTGTTGAATTTTCTGTCAAAAACCGATAATAAGTAATAATCAAAGTAGGTTGCTAGCTGTTAGCTCTTTTCCAACCTTTGTGCTCAGTTAAGCTAATCACCTGCTAGATTTAGCTTCACGTTTATCACGCAGACATGAGAGTGGTTTTCATCTAACTGTCAGCAAGAAAACAAATAATGAAAGTTTTGTATAAGTAAAGACTATTCTGTGCTATTTTTAACAATACAGTGATTTAACGATGTTTTCATCATGGTTTTCATTCAGTCTCTGGTCTGAGCATGCTAATGTTTGCTGATATTTTTGCTCGCTGGCAGCAGTTCCAACCTCTCCTAAATCATTCTCATTTTTAATGAAAAATGTGTCACCTGGTAACACTTGACAGCCTACCCACACTCCTCTACCTTTACAGTTATATCTGAACACATAGTTGAGAGCAAGCGTTCATCTGGAGCACTAATCCATTCTGTCTCTGCAGGTCAGATCTCTGGTGGCTCCTCCACGCTACACAGAGGAGCATACGTGTCGCCCACTGATGACCTGAAGTACAATCAGGTACAACAATTCCCTTTTCTGTGAAAATGTTCATAATTTAATTAAATGTGCATTCTGTATGTGACGACTAAAATGTGATCACAAAGGACTTTTGTCTTAATCAACACAAGTACTGCGAGCATAAACACCAGAGCTTTGATCCCAAAATATCTGCTTCCTTTATGTAAAGAATTCCTACAACGAGCTTTCATCTCAGCAAGATACCATTTGGTAAAAGAAAGCATTTGACTTTGCACAATCCCATGAGAGATGTTAACAGAGCGGACACACTGAAAACAGAAAGCAGTTTTAACATTACATGTGTACGTTTAGGTTTCAACCTACAACAACCAACAGCTGATAGACTGGAGGAGCTTTCGTTCAGTCCCTTGCCCTCTTTGCATCTCTCTCTCCTGATGTTAGTGTGTTCCATTCTGCAGTGCAAGCTCCTCTTACCACTTTATGACTCATATTACCTTAAAGAGAAGGAACTGCTCTGTGGCAGCCCCATATAAAGATCTGGATGGAGAAAAAATGTGAGCCTTTATCGAATGCGAATTTGATAGTGATGCCAAAGGGGATATAATGCAACAAAGTCCAAATAGGTCACTATAAACTTTAAACTATAAACTGCAGAGTCTCATTTATGCTTTATAGGAATAGTGAATTGCTCTCCGGGTCTGGCAATTCCTTCTGCATTGTTGCCAGTAAAACTCTATCATATTACCCATCTTACCCTTTGGCAGCGCTATTGTTGTAAACCAAAACTCATTGAGCTAAAGACACTAAAAACACATTTGTATTATAGCCAATACTCTTTTACTGTATAAAGGTGCGAACTTACCTTCACTGAAATAATTCATGCTTGCTGGAGGAGGAAGACCGATGTCTTCTGATGGGAAATACCTCAGATTCTAAGAAACAACAGTTTAACAACAGGTGGCAGTGTCCGTTTTCATGAGCCACTGTGAATGCTGAATAGTACTGATTAGATAGTCTCTTGACAGATTGACAAGTTGACGTATTCAAACTGCTTTTTTTTCCTGACCATCAGTCCAAAACCCTCTAGGTATTTAATTCTATCTCACGGGAAAAAACAAGCTAATATTACAAGAGCAAGCCTTTATTTCACCTCTAATGACAAAGTGTCATTTAAGACGAGCTTTTGTAAATATGTCATTGTATGTGTTGTTATTTTATACTAGACAAAACGCCTTAATCTCATGGCAGATGGTTTGTATTGCAAAATGTTTTGTTGCATAAAACCATCTGGAAAGGAGATGCTGGAAACTGTTTGGAAAAGGGCAAGCACTTTCAAAAAATACTTGGCAGGTGATCAGACGGACCATCTGTCTGTCATGGTCTATCAGGGGCTATCTTCAACCAATCCAATCAACAGAAAGAGAGAGAACCACCATCAAGGCAGTTGGGAGAAGAGCAAAAACATCTTTTCCTATGAGGAACATTTCAGTGTCTTTCTTTGCTCTTCTTTCAACAAAATAATCTCCCCAGTTCTGATATAATAAGTTCTAGCAGCAACTTTGCTTACATCTTGAGGAGCGGCCATTGTTGTTTTCGAACAAGCAGTCGCTTCTCAAGAAGGTGGTCGCATCTAAACCATGCCCGTAGCTGCATGAAGGCAGATGGTTAGAACGTAAAGCGAGCTCTATTAACATGAAAAACACTTTAGCAAGAAGAGGCAGATAACAAAACAGGAGAAACATACGAAACAAATGCGAAACAAAGAACAAACCAGAAAAAAACTGAAAAAACATGAGGAACCAGGAACCAAAAGCAGTAAACACGCGACGGGCAGGTGGGACGGGACTATGCAGGAGCACAGGGGCAAAACAGAACAGAAGAACTGACGGAGAGAGAAGAGAGGACATAATGAGTGATTAAGTGATGGGACACAGGTGAACACAGAAAAGGGCGGGGAAACAGACAAAGGGAGGAACCAAGATGATCTGGTGTTTTTTGTTGCCAACAGCATCAACACCAGCATTACTAATATACAGATCTAACCTGCCTGTTAATGGTGTCAGACACACACAAGTCATTTCTCACTACCTAGTTGTTGTAACCTTTCTGTTGCTTAGAACTTCAGGCTCGATTTGGATCTGGATTTACCTATTTTTTTTAAATGTAATTTAGAAAGAAATGTCTCTCTTCTCTGAATGTGCCAATCATCTGCATCCATGTCTGTTATGTGTTGCAAGTAGGTATGAAGTGCCCCGTGGAAAACAGGAAGGGTAGCCAACCCCTTTAAATAGTATTAAGAGCTAACATGGGATTGGATGAAATATGGGGTTGGGATCAGTTTTAATCAAATTTGGCAGCACCACTCTGGTTCAGTCCAGTCACGTCCAAAAGACACAGTTTTTTTTTTTTTTTTGGTCTTTTTTTGGCCACTGCACTGCATGATTTATAGTCTGGGTTTAGCATTTTTACTGCCTCTAGCTGCCATCAGTCAATGGAATTTTGCGTGTCATTTAAAATTTGGGGTTTCAAAATAAAAAGATATGAATATATAGGAAATATGGAAATATGAGGAGTCCCAGTCAAATTGACCTCTAAAAAGACCATTTGAAAGTTTATGAACATTATTCTAAATGCTCAGATTGTCAAAGCTCTCAGTGCTTTGTGGCTGAGTGCTTACTGACCCATAGCCGCCGTGTGTCCATCTGAATCTTTCGCACCTATTTTACCTGCTGTTTTGAAAGTAGTCGTCACAATCTCACTTTCGTCTTAGTAATCATTTTTGGTTTTTTCACAGGTGTCGTCTCAAGGCTTGCCCTCAGAGCCCTACCCTCCTTTCCAAAACCCTCCTCCGCCCGACAGCGTCAACTACGAGGACCAGGCCTTCTATGAGAACCAGGTTCACGCCGGAGGACGCCCCCCGCAGGGGGACCTTAACATGCACTTGACGGGTCTCAAGTCCACCGGCAACTATGTAGACTTCTACTCAGCCTCGCGGCCCTACAGCGAGCTCAACTATGAGACCAGCCACTATCCAGCCTCACCAGACTCCTGGGTCTGAGGGGAGATGAGGATGGAGGATTTGAGGGAGGAGGAGGAGAGGATGGATATAAGGAAAGCAGGACAGTAGGGGGGTAGTTTTAAAAGTGGAGGAGAGAAGTTGAGGACAGTCTCCCTCCCTCCCCGTCCTCCCCTATAGTTCCTGAGTAGCATCATAGGTAGCAGGACAACAGACGGGGAGGATGGAGTGCAGGAAAAGAGACATGGGGAGAAAATCTAAGACATTCCTCTCCTCTCAGATACACCTGAGGGAGGAGGGAGAGGGGACAGAAGTGGAGCAGAAGAGAGCGAAGGAGCGGCCATGCATGTGCATGCACACCACCAACAAAACCGACAGACACATTTTCTTTCTGTGTTTAGTTTGTGATCAACCACTGCTAGAAGGTCCAGCAGACAGAAAGACCTCCTGCACCTGGACGCCTCTGGATGCAGAACGTGGGAGAGACGGACATGATGATGGAACATGAAGCGAAAGGTGGAAAAAGCAGGAAATATACGGAGGACAGTGAAAGAGATAAGTGGCTGAGTGGTCGGGAGGACGGAAAGGTTTTGGGACTGCGAATGGAATGTGTGAGAGATACCCAGGAGAAACATGTAAATATGTGGTTATAGCAACATGGCTTTTAGTAATGTGAAGCACAAGAAGCAGAGCTGTAGGACATGTAGGACGTCTGTCACACGAACTTTTGTTTCTCTCTATGGCTTCAGCGTGATGTTTCCTCCTCCGGGCGAAGAGCGCTTCTGGACTTTGTCATTTGTAACAGTTTTTTTTTTTCCTTTCTTTTTCTTTCGTTGTGTTTCTACTTTTTTAATTCTTGATTCTGGTTGTATAGTATTTGATGTACACTGTACATTTACCGAGATGCATTGTGTACTGTACATTGCACTATTTTCTGTGTCATGTCAGGCCTTTCGCCGTTTGGGTCAACCTCACCACTCCGCTGACGTCCCCCTCGTTCCCCAAAACACACGCAAACACTCACAGTATCTGCACTCAGACTTTCCAAATTCATATCACAGCTCCAGACGGATGTCAACGCGTCGCTAATGTGAAACGCTGGATATGAATTGGGTATTGAAGCATCAATTGTGGTAGGTCACGGTGCTCCTTTTACTGCCCTACAGATGCCCTACAGCTGCCAAAATAGCTGAAGAGAGGCTCAAACAGTTTTTCCACCACAAAACTCGTCTTTTTAAGGCTAAATTTAGTTTTTTGTTCTTTTTTGGCGGACATCTTTCCACATTATTCCCCTTTGGTTCCCATGAGCCCCTCCTTTGAGTGAACTGTGCTCATTGTGTATATAACCGTGCCAAACAAGGGTTACATCCCCTCAGCTGAAAGAAGGCGGGGGGGGGGTAAGTTGAGGGCGTGTTAAAGGGTCCAAGTTCAGCTGAGTCTCTCAGCCGGACATCCTTGCGGTTCTAACGATGCCAGTTTGTAAATGCTTTGGTTTTTCTAAACTGTGTTTTACTGGGATGAAAACTGTCTAACTTGCACCGGGACCGGGGAGAAAAAAACATACAAGAAAACAAAAAAAAAAAAAAAAAAATGAAGAAAACCATGGAGGGGACTGTGATCAGGCCGAGCATCGCTTCCTCCAAAGTTGTACAAATTTAGTTGATTTCTGTGTTGTAAAATAATCAATGTTTGAAGTTCCAAAAAAAAAAAAAAAAAAAACCTTTTTTCTGAGAGATGGGTGGCAATTCTAACTTCATGGTAGACAAAACTGTTAATAGAGTACGGATATATATTATATAAATATAAATATATACTTTTTATGTGCAGATGTGGATGTCACTTATAGCAGCAACATTATGGAAAAAGACTTGTAAAAAAAAAAACGGAAAAAAAAACAGCTACATGTAGGAATTATGTTCACATTTTATTTTCTGGTCAACACACTAAATTGTCGACTTTGTGTAGTAATGTTGTTGCTATGTGGAGTAGATAGACCAGGGCCCAGGGATCCACGTTGTCACTAAAGCAGTCTAAAAAGGTGCTACATCCGTGACAAGTATTCCAAACATGTCTGTATTATAACTGTGCACAAAATGTTTGTTCCCATCTGCATTGATAACAAACTATTGATTATCAGCCGTGAGTTCTAATCATGTCACAGGTGACCGTTTTCAGCCACATAACAAAGAACAACCACCCGTGCATGAAAACCCCCCCCCCCAACTCGCATCAATTGGTCTCATGATGCTCAATAGCCAAAATTGCACCCATGAATGCATGAGTATTTGTTGTCATTAATCAGAAACTAAATAGTGATTTTTGATTTGTTTTCATTTTCTTTTAATGCGAGAAAGGCTAAATTGCAAAAACGTGACAAACAGACCCTGGTTCTCCCTACCCACTGCTGTTTAGAAGTCCTAGAGGTCATCTTCCTATGCTTGAAAAATGACTCATAATGCAACAGTCCCCACGAAAAACACTGGACGAGAAACAGACGTACTGTATTTGTTAGTGAGCATCTGGAAACTGACAACGTTATGTATGTCTTTGTGATCCTTAGGCAGAAAAAAAACCTGACTATAAGACCTGTATGGAGATATAACGTCGGTAACCTTTTTGTTGCTAGACCAAACGTGTTTTAAAAAGAGAATTGTGAATCTTTCTATTGCCTCAAACAGATTGCAACTGCTCCAAAAAATATAAACGGACCATCGAAGAACCTCGGACTTTGGGAGTTTTTTTTTGTTCTGATGCCAAAAAAGTGTCTTTTTTTTGTGTTTTTACCAGGTTCTATGTTTAAAAAACTACACATTTATCCAGCATACATAAGCTTTCAGTCGAAAATCTCACTTTCACTCCTCCCCTTCAGAACAATCTTTAAATGAAATAACAAAGACGTGAAACCTGCTTCAGACGAGCCATCCATCACAGTGAACATGGTGTTGCTTTAATTTTTCCAGCCAGCCAGTTGTTGTTGCGTGGTCCTCCAGTTCCTAAGAGGGAGCATTTTTCAAACCTCCCCTGGCTGGTGCATTCAAGGACACTCAAACTCTCGCACTGGAAATCGATCACAGTCGCCAGAAAAACAGTATGTTGTTGGAAAGTGTAAGGCATAAGCAGAATAGCAGAAACATCCTGAAGACACTGAGAGTTGTATTGTTGTCATAACTGAGAAGGAGTGCAAACAAAGACTGCGGCCCCAAAAAAAAAAAAAAAAAACAGTGCCTATTGAATATTCTACAGTTTGAAATGTGATAGGAACAAACTGGCAGCAAAGGATAAGTTCACCCAAAATTAAAAACTGCGCGCTAATGCTTTTAGCTTAGCAGGTACATCGAAGATTTTGGCTTTGAAAACGGTGAAAATAACAACACAAGGACCCGAGTTAGAATACCCATGAGACCTAGATCAAGACATTATGAATGTAGTTTTTAAATAGGGGGCGCGTGAGGTAAAGTGCTCGTCCAACACTGAGAAGGCCTGTGCCCCCTTCAGTCCACATGATGAAGTGTTCTTGGGCAAGATACTGAACCCCAAATTGCTCCCGATGCTGTCCTATCAGCGAGTGTGTGGGGTGTCAATGGTTAACGCTCCCGGTGAGCAGGTGGCGCCTGGCATGTTAGCCTCAGCCACCACTGTATGATTGCCTGTGTGAATGCTGGCTTGACATGTACGTAAAGTGCTTTGAGAATAAGCCCAAGTCCAGTTCATTTACCAGTTAAATCTGGGTTACAACACAGAAGTCAGTGCTTTGTATGATACATTGCTGTAACTGTCAGATACGTCACAGTCAGTCGCTATCATTGTATGAAAATGGCCCACATCGGAAATACTGAAAGATGCAGAGGCCACAGGATGACGTCCAGCGCTTCAGAGAATGGAAGAATCAAATGACTGAACCTTTTCCCACAAGGCCAGTCATGACATAATTGTTCATTTCTGGGCTCTCTCTGTGTGTGTGTGTGTATGCATGCACACATACTCATATGTGCAGGTGAACGTCCAAGGCCGTGCGCCTGCCTGCTGTGAGTACATGTGTTTCCGAGGGGCTACATGGTCCATATTGACACCTGAAGGGTCACGAGTGCCCTCTAGTGGTCATCGGAGAAGCTGCACCATAGGTCAGGGTGGCGGCCATTTTAGTCTCTGCAGATAAATCACCACAGGCAGGGGTTTTTGGATTCGACAGCTTTGGGTTAGGTCACATCCTTTTCATTACAAATGCACTGTTGGAGCACGGAACAAAGCACGGGCGAGGCGTCACTCACAGCTCCAGAAATGGGAGGAATGCTCCAATGAATCTCTGTCCTCATCTCAGACAAATACTTCCTGCACAACGACCATAGTTCAAAACAACATGCTGGAGACGCTGGGGGATGGTTTCATAAATTCTACCTGGGGCTGCCCTTCCCTGTAGCATTCAGCATGTCTCTGCGGCTGAGGTAACGAGGAATCAGAGGCTTGTCAGATGTTCCACCTCAGCATACTTACTGTGGTATCTGATCGACCAAATTTCCAAAAGCAAGTTCCCCAGTATAATAGCTGGGTCCGCCGAAATATTTGCAGTACTTGTATGGCTCCCAGGACAGAGATTGCTATATTTTACTGTCTGCAACAACCAAAGTTGTGTTCATGCAGGAGCCGCCTGCAGGGATTCAGCACTAACAGCTCGCACAGTGAGTCTGCCGTGCACAAAACTCCCTTTAGATTTCCACAGATTCAAGCCACAGTCTCTTCACATCAGCGATGAGCAAAGTTTCAACAGAATGTTGTATTATTTTTGGGGGTTTTAACATCGTTC
Source organism: Sparus aurata (assembly GCF_900880675.1). Lineage (NCBI taxonomy): Eukaryota > Metazoa > Chordata > Actinopteri > Spariformes > Sparidae > Sparus > Sparus aurata. The sequence continues at coordinate 7,461,409 of NC_044207.1, read as the reverse complement.
TGCAGTGCTTCCACTTCGTTTGAACATTGTGCGACGATCATGTATTGCCGAAGGGATGTTTAAACAGTTTTTTTCAGTAAGGCAGCCTCAGAGCGCCACAAACAAGTTTATTGCAGCGAACAGCCATTCGGGTGATCTTTGTTTGTAATGAGATAACGCAGAGACAGACATTACACAGTTAGAGGCCTCATTACAAAGTTCTTCCGAAATTACCCGCCTACACTTTCTCCGTGAATGACAAAAGGTGCGTGAAAATGAACTATAAGCCTTTTATTGCAGCTCAGCTTTAAATATCCCTGGTCAAAAAAAGAAATCTGTATTTTTTAGATAATTCAAAGGAAAGATGTATGTAATCATACTGTATACAATCAATGATACATGAAGGTACAAAAGAGATCCATTTATTAACATTCAAGTATGAGCCACAGAAGCCAATGATGGTGAGACACAGATTCATCAGTCCGTTGAGTTCCACATCAGTGAATTTGGCGTGCGGATTTGATTTTTCCTTGTTTCTAGTCAGCCATGTAGTAAGTAAATTACAGTCAGCTTGTTGAAGTGACTCAAAGTTGAGCCGCTGAGCACTTTAAATTCCACTCTAGTGATATTTCTCCATCCTGTCCATGTGACAGCTTGTCCGTTAGCTTCCATCCCTGTGCAAATATGCTTGAGTGTGTTAGATATGAGCTGCTGCTCAGTGTATTGATACCTAAACGGTCCAGTTTTTGGCAGAAGATGCATACAGGATCCATAAAGGGAGACCTGAACCATTTCCAGTCCACTTAAGTCAAGTTCACCGTGTTCCAGTCCAGACCAGGTGAGTCCCAAACGTCAGGTAAGAACAGTGAAGTCCGTCAAGTTTCAGGAAGGATTAAAAGGACATTCGGTGGGATGGCCACAGTAAATGTGTGTTAAATGGCTCACATTTCTACCCGAGGATACATGCACTCTGCTCGTGCCCTGACTGTGCATGTGGTTTCCACAAGGCTACGCGGCTATGTTGCTAAAGCTAATATTAGCAAGCTAAGCTAAACTAAAGCTAATTAGAATGGCAGAGAGGGTACAGACTATTTTTTTTTGCAAATGCTACATGGTAGCTTGACAAAGGTAAATACCAACAATAGCCATCGTTGTTGTTCACATTCATGATCATAATGTTCAGTGTTTTCTTGCATGACACATGAGGTAGTTTGATATGATAAGTGATGGCCATGCAGCATCGCGCTCACAGCATGTAGGCCCCGAGCTGAAGAACTACCCTCTAACATGACAGACGTCCGGCAGTAGCACAAACCACAAACACCCTCGGCCCAAGAACCAGAGTCAGCAGCCGGCCTGTTCGGCAGCTAACGTAGCGCTAGCACAAAGCACACACCTACAACAGTGAGGAGTAACTGCTGCCTTGTCATACCAAGGTACATTCATGAAGGCTACTTTACTTTGTAATTACAGGGTGTTGCCTCTATAAACATACTGTATTTAGTGGACTACAAAAGCTAAGACAGTTCAGTGGTGTCATACAGAAGTCTGTCATAATGGATTAAATGGCTTTTAAAGGGGCATTTCGTGAGATTTGTCCTGCCTCAAAGCACAAAATTACCATAATAAATGTGTGCTCTATGGCTCACACCTCCCCTCGAAAAATATAAAAATATGATATTTATTTTTTTACTCGTCTCTGAATTAAATACATTTTCGCAGTGTTGTTGCAATCCCCAGTGCCTGCCACTAGAGGGTAGTGAAGGTGTATAGTACAGTTAACCCTGTGTCATTCGCGTGCCATATTTTATACTTTTTCCTCACTGACTTTTCTTAGCAACATATATGTAAGTGTATTTCCATTAATGCCATTCCAGGTGATGGATACAGTAGTGTACAGTAGCAGTGGCCTATCTAGTGATTATTTTGGAAGCCAACAAGCCACAGTCTTGTACTAAGCTGTTTATTTTTGGCTCTGTGTCTCCGGTTCTCAACAAAGCTTGTATAAAGCCAGTGTGAGCCGGTTCCTCAGCTCAGCTGTCATACACTGCTCATAAGCTCGTCCCTTACTTGCAAATACCTGTTCTAGCATCTATCAGTATAAACTGGCTTCTTGGCTTCCTCCTGCATGCTGGGGGATCCTCTCCTGCGGAAATGTGCTGCAGCAGCCAGCCACCAATCTTCTTTCGGCCGTGTCGAAGCTCTTCTCTCCATCCTGTGAAATCCCGACTGCCTGCCACCTCCCTGCCTCTTCAAGTCCTATTTCTGGCCCCTTGATGTTCTTCTCTGGCAGATTTTGCGGTCAAATTGAACTTTTTTTCAACATTTTACCATGTACAATTAAGCAAGATGTCCTGTTGCTGATTTTTGTCTTTCTCCTCTCAAACCCCTCAAACTGAAATATTATGCCTCACAAATGAAGCATACAAACTCAAGTAGAAACAAGGCAACAATGTCCACGATCAGAGCAAACAAAAATGAAGGTCAGCCGTTTTGTTCACGTTCACAATTAAAGAGTCGATTTATCAAGTTGATTTTTCAACTTTTTCAAAGAGCCGGCTCTTGCAGCAAGTCGTGTCCTGCTTTCTCAGTTATTGTGAACACACAGCTGCGCTCCCCTTTCCCCTCATCTCTTCTGTATCAGAGGTAACAGTCTTCTCCTCTCCTCCTCCTGCTGCTTCCTCTCTATTCTCTTCATCTTGTAGTCCCATTTGGGGATCTGGAGCCGGTTGTGGTTACTGCTCCTTCTGAGTTTTTCCGGTTGAAAGCTCGGAGCCGGGGCTTTGCAGAGCATCACTTTGGGCACCACGATGCCTGGCCGCACACTGCTTCGCCTCAGCATGTGCAGAGGCAGGAGACTTGCCCGTCTAATAGCCACCACGGACACCGCGGCTACCTCGCTCAGCAGCTGAGGCTGGAGGCTGGACCTCCGATCCCTTGCCTTGGGGATGAGGAGGATCCGCGAGTTCTGGAAAAATCTCTTGTAGTTGTTCAGTCTGTCGGGGCCCATTTGCTTGAGCTCAGCCACCCGCTGCCTCCTCAGGATCTCCTGGACAGCGTGACGACGCTTTCCGATGCACGGCGGGCTGCCTGGACACACCGTGCGGCAAGCTGTGGCGATGAATGGACTGGAGATACTGGTGGTGACCTGGACCATGTGGTCAAGAACGCCGTCATCCACAGGGTTAACCTTGTTTTTGATATAAAACCTATAAGGGCAGCAGGACAGGAGGTTGATCAAATGCCTCCAGCAGGACTTTGGTTCTTGGGCCTTGGCCACCAGCTCCTGGGCAACAAGGTCAAACGATGTGGTTTAAAGAAAGCAGCTTTAAGAAGAACACATTTAACACACTGTATTGAATCTTACAGGGAGATAAAAGGCGTTATGCATTTCCCCAGGTTTGGAAATGCCCAACAAATGTTTTACCTCCAGCATGGGCCACTCCATGGGGAAGGTGTCACAGAACTGCTCAGCACAGGGCTTTGACATAAGCCGATACATCAGATAGGCGGTCTCGTATCGACCAGTGAAGAGAGCCCACTCCCTGGGGGTCATATTGCGGCCGTTGTCCCGTGCCTGAATATCACTTCCTGGAAACATAGTTGAAGTTGTCACCTCCTCATTTTTTAAACCTTTTTCATTCATCAATACAAACAAAGGAGATTAAAACCCTGATATTTACATCTAATACATTGATCATTACTGTACATCATACAAGATGTAACTTTCTAGAACAGATTGATTGATATTGATCTAAGTTACTTCACAGATGCACTGTATGTGTTTTACCAGCCAGCATGAGAGCTCTGACAACCTCAGCCCGGCCCTGCATGGCAGCCTTCATCAAAGCTGTGAACCCGTGACAGTTCCTCCTATCGATGTCCAGTCCAGGGAAATAGTTGAGTAGGTAGTGAGAGATGATCATATGACCTGCAGGCCAGACACAAACACAGAAATGTGGTTTGCAAGTTAGAGTTTCTCCAGTTTAGCACCGGAAAAGAATCTCATGATCTGTCTGATATATCTCCCATAAAGAGTGCTGCAGCAACGACGTATCTTTGCCGGCAAACCCAAAATTAAGCTTCACCCTGGTTCCCTCAACAAAAAGCCTATGTGAATTTTCCATTCCATTTTGGATTACTGCAGAAAATATGGCATGTGGCAAACACAAGTTTATGATACTAATGAACACCACTTTTATGATTGAGTTTAAATGTACATTCAATCACCAGAAGTACAAAGCTAATGTTAGGCTATAAACCCACTATGCCACAATGATTTTCCGTTACAAATCAAAGGATGTGACTTGCTTGTTTCTAAGTACCTTGTCTCAGTGCCTTCCCTCTAACAGAGAGCGACAGTAGCTAACATTAGTTTAGAAATGGATAGTAGCCTTCCAGCACAACACAGAAGTTCCGCAGAGCCCCTTCAACAGAAATGAAAGAAAGACTTGACTTGGGGCTAAAGTTTGAACTTATTTCAGAGTCTTAGGACTCAAGTCTGTTACCCTCTTTTTGATTTTTGACATTTCAATAGCACTTTGTCAATATAAATACGTTTCTCTTCTGCGTTATAACATTTCTGGGAAAACATAGTACTGGTGGATCTGGTGTCTATATTCAACTTTGTGGTACAGTTAACCCCTCCTGTACACAGAAGAGTTAGAAAATTGGCAAGTTTGCTTGGTTCACCATTTGGGCTCAGACTGAAATATCTCAACAACTATGGGTGGCCATAAAATGTTGTAGGCTACACACACCGTTCAGCGCATAGTGCAGGTTCCCCTCATGCAGCCAAAACAGCTCTTTGTAGTTTTCTTGGAGCTGTTCCCGAGCAGCTTATGTGGTGTGTCAGGGCACACTGTCCTGCTGGGGGATGCCACTGCCATCAAGGACTGTTGTTGCCATGAGCTGGTATATGGTGTAAGGGTGGGTGGTGTGTGTTAAGTGGTATTTACATGAATGCTAAGACCCAAGGTTTCTCAGCACTGCACTGTAACATCATTATCAATGTTATTGAAACAACCGGTCAGTGGTTTTAAAGTTGTGGCTCATATGTGTTTATTGTATTAAAATGTTGTTGATATTTTTTAATAATGACACTAGTTAGCAAGAAGGACGACAGCCCCCGAGCTGAGATTTGGAATATTCAAAACATTACCTCATATAAACATTAACATATGCTAGCATGACTGCTGACTATTGGTCTTGTTAATCTTGATAATGAGTCGGTGTCCCTTTATTGTGGCTACTTCGAACAGTCTGGAAGAGGCACCAACACAGTTAGCGATGAACAAGCAGCTGTGTTTTGGTGTATAGGGACAAATTATTTCCTATTGTTAGCTTATCCATTATAATTTCCTCTCAAGACTCCTATATTATATATTTGTGATTTGTGATGTTAAGAGCCAAATAATCAGATTCAAGTCACCATCGTTTAACACAGTTTGGTGAATATACACCATATTCTTTCCTGTTAAGCAATACTGTGTTATCTCGTCAGCAATATTTTGGTAGGTTGAAATGTCAAGAATATTTCTTAACCTTATGGTCTGTTAATCCATACACATAATTAAAAGCTTTTGTCTTGTCAGCCACTCACTGTTGCTGATGGGATTTGCAGTCAAACTGCAGATTTTTTAACCTTTCAGCACTGCCTCTGACATGTTCACCACCTTAGTTCTTAAATGAGAAAATCCAGTCCAAATCCATTTGAATGAAACAGTCCAATTACCTGGAATTCCTTCAAGCGAGCACAATGCTGGGTTTCAGCACACAACAGGAGTCCATTAAAGAGATACAGCTTGAGTGCAAGGGTAAGGAGGACGGTTAATAATGAGAGTTCACCGCTTGAGACCTGCGTTTCATCTCTAGCAGGCCTGGAGACTTTTTACCTAAACTGAAGGCTTTGAGGAAAAGTTTTTCTTCTCATGTTTTGTTGACCTCTCTGCAGCAGTCGTGTGGACTCACAGTTCTACACACCTGTTCCCCCGAGGTGTGGCAGACTACTTTGTCACCAACCGGGATCAATACTTCTTTTAATGAAGCAGAAAATGAAGAGTAGTCTGCAGCTATTCATCACAGGCCGCAGAGAGCCATTCATCATCGTTAGCAGATGAGAGGCCGGGGCGCCATGTCTGATACATGTGGCTGCATCACTATGAAATTGCTAACCATGGTACTTTTCTAAAGCAAGCAAATAACAGTGATTTTTGCAAATGGAAGCACCAGACCTCACAATATGCTCTGTGCTTTAATTTGGATCAATTTTGAAACTCATTTCTACCGCTGTTAATTATGCATCAAAAGCATCGGGAGGGGGGAAACATGTCGCGCTGGGAGACTATTTCAATTTTAGATTTTGAGGAATATTGCATGAGGTGAAAATGGATTTATGGAAGCACAAGTTGTGACACAAATACTTTCTTTTCATCGGATGCAATTAGACATCCAGGAACTTGTGTGTGTGTCTGAAGTGATACGTTTAATTTGGGTTGTGTCCAAAGGTTTATATTCTGAGATTTGAATGAGGAACGCCCACAACGACACTGTTCCACATTGTGGTAAATGGAGGGGAAATATTGGGAACTCAAGCTGAATACGCTCTCAACCATCTCCTCAGAATCTCTTTGTGGATTCCTGTCAGCATGATTCAAAGAGAGGATTGCATTAGCCTTGACGACTAGCCTTGGTACTCAGACCAAGAACTTTCGATCACTTACTGCTCACACAGCTTTGATTTTATGTCAGAAGCTGGTCTTAGTTTAAGCTTGTGTGGTACTGGTCTTTTTTAAATTTGTGTCAGAAAAAATCATCAAGATCATAGGCCTACTTTTGTAGGCACGAGTGGCGATTACAGGATCAGGGAACATTTAATTTGCCTTCAAGATTCTCTTGATTGGAGGAAAACTTGTACAGTTTGTTACAACTTATGGCACTTTGTCACTCCGGGCACTCGCTCTATCACTTCTGATAACTCACCAAAGTAAATGCTGGAATCTTGGAGAGCAGCAAAATAACCCCAAAAAATGTATATGCTGAATCGAGGAACACAAGCATTCAGAAGATCAACCAGGGCGTAATTCAGCTGATAGTTAAGACAGTGGTAGCTAATCTGGCTCAACAGTTGGCTGTCAGGTAGCTTGAGTTTGATGTCCGGTTGGAGCTATTTTAGCATCATTGTCCCATTCCAAGATTTCAGCATTTAATGTGGTGAGTACAATGACGATCCAAAAAAAAAAAAAACATGTGAAAGTCGTAATAAACTATAGCGTTCATCAAATTTCTTTCTAGACATCATCTTTTGGTAACCTGAGACCAGAAGCAGGATGAACAGTCCGTCTCCTGGTGAGGTGTGTTACCTTTTTGTTTCACGTTTGAGATAAAACCGTTGAAGTGTTTGTGACATGTTAAAACATCATGTAACAGAAGCACGAGTAGACAAAGAGTCTTTTACTCGGCAAAATGACTCAGTTGAAATCTAGTAACATCTCTAGCTAACATTAGCTGACATCAGCCATTACAGAGCTACATGGTCACACCAGTCCAAGTAGGGCTTTAGCAGCATAACCCTTTGGTGTAATGACTTCAGCAAGAGTGAATGTCGTTGCTATTGAATTCAGATATTAATTTCATAGAGGAAGACTATGTTATTCCTTTTTCAAAAGTTCCATGAGGTGTGTTCATAAAGCTGCTCTGACACTTTCCACTTTAATGAAAGCGCAGCTGCTCAAAGTAGGTCAGTGTGCGCTTTCTTACTTCGTAAACGAACAGGTAAACTATCGAGTTTGTCGACAGTGGGTGAAAGAACAAAAATGTTCTAATTAATATGTATTATAATATAAAATGTAGCATCTCTTATGGGAGAGCTTGTCTACAGTGAGGAGAAGATGATGTAGGAGATGATGAGCGATAGGAAGTCGAGCAAGTGGGTAACATGAGCCACCGGCCTGTAACTGGGTAACCATAAGCAAAGGCAGTCATGTGACCACAAATTAAGTACACATTCACGTCATGTTTTACTGAAGCACATGGAGAGCGGTCAGCGAACTAGCACAAAAAATTAGTATTGTCATGCCAAGTAAATTGAACATGTTTCTAAAGTTATCAGTCCTGTAATGAATAAAATAGACGATCATATATTAAATTAAGTCAGTGTAAGATATAGAACAGGGTCGTAAACTCAGCATACCTGTGTACCCGGGCCCCTGTGTGAAATTGTTTTGTCAGAATGGAGCTTTCCTACTGTTCATGAAAGGCAGACTGCTGTTATTGCTCTGCTGCTTGGTCTCCTCAGACAGAGTGCACTGTGCCGCTCTGAGAGTGCAGTGAATATTCGACCAGATTGCAACAGTGGGCCAAATTTTCTGAATGGTTCAGCTGGTGCAAGTGTGCACTCCGGAGCTCAGAGAGGTTTGTTTGTCGAATGCATAATTCTGTGGCCTATTAGAGGGAAACGGCACACAGAACAAAAAGTGTAACATTTGAACAAATAATGGTATGTTATCGTCATATTTAGAGCACCATATTGCTGCCATCATGACAGAAACAGATGTGCTCAGGTGCTTGTTTAACCAGAAAGGTTTCTTATTTATCTAGAGCAGATTCGTGTCGACGTTGTGAAACATGTTTATTATTTCATTATGACATACATTCTTGTTATAAATACATTCCAAATGATTCTGTTTTCACAAAAAACATTTTACTCCCAACAACACCTAGTCTTATTATTTTTACAGTATGGACATATCTTGCGAAAACAACATACCAACTGAACTCATTAAACCAGTCAGTCCCCTAGAGACTATACTGTAGCCTAGAGCGACCTTATGACATGACTGATTAATTATATAACATGACAGAGGAATAAAGCCCATATGTGTAGATCCCAAAAATGCCAAAATGTATCCATACAAACAGGTGAGGAGAGCTCTATTATAGTCTATACGCACCCACACAGCTGGACGGCAAGTGTTATAGGTCAAAACACTTGTCTTGGAGGACCATGACTGTAAGGCCATAATAGCACCATTAGTGCTGCTGGTATTAGATAAAGGCTCCTCATGATTGTTTCATGGGTTTCCAATAATCATACCAGGAGAAATAGCAACTCCAGTAAAAATAAAATATAGGGGTTCGATTGAAAGGCCGGAGGTGTGCTTACCTGCTTGTGCTGCAGTAATAAGAGCGGTGTTGCCCTCGTTGTCCTGCCAGTTGACGTCAAGATACGGGCACTGAGAGAGGGCGATGACCACGTCCACGTAGCCATGGTAGCACGCCACGATCAGGCCGGACTGAAACGCAAAAACAAGAGCGCTTGAGTTTCCTCTCCTGGCTTCGTCTGTGATTAATTTAGCCTCTTCAAAACACCAAAATTGTTTCTTGAGGCTATGGTGAAGCATTTTTTTTTATTTTTATAGATTCATAACCACACTTCCTGGCGGGGTGAAAAACATTGCTTTGATCTCATAAAAAGAAATAACTCCTATCCCTCATGCTGCCTAACAGCAAAGTACAAGTGTTTTTCCCTGTGACGAACAGACTGTAATAGACTGCTACTGGCTGGTTTCTTCTTAATATACAGGTAATATCTCTTAAATCAGAGTTAATGTTTGGATTGGGAGGGTTTATTTTTCTTTTTAGGACCAAATCTCATTAACAAAGGGGACAGGGGTTGATTTTGTAAGAGTTTAACCAGCAGGCGTTGTGTGAGAATGTGAAGAAAGAGATCAGAGCAGCAAAAAAGTCAACCACACTGCAGTATGACAGTACGATGTTGAGGTCTTCGAGGTCTTTTAGTCATAATTCCTATCAGTTCTGACAAGAGGTTCTGTCCGATGTGATTAGTCCCACTCTCACTTAAACTCCCACATTAAAGGTGCACTACGCAGTTTAGGGGAGGAATTTTCCTCATTGACTGAGCAAACAAACTGAATAAACTCACTTCGTTTTCATGACTGAATAAACTGCATACAACAATTTCATGCAGTTTTACCTTGCTTATATGTGGCGGACCCTGCCACCTTTTTCTAGCTTCAAACTGTGTTCATGGGAACTCATTTTCCTCTGAGAACAGCTCGATTATTCAGTTATGGAAAAAAATATATTTCTGAGTTTATCATTAATATTGTCAATATTAAAATGCTAAGTTTCCTCCACATAAACTACATAATTATCAAAACAACTTATATGTATATACAGAATATATGTATAACTACATTTACATTTACTGTAATCCATTTACACCGGGCCTTAACATGCAGTCTAAAAATAACACATTTTAATAACTGACGTAAATGCATGCCGATTGCATTGTGATATGAATGTGACAATTAAAGATGGTCCGTGGGTCACATCACATGTCACTGTCCAGATACAGATGAAATGTTAAAGCGACATTATACACATACTATTTTGTCTAAAGGTCGCAGCTTCAGCAACATTTGAATGTTACAGTCATTGTATGAATGGTTCACCAGGGTGAATGGTGTCTGTGTTTCAGCCACTTTGCCCCTCTGTCACTTGGAATTGATCTAAGCAGCTTCTACGGACTTCATGACAGAGGAGAAGAGACCACAGAGGATGTTGACAGAGGAAGATGAGAAAAGATGAAGAAACAGTGATCAAGCGAAAGCAGAGTCTCAGACTTTCTTGTCAGGCTCTCAGTCATGTTTTGCGTTGTTGTCCCAGTCCATTTTGACAGAGGTTTAGCTGGTAGCATGTTATAGCCCGGTGGTAATTCTCTGGTTCACGTTAGCCTAGCTTTACTGTTCATAGTTGTGTGCAGCACTTGTGCAGCCTTTGACTGCTGCATAGCAAAAATGCATGAACGGTCATATTCAATTTAAAGCGTACGTTTTCAAGGCATATCATTGTTACAACATTTTGTATGTAGGTAGCATGTAATGCTACATTAAGTCTGATGAACTGTTACAAAACCCTGGATTTGAATTTATGACAGTAATCAGGAAACAGTGGAGGGGTGCCACATCTCACGAAATCCAGGCGCAAATGAGGCCCATGGTAATAACAGTGGGTCACAGTTAAATTGGAAAGTTGTTCAGCCAAATCGAAAACATGTTCACAGAATGCTCAAGGATTTAACACTTGGGCCCTGTGCTCTTACTAAAGAAATACTGGGTTACTGATGTGAATAGCCAAGATTTAAATGTACAAATAATCATAAAAGTAAGTAAATTAAATTAAATCAAAGGCCTGCAGAAATGTTTCTATGGTTTGGTTTGTTTCAGTCACCAACCCTTGACCAGTAAGGTCCGACTCCCGATAAAAATCTTTTTCTGTCTGCAGTTGCGATACAAAACGTTTTTATCATTTGATCCTTTTTTTAAATTCCATCCCAGCCATTTTGCTGCATTCTGTTGTAGTTTCCAAATTAGGTATTACTATTAATAAATTATGCCTCCCCAAAGGGAATGAACACCTTAAAAAGGAACAGCTATAGAGCAAGCTTACCAATTAAATCTTTATTGGATACAGCATGTGCTTCATTTAAACGCAGATCAAGGGGATAATTGGGATTGTGAGACAATGCCAGTGTCATGAAATCAGGGAAATAACTTCCAGGCTTTGTCTTTAGGTTGATGAGTAGGAGGAATGTGTACAATTGAAATAATTGGGACGTAAATGACCTGACGATAGCTTTATATGAATCAGGTGAACTTTAAACGACACAGACAGGATTACAATTTTGTCCTGTGAATGTGACTGCCCTGCACAAAGAGGAAGTCAGACCACTGGTGAGGCTGAAGAAAGAAGATTTTTCCTACAGTCAGGAGGAGCTGAAGAGGTTGAGAATTGTGAATGACACGGTATTCATTTAGAAAATATGGTTGGTGCCACACATTCAGGAGGCCAGCCTGGTTCTAATGGAACAAGATTTAAGGAGGACATCCAGTGTATGAATCCTTTGTGTTAGGTTTTTTGCTGGGAAACACTGAGTGGATTGATTTGCCCTATTTCCATGGCTGCATATGCTATGTTAACAGGCTGCCAAGCCTCCTGAAAGACATTGCTGTCACCACGCACAAGGACAATCCTTCTCTGTGTCGCTAAGCATACAGTGTATCTTACCAAGTGCTCAGGTCAGTGTCTTAGGGACCCTTTTAAAGCTGAGCCCTGATGGCAAGCTGCTTCTAGACACTGTCACTGTTCTGTTTTCACCACCCATCTGCCAATGGAGGCTTAACTAACAGCTCTGAACCCTCCTTCAGGATTTGACCTTCAGTTTTCGTCCAGTGTTCTGGAGCTGCACCAGGCTCAGCTGGTGTGACCGCAAGACCCGTTGTCACTGCCAGCGAGAAAAAACAGCCAAGTTCCCTCAGTGTCAACTGGGTCAACATGCTTTTCGGGCGTCATTGTACCATTGTGTTAAATACCACAACAATCAATAAAAGGATTCTATGTATTTTTTTAAGGGAAATTCTACAACTCAAACTTGAAGACTTCTTTTTACTGAACTCACCATCAGAAATTCTCAATAGTTTGACTGACTTTGTAAATTGCAACGTGGACTTTTGAACACATTTCAATGCTGGATAGCAACATCCGCAAACTGGGGCAAACAATATGTGTGATATTTTAAAAATCTAGATGCTAGGGCTTGGCTACAAAATCACATTATTTTTGACCAAATATCTCGATATGGTTATTGCTTCGTTCTTGTCAGTACTTGCAGAAGACATTAATGACATTTTTGATCAGTTATCATCAGTAATGTGGATATAATTACTGCGTCAGTAAAAGCAAATGGTAGATCAAGTAGAACAGTCTGTTAAGTTCTGAAAATGACATCACTTTACTGTGATGCAGCCTTTAAAACAAGGAAAGACTAGACTTGTCATATCGCGTTATAATGATATCCAACATCCATTAGGACATCTGGTCTCACATTGGCTTAATGCTAATGACCAATTGACCATTGTGTAAATGATTACCTGACTGACAACCAAAATGTTGTTAATTAACTGAGTACATGTGATCATTTTTCATCCCAAAGAAAATAATATTCTCTGGTGTGCAAGGACCTTGATATATTCCTACTTTCCTACTTTTGAAGCAGCCATTGTTTTCCATTTTTTTTTATTTCCACACAGCATGAAGATCAACTGGTTGACTCAAAATCTGTTGTGAAATCTATCATAGCAAATGTTATGCCTGTTTAATCTTTGATCAAAATTTTGGATTGAAAGTAACCCAGAGCAGATCACTGTGCAACGATCGCATTATGCAAAATGAATGTAACCCAATGGCTGCATATAAAATATGTCTTTAAACCTGAAACTATTAGAATGAATTGGTAAACGGTCCAAAGTCATCTTATATATACGTGATTTGTATAGCTTAAACTTAACATGAACAAGGGTACAGATTGATACTCTTTGGGAGCCAATTTAGTTTCCAAAGAGGAAACATGGATATTCTTTTCATTCTCACCAGGAAATTTGGCAATGAAAATTTAAACTTAGTTTCACGTTGGCAGTGAAAAAAACCCCAAAGTGCCTGAAAGTCAAATATTTCATTGCAATAGGTTGAACCCAGAGATACCTACTCTTCTGTTCCTATCCGTCTCTCTAACTTCCTCTTCGGTCACTCCTTGTCTGATCATAATCTTGACGATGATTGCGTTGTTGTTGCAGCAGGCTTTAAAGAAGGAAATGGGCTGTGGGCTGTCAGGGCTCTCTGAGCGGTACATGAAGGACATAATGGAATTATCTGGGGGATAGAAAGAATCATCGGAGGCAATGCTCCGCGTGTCCGAGCGATCCGGCAGGGCCTCGAAGTCCAACTCCTCAAACTCCTGGTAGATATCGTCCTCATCCTCCCAATAGTTTCGTGTGTAATCAACTTCGCTGTCCGCATTGTCTTCCTCTCCTGACACCTCAGACTCATACCCATTTTCGTCAACATTGGTGATGGACATGACCGGTGTATCCATAGCAATTTTAGTGGTGTTAAACTCAGTCTCACCCAGTCGCATGTGTCCGGCAACTCCATTCTCTTGAACCTTTGAACCTTCAAGTTGTTCCTCTGTTATTGACACCATTTAACTCTTCCCCTAGCCCCACAAACTTTTCCAAATTTTTGTGGAGTGCCAGGAAAATTCTAGGAGGACCCTAGAGTTTGTTCATTTCCCTGCCGCAGATTCAGTGACATCCCAGACAACAGAAGATCTAATCCTGTCAGGCTACTGACATCTATCTGTTTCTGTCTCTGCCTTTTTTCCCAAGAGATAAGGGTCACCAGAGGTCACAGGGTTGGCATGAGATCATTAGACATGCTTGCAATCCTCTATCAGCCTCCATCGGATAAATCTCCTCAGGGTGCCGGAAAGGTCAGGATTCCCCAGAAATCCACAAGACAAAATCATTGAGTAAAAAGGTCCGATCATAAGCATGATCTTAGGTAGTCACTCTGGACTGGTGAAGTGACCAAAAAGGGTCAATGAAAATGGAAGGTTATCAGTATTTGTCCGCATTGCAGTTCCAAATAAATGCACTTTGACAAGCTCAAGAGTATCCATGAGTCACGAGCTATGGAAAAGCGACCGTCCAGTCCATGTGATTCTTCGCAGAGGCACCGAAAGCCTCATCCATCGCACTGTTAAATCATGGTATCAGAACTCAAGGCGGGCTGCTTGAAATCATAAAGTCTCAGTGAGAAGTTAAAGGTCAAGTTGTCCTCTGGAAAGTTGAGCAGGCAGGCGTCTTGGTAGGAAACAGCAACAGTCACCAGGAACAGCGCTGAGCAACTAATCCCGTGTTTCCCTGTGGAGAAACACTGGGCTTCTTGTGATGATGGCCAGCAATGGGATGAGCGTTCTCTTGAAGTGACGCATGATAATCCCTTTAGTCGCTCTCTCTCTAGCTCAAGCTGTTCTGTCGTGTTCCCCTCCCAAGTGACAAGAGTTTGAATATATTCTGTTGGAATACAATAAAGTGTAAAATTGAATTGGTACACGCACAGAGGGAATGCCTTTACTTTTGAAAATCTTCTCTCTTAATATCTTAAGAGGTTTGTACACTGGGGCAGGACAAGAAAATGAGCAAGTGCAACAGTGTGTCCTTTTCACAAGACATTAAAAGCCTTAAATATAGAATATGTAAAATAAATACAACAAATGTGGAGAAAAACACAATACCCCCCGGTATTGTCCACTACACTCAACACTGACAGTTAAAAATGGATTTCTAAACCATGTGACTTCATTTGCATAAAGGGTTAAGTGGAAGTACTGGGATCACCCTAAAGCAAGACAGAGCTCAGGCCCTAATGTCATTCATCTGACCTCGCTGTTGTTGATGCACATCTCTAGATTGTTAAAGCAACACGGGGCAAGCAAGGCCACTGGTCAAAACAATTTCCCAGCAAGCCTTCCTTCATAACTTTTGGAAAGAAATCAACCATAAATGGTGGACGGCCTAAGCCTGTACATCGTCTTTATTTGAAACAAAACTTGAGTTTGCAACTTAGACTTGAGTAGCACACTCAGTGATTTTGTGAGATTTGGGACTCGTGAACAATCTCAATTTTTTGTGATTTTGGTGCATCAACATGAAGACAATGTCTGACGAGATCAACATAGTTCCCTCATGCGTTACTTTACACATCTTGTGCGCTCGGCCATGGCCGATTTTTTGTTAACGGGCACAACAACTGCTGCTGCTCTCCTGTTTGTCATAAGTGCTGCCTACAGGAACTAAACACAAGGTGCAAACAAAAGAATCGCCAACTGCGACGTTATGCGGGATGAATACAGAGGACGCTGGATCGACCACATCAAACTTTCTTAGGCACCTGAAACACAGCCGGATAGCTCAGTCACTTTGTAATGTGAAAGTTAACCTCAGCGCCTATGGACGGTTAGCAAACATGTTTAGCTCAGCACCAACAGCAGGTCAGGGGTCAGTTCAGTTTAAGTTCAGAATTATTCTTCACTAATGTGAACAGTGAAACATGTGAAGCATGAGAGGGCTGTGCTATCCAGCCAATAAGTGAATCACTGATAACTGATGCTCCATCATAAGAAAGTCAACCTCAGTGTCTTTTATGATGGGTTTAATTGTAAGTGACTTGAACCAATGCTGCTACACACGTTTAGTACAGCGTGCTACTTACATTTAAACCTATAACTGATGGTAAGCTAAGTAGGGGTGGGCAATACTGCAAATTTTGGTATCAATCCAATACCAAGTAATTACAGTGCCAGTATTGCCGATACCGATACTTTTTCTTTGAAGATTACTGATCATTGAATGATTTTGTACTTTTGCCTTTATTGAGTTGATCATGATTATGATAATAATAAAACACAGGACAAAGATTTTAGCCAATAAGAAAATATTTAACATAATTAAATCTATAACCTATCTGCATGAAGCCTAAATAGGAATACTAATGTTCCTTCAACAGCTACAAAAGAGTAATTATACTCTGCCATATTCATACTTCAGGTATGAGGTAGGCTATATATCTAGATATAAGCATATATTTTTGAGTTCCTCAGTGAACCTGAGTGAGCGGAGTGATTTGCTGAACTTATAGAAGAGAAACTACAACAAAAATACCGATCTCATCACGCTAGTATCGATCTGATAACAATACTCACCTTGGTATCGATACTATCGATATTTGGACCGATCTGCCCACCCCTAAAGCTTAGAGAAAAGCATTGGTTTTGATGGGTGACATTCCACAACAGTTTCTGTTCTGTCAGAAAATGACCTAAGTTGCTAAAACCCTCCAAAGATCTTTCATCATGAGGTTTATATTCATGCAAGGAGTCATTTTTGTCACACAAAGAAAGGTGCCAATGTTTACAAATGGTAGATATCTCTTTTTGAACAAAACTGTTAATGTTTTATTATCAACAGTTTGTGGAATTGCAGTCTATTTCAGATAATTTGGCAGCAGTAGTGTTTTGCATTAGGCTACTGTAGCTGTGATTTTATATTGTAAAACCAGATAGTTATTCATTTGAAAGGAAAGCTTTCATTGTGTGTGGTTTTTTTTTCATATTGCTTTGCAATAGCCCGTTTCAAGTAACCATATACCAAACACCTTATCAGTGCTAATAGATGAAGGAGTGATGATAACTAGATATAACTATACAGCGTTCTAATCAGACCGGATGGCATGCAGCAGTTGATAAATCACTCACTACCACCATTATGACTTGAGACTTGACTTGGACTAAATAATAAAAGTACAGCCAGGGTGGTGTATATATATACAGTATATAGCAGCTAGCTTTATATTTTCTGTAAAAGTTGATTAATCTGGATCGAGTTGATGATCAGAATCGTTAGAAGGCCCAACAATTTGACGGCCCACCGTGATTTGTCCCGCCTGAATGACGTACCACCCTTGGCTGCATCCGTGCCTGCCAAGTTTGCAAAGATTGAAATATAATTTACTTTGATAGTCTTGGATAACAGTGACCATGTTTCCATGTGAATCTATCTAGTTCAAGAGAGTCATGAACTGAACTGCTGACCTGAGTATCTTTGTCAGAGAGTTTGGGATTAATTCTAAGTGTTTCGGGCCGATTGGACACACTGAGCCAACATGCTTTCAGGGACGGAAACACTAATCTCTAGCGGTTAAATCCTGCCTTTCCTGAAACGCATTACACCATTTAAGAGTTATTTGCAAGTTCTCTTTGAACAAGGTCTGAACATTTCTTTGTGCAAAGTAGTTCTCTGTGCCAGATTTTTTGCCTGAAGTCTGGTTTTACAGTAAGAGAAGAAAAAGAAATCAAGCTCTTTACAACACAGCACTAATCTCTCCAGAGCTCCTTAAGGAGGCACAAATCACAGGCTCTTAGATTTGATAACCATGAAGAGGTTGATCCCATTGTGCTCCTGAAAGGTGAAGCACAGGTTGGAAAAATCTGATCTGGGTTGACAGTAGGAAATGTTGTTTCGGCTGCATATGCTCCTAATCTCCACTCAGCTTCCAAAACTGTTAAGACTGTGCATTAGCGGAAAGGTAATTGGATTCAGCAGAAATAACCCCACATCCTGTTTCGTAGAGCTGCACTTTTCAGAAGTAAGTACCAGACATGATCCCAGATCAGAACTGGGCTCTAATACCTGCTGATGTTGAATTATAATGAAAGGTAAATGAATACTGATATGCAAAGACTGTTATTTTTGATGAAGTGATCAATCTCTAACCAGGTCAACATAACAGGCTGAATGGTTTGAATGGCTGAGTTGGCTTTGGTGACCCTTTAGAAAATGCTCTGTCTATTGACCCAAGCTCAGAATAAGGCCACACTCATTTATTTCAATGGAAAATTGTATATAAGAGAGGCTTCCTCTGGTTTCTGTGTTGTTGAGCAAACATTTTTAGGCATTTTTCCTCAGACTAGAGGTGTTTGAACCTGTGGAGCCATTCAGTGGGAATCACCTGTGACTGAGCGAACGTCTGCTCACACGTTCTTCGAAATACCAACAGCTTTTTTGTGAGCTAGTGGTTCCCAGGTTTTGGCTTTTAACCTCACAAGAAATGTCTACTTACAAGCCCTCACCTCAGGCCGCGTTTGTCAAACAGTTTCAAATAAATTAATCTGAAATGCTAAATCTTTCAATAATTTTTGGAGGCCTGAAGAGGGATAATTATCGAGTGGGAAGAAAAAAAGATTAGAGTCAGAAACACATGATTTTGTATTCCAGGAATCTTCTCATTGTCTGCGATGGGAAGAAGAAACTGCACACGCTGAGAAATCATTGCAACTATTTATTATTGTTTCATATTACGGAACCAACAATTAATAGACCTTAAAGTAGAGAACTTTATGTTACAGTACATGCCACTGCCTTCCTGGCACATATAAAAATAGAAATCATTTGCTTCTAGAAATTGAAATTCAAGACCAAAATTAGAAAGTGTCCAGCTCGGTTGAAGACACGTAAAAGGTCACTTACAGCATCATACCTATAATGTGAGCATTCCATACAGCAGCACTACAGCTGTCAGCACTAGAGTTAATGCAATTCACGATCCATACCAATAGAAAAGCCGTTTAGACCTACCAAACTCCCAAAGAAACACTTCTAACACAGATGCAGTGTCAAAAAACAGATGCAAAACTTAAATCTTAAGTAAAACCAATTGTGCAGTCACCACTGTGAAATACTGACGACCTTCAGTCTCAGTGGGAGGGGAATAAAAACAAAAGCCCTGCTATTTTGACAGTGTTACAATGGACTCTGAAATGATGTAACTGGTATAAAGTGCAATACATTGAAACATTTGCGTGAAAAACAAAATCAGAAATTCTACTCAACCTATTACCCCCCCCCCCAAAAAAAGGAAAATGAACGTGAAACATCTCAAACACCTCTCTCAGGATTTTAAAAACAACAGAAAGAATTGGATTTAGTTTTCATTGGCAGCAAGAACCACTTTTAAAGACCGACCGGGCTGGTTTACATTTTTTTTTAACTTTTTTTTTATTTTGAGATAAAAATCTTTAACTGTTATGGCTTTGTGGCTGCAAGAATTAGACATCTAATTTACAATTCTGAATCTTTCTTTGAAACATTGGTCATACTACATTTCTTGCCAAGAGTTAGATCGGTATACCTCACTGAGTCTTGCCAGACAGCCAGCAGAGACTCAAGGTAATTACTCTCTCCGGCCAAGAAATAGTTCCAGTATGCAACACGCTTTGAAACCAGATGATGTCCTTTTCACAATTTGCTGTTTGTGCATATAAAAACAGACAAGACATAGCATGTTAATTAGTGAGCCTCAAAAGGTGCTGGTAGGTGGAATTTGTTACATATGGACAGAGCCAGGCTGTTTTCATTAGCTAAGCTAACCATCGCTTAGCTCCTAGCTTCTAATTTATTACTGATTTGACTGTGATCTCAATCTCATTCAAAACCTATTTGTAAAATGTTGAACTTTTCCTTTTAAGTGTAAATGTGTGAACAATAGTCGATCTAAAGACACATAATTAATGTAACAAATGTTTATTTTTTTGTTTAGTATGACCTTGAAATTTTGATGCTCATTTTTAGTGACTGTTGTGGACCTGTAATTTTTAATACATTATTGGCTCCCTGAACCTCAGTTCCAGCTCAAAGATGATCTCTTACACTCTGCCTACATTGTAAAATGTGAAGTATGTGGACCATTTGTGTAAGTGATGTGCAGCGACGTAGTTTTCTTTCAACTAACTACACCTGCAGAGCAAATATGCATACGAGTCTGGTGAAAGAAGCTATGAGCTTTTGTTCTTTCAGTTTCTGAACCCAGTAATGCTCTGAAACCTTCAACCTTTTGTTTTATGGGTCAGTAAACTAGCTGCTAGTTAAATGCCAATAGGGTGATAAAAACTCCAATGTGGAATCCAGCCAGAGTCATTTCCTGGTAACCGCTCTGCGTGTGGTCCACAAAAGTTACATATTCAATTCAGCCAGCTGGTTAGAGTCAGCTTCAGTACACCAGTATGAATGTCTGGAAAGCTCCTACCAGGGAAAGATATGCTAGTATCACAAAAGCCATGTTTCCAACCAAAGAACCCAGGAGTTTTAGTCCCAGGATCTACTTTTCAACAACAACAAAAAGTTTCACAGCCTGTTTTCTGTGTTTGCAAGGTAGTCATAAAACAAGTGGAGATTAGGCAAATGAATCCAATTACATGATTTTCACAGGTCATCATCGAGCCTGACCATAAAACAAAACAGTCTGGACTTTTGTCGGTCTGTCTGTGGTCTGCTTTCTTCTGTACCTCCATGATGATGTGTCGAAGCACAATGAACAAAAACTTGTGTGCAAACACAGATTTTTAATTAATTTAATGCTGGCTGAAATAGAATGCGGCAAGTACTCCACCAATCAGAAATGTGCATAGCAAGAACTATTAACGTGGCAGCCTGCAACCTCCTTGAACCAATTTCCTACATTTTATCTCGTAGATTGTGCTCGGTGATATTACTGACAATACTTAGCCCTAAGTGAGATGAGTTACCTCCAGTTTGCCAGTATAGCTCACAAGTCACTTTTTCCCCTATTAAAATCAGAGTTTTGTGGTTTATACAGTTGTTTTTAGCTGTAGGCTCCAAACCGTGTACTAGGGTTGGGCCGATGAACAATGCCATCGTCCACTGCCATGGCCGACAGCCACTGACTTCTAATCCCTGATCATTGGCACATCGTCGATCAAAAGGCTCCCCACCAGAGAGGACATTTAAGTAGCGTGTCCCCTCGGAGTTGCCGTTGGGCAGCAGTTGCTGTTGTTTTTGATATGTGGAGAGAGGAAATGATAGAAGTATGTTGGTGCTCAGTGCACATTACGTCTCCATGTCCCTTGTATTATTTTTTTTAATAAAGCAGCTCAGTTAGGCCAAGCCAAGACACTCAGTTAAATGTGT
The DNA here is from genome assembly GCF_900880675.1 of Sparus aurata. NCBI lineage: Eukaryota > Metazoa > Chordata > Actinopteri > Spariformes > Sparidae > Sparus > Sparus aurata. The sequence continues at coordinate 7,440,026 of NC_044207.1, read as the reverse complement.
GGCAGCAGTGTTTCTTTTCCTGCGGGCCACTGTTTCCTTCAGTCATGCCGTTTTTATACACATTTTTCCAACACAATTTTACGTGTGTTGTTTTATACTTCTGTTTTAACCTGTAAAGCGTCTTTGAGTGCCTGAAAAACCTATATAAAATAAATGTATTGTTATTATTATTATTAACATTGTTTTATTCATATGAGGCTGAACAAAGCTAAGTTACGGAAATGTGGTGCAGAGAGGAGGACGCTTTCAAACCTGGCACAGGGATGTACGTCCGTGGGAATGGGAGATAGTTTCTCGTGTCAATGGTGGAAAGCTGCGGAGGCTAAAGTGATAAGCTAACATGCAACTGCTGCCTTACAACAATAATGAAGGGACACGCCGCCCTCAAATTCATAAACAATGATGTCATCCGCCATCACGATGTGTCACTGAAGACATCGTCATATGCCAATTCAGCAGACCTTGCCCAACCCTACAGTGAACAGAACCCGGACAGGTAAACATCTGAACAGCTGATTAGCAGCACCACAAGTCAGTAAGGGCAAACCACCTGACATTATTTTCAATTCCATCAAAATAAATATTCCTTTAAAATCAGTGTCCGTCTCAGTGTGTAACACAAGCACATTCTGAAATGTATTGAGGCCAGTTGAGTTGAAACTGCACTTTTTCTGTGCTGTGTGACTTCATGTTAATGACTCTCCTCTCCTGAAGGAGAATTTTGCTCAGCGAGGTACTCACAACCCAGACTGTTTTGAAATTCACAAGGGAACATCTTAAGAGGGAACATGTCCTGGGCTGGGTCCAGATCGTCTTAGATGTCCCTTTTTTCTTCTCTCGTTTTCTACATCTTTACTTCAAAGCAATCCTCAGAGGACAATCTAACAGCTCACTCCAGAACACTAAAAATCAATAAAAACACATCTAATAAAAACATCTAAAAAAAAAAAAAAAGAAAAAAAGGATAATAAAAGAATACAATCACATTGCTACATTATGTATGTCCTTCCATATCACTGACAACCTAAATTTGAAGAAGGATGTCTTTAGAGACAAGTCAACACTTGGCAGAGAACCACAGAGGCCTTCCTGTTATGATATCTCCTTCACAGCTCTGAAATGTCATAATTGTCTCATTAAGAGACACTCAGTGTGACCTAGACAACAGACATTTCACAACAAACATTCAAAGGGAAGCATATTCAGAGGTAAAAGCTACGCTCAACTGAGCCGTCTTCAACTCAAACCTTTTTAAAATTAATAAAACTTTAAGTATCAGCTGCGTTGAAGACAAAAACGGACACATTTAACAGTCAACAACTCCACCTCAACCTTGTTCAGAAATTTCAATCTTCCATGAAGAGTTTTGAGACCATTCTGTCTTCACTCTTCAACGTCTTTGTCTCCCAACATGTGACAGGAGTAGATGTTTGTGAAAAAGAGGACTAGACTGCAGTCAGAAGTTTAGAGGCTGTGTTTGAAGTTGACAGCCAAGCACAGAGGAAACAAAAAGGCTTCACCACAGGAGCTGATGATAGCTCTCAGCGCTGAGCAGAGTGAGTCAGCTCCACTGATCCCACAGCAGCGTCAGGTCTATGAAGAGGAGCTGTATGAGGAGCTGGACGTGCTCCTGCCTGACTTGCGTTCGTAGTTCACCAGCCGCTGTCCAACCAGGTATCTGGAGGAAAAACAGGAAATACCATTCAGTTACTCTACTAAGATACATGCACCTCTCTGCTGGTTGGAAGGTGGATGAATCTTCAGCTATTACTTTTATTCTCAGATCAGTTATATTGTTCATCTATCAGCTTTTTCGAATCAATTGAGTTTCTAAGTCTGCGTAACCTTTCTGATGCTTCACAGCCAAACAGCTTTCTCCTGAACAACTAAAGGACAAAAGGACTTGTTTTAAAACATTAAAATATCCTAAATTGACTTGAAATTATACTAGTTATATCCTCGCTGTGTGGTTGAGCTCATGCACCCACTTGAGAAAAAGTGTGCTAAAGCTTCTAGGTTAGCAGCTAATGTGAAGATTTTGGCTTTATGAAGGGTGTCAACTTTCCTTTAAGGTCCAGTGTGGAGGATTTAGGTGGATCTATCAGAAATCAAATATAATTTTACTGTACTATCAGATGACACTAAGAATCATTTTGTAACTGCAGCTGAAATATAAAATCTAAGCCTTATATATCTGCAGATTGAGTGGATCCTCTTCAGATGGTTCCACCACATTGCACCGCCACATTTCTACAGTAGCCCAGGGTGGACAAACAAAACACCAACTCTAGAGAAGGCCTTTCACATTTCTCGGACATCATACGGGAAGATAAGATAAGAGGTGTTCAGTTGGTCGCAATCTGCAACCACATTGCTACATGCAAGTTCAAGCAATTCTATAAGATACATCTGATATTTTGACTTGCAGAAGATGTTTAAGCCTAATGGAATCTTTATGATGAACAGAAAATATTGACTTATATGACAACTATCAGAATACAGTTTTGCCATATCCCCCCCCCCCCCCCCCCCCCCCCCACCCCCTTCTGCCCTCTGTCTTAACTTTCTCTGGATCAGAAAACAGTAGGATTCAATTAAACACTACACTCTTTCACCCCAATGTGTTAGATCACACCCTATATTTTTGGGATCTACTAACTTGTCGTTCTTGATGTGTTCATAGAGACGTTTGAACTGTCGTATCTGGAAGGTAAGGATGGCCAACAGCATGACCACCATCAGCAGGAACGGATAGATCCTCCTCTCCACCAGTGTCTGCATCTCTGGCTGCACACCTATAAAGGGAGGGAGGGAGGGAGGGAGGGGAGCAGGGGGGTAGAGGGAGAGGTGGGGGGATGAGAGAGAAGAGAGTAAACACTGCAACAGAATCCACTCTTAAAGAGTGTGTGTGTGTGTACACAGAGTAAATGACAGACAAAACAATCAATTGCACTTTAGCTAAAACCCTGATTACAACCAGGGCTGGGAATTCTTAATTGACTGGCTGTTTAAATGCAAGTGTTGTCTGAGTCAACATCAAAAACACTTGTTTTTGTCTGGACAAAAATTGGTGTTTTGGGAAGGCTTTGCATAAAAAGCCCTTCTCAAATGAGTGCTGCTTCCAAATGAGTAAGGCTCTGCCTGTGCTGTGGGCCTGATGAGCGTGCCTGCTACCTCTGTGCCTCAATTTCTAATTTAGTCACTTCCAAAACCAACAAAAGAAAAACAAAGTTAAGAGTCCTTTTGATTCTGCTTACTGTCTCATACACTTGCAGGGTTATTTGAGTTATATTTGAGTTTTTTGTTTGTTTATTTATTATTAATGCAATATAACGTAACAAGAAGACAGGGGACGATTGCTCATGTTGGGATGAGCAATTGTAATGCACGACCTAAATTTAAAATGTTTCACTTATTTTTGAAATGCTCTGTAGATTAGGGCCATAGGACCACATTAGGGCCATTTAATGTGCCTATGAATTTCTCCATTTGCACCACTAAAGGAAAAAAATGATTTCTTGTTTTTACACAAGCGTTTCAACTGCCATAGCTCAGATTTCGTTGTGTGCAGTACATCGCCGAAGGCAGAGTCACACATTTATCCAATTAGCATCTAAAGGCCATCTAATTGGCTGCACCAGCCTGCTGGTTTGTTGATGTAGTGTGTAACCACTAGTCAATGAGGTTATGTGAAGTTTGCTAACAGAAGTAGCAGGACACTGAATACTGCAATCTCTATGAGATACCTGAAAAGTAGATCATGGATCATTCATCATCTAAAAACATCCCTAACAGGACAGTATTAATTATAGACTGACAAGTAGAGTACAGTGCAACAGTTTAACAAGTTTGGCTAGAACTTGTGACATGACATGTAAGATTTGGTGAAATATGATGGATAATAAGTAATAAAAACAAAACGATAGGGAAAAAAACAAAGTAAGGAGAATAATAATAAGGGATTTCCTGATCAGGTTTTTGTTACCCCGATCTCCATCCGAGACCTTTAATATTTAGTATCTACCTATCTGAGTCCCGATCCGATACTTAGCCTGAACTAACATTTTCCTGGATAATACAGCTGCATTAAAGAAATAAAGTTCCTGCTTCCAAGCTGTTCCTTGGTAAGTTTATTTATGTTGTTGAAACGAAGTATATACTTTCACATGGCTCCTTTTTATTCTGCATAATGCCATTGCAACATTGGTCTACCACCTTCCTTGTGTTAGCAGGTGAGTCTATGACTCTGCACTGTGACAGTAGACCCTGGCGTACAGACAGCTGGAAAAATGCCCATATCGGCCCCGATCCCGATCCTGCAGATCGGATCGGGACATCCTTAGTAATAATAATGACAGCAACTTAGGATGTGAATGATTTTGCTCTTGATTGTTCATGGTTAAATGAGATACGTTTCTTGTTTAAAAACAATATTTCTAAAAAGGCATGCTTTGTCGCAACTTGCAGGCAATTCACATAGTATAAGGACTTATAACAGCATGCTGAAATATGTTTAACGTCAAACAAATCCCATTCTGAGCTCTTAGGCAATCTAGCGTATCAACATTAATGTAAATCATATTGAAATCCTAAAGTGGGGACAATGAAAACTGATCATTCTTCATTAAGCCATTTTTGACCTCATTCACAGGGAGTTAGTTTAGGGTGAGAGATGCTGAGCGGTGGGGGGAGACAACAGTGAAAAAGGAGCAGAAATGAAGGTAGCTCTTTTCTTTTCCTACCTTGAAAATGAGTACTAGATACCAGACTAGTCATGCTTCACCAAGACACAAACACACAGAGACTCACCCAGCAGTGGTGTTATGCCTTTAGAGATGGTGTAGGGCACACACAGAGACAGCAGCAGGACGCAGATGACCGGGGAAGCCAGCCCTCGCACAATGAAATGGAGGTCAATGTTTCGGATACCGTTAGCATACACCTATAGCAGAGAGAGGGAGGTTCAATTCTTTTTGTCTATAATAGTGGATAACCCACACATTTTGATTAGTTCAAGGAATAGGCTTCTATAGAACAGGCATTATTTTTTTATAATGTGGACATGTATTTTAGGATCATACAGAGAGGTAGGTAGGAGGTGAGGCTGACCTGCTCGATGACGGTTTTGAGCCACCACTGGGGGCCCATCAGTGTAATGGCAGCAATGATTTTGGCATGGAGCACACCAAGAGCCCAGTCCTGCCACACACAAACAACAACAACAACAACAACAACTATTTCATAACCAAGGCAAAGAGATTTGTTCCAAAATGTAAGTTTCTGCAAAACCTGTTTTGACAATGAATGCCTGCTGGTATTATCTGAAATTGTTTGATACTGCCATTAGATGGAAATATTGGTATAACTGCCAAAATCATTATTTTTTATAACCTTACTTTGAGAAATAAAAAATGTAATTTAATGAAATACACAAAAGTTGTCAAATACTAAATGTCATCTAAACACAAAAACAAGATTGACCTGAGATTGGATGTTTGAGGTAATTGTCAATACTTTCTAACTGTATACTTTATACTAAAAAGGGCAATGACTGTTGTAAATAAATAATTCATTACTTCACAGATGGATGAAATTAAATGATGTGTATGACTTGACATATTTACAAACTCTATAGTCCTACCTGCCAGGGGTAGAAGAGAGGTGTCTGGTCCAGTGGGACTCGGAGAGGAGCTACAATGACCAGCTCAAAGAGCAGACCCAACAACAGAGGAATCACCCCGGCTAACATCACAGCCACCACTAGGGTCTTTAGAATCTGTTCTCACCAAGACATCACATTCATACCACCCAAATACACATTAAAATCATTTGAAATGTAACACAGAACAGCACTGTATATGCTATATGCTGGGAGGACCCGAGAGACTTATACATTACCATGAGTGTCCACTCTTGGACTTTGAGCATGATAATGGATCGTCCCTGTGGCATCCAGGATAGCATCACGGTCGCAGCACGAATAGACAGCCAGCAGACGTACAGACCGCTGGCTGCTGTGTAAAGCTCATGAACCATGGCGCTGCCCATCCAGAAAGACATCAGCCAGCGACCTGCACACACTGGGAGCAAGGAAGAGGAGAGGGCGGTAAGGATGGAGGTGTAAAGAACGACTGATAACAGGTACACGCGGTCTTGTTGCCACAACTTACCGGGCAGCGTGAGGCAGATCAGACTAGCCAGTAACAGTGTCACACACATGAAGACCACCAGGAGAATTATCTGAACAACCAAAAACACCCAAAGATCAGTATGCAGGTAGCAGCAGCAGCAGCAAGCGCTTCAACAGTGACAGGATATGAGTGTGTTCTCATGTGAATAATAGCATTGATGCGTGTCACCTTGAGAGGGAAGTTGACAGGCCGATGGTAAGACTGGAAACCCACAGGACCGCCCTGCTGCAGAATGGCCTGATGGGCAGCATGAAGCCCTTCGCCCAGGCCTGGGATCCTGTTGTTGTTATGGCGACCAGGAGGGTTGTTGTTTGGTAGGTTGTCATCATCTTCGTGGTCTCCCAGCAGGTAGGAATGAAGGTCGCTGCGGGGGAGCCGTTGATGAGTAATTATTCTGTCTGATTACTACGACTGTGAAGTGACAGAATGACACTGGACAAATAGAGCAAACTATAATCGAGGCTTTTCTGTCTCAGTCATGTGGATCTTATGGTGCATACTTTACACTGTTCGATGAAAATCTTTTTAAGATGACACTACATACCATCTATGTTAACATTTATGCCATTGTACCATTTTACATTCTATGTTGCAACATCTGTGTGTGTGTGTGTGTGTGAGAGAGTTTGTGCCTCCAGTCTGTGCCTACAGCATGTATCCAGCGGTGAATGTCCAGGCGTGGACGAGCCGTTTGAGCCACTGACGAGTGTGACCCTGCTCCAGCAATGCCGGAAGAACAACCTGAAGCAAGAGCAGCTCCAGTGACAGCTCGCTGACCGGAGCATCGCTGCAGAGACAAGACACAAACCAAACTCTATCCACACTCATTTTATAGTATACATGAAACTAGGAATGGAAGCCCATTTTCTCTAGCAGCTTCGTATTTTGGTTATGCCTGGCTAAAGAATGGACTGAGTTGTGTTCACCTGTAAAGCATGACGTTGTAGGGCAGGAAGGTTGGGAAGAGCAGTTTAATGATTCTGATAGGAAGCCAAAGCATCAGCAGGACTATGGAGCCAAATACCACCTGCAAAAACACACAGAGATAATAGACAAAAAAAAATGTTCACTTAGGGAGTCAAGTTTAATCAATGTGGGAAACTGATTTTAAATTAAAGTAAAATTCTGAAAGAAATCGATATGGCTGTAAAAAATAAAATCTTTTCAAAAAGTCTTGCATCATAGTTATTTGTGTTGTGTGACTTGTTGTTGTTGACTTGTTGTTTCTTAGGGCAGCTGTGGCTCAGGGGTAGAGCCAGTCTCTTGATTCCCCTAGTCTGCATGTCGAAGTGTCCTTGGGCAGGATACTGAACCCCAAACCGCTCCTGATGTGCTGGTTGGCACATTGCATAGCAGCCACCGCCATCAGTGCATCTATGAAATACCGCAAGTCGCTTTGGACAAAAAGCGTCTGCTAAATGCCTTCATGTAAAATGTTGCACTTATGTGTGACATATGTGACATTATGTCACAAAATTAGGCCATGGAATGAGGCTTCTACACTAACGCACAACTCATCACAAACTGACTCTGGCCAAATGAGGCTTTAAAATCCTGACAGCAACACATACCTTGCTTCTAACTGACCAAATTGACATGTGTGCTGACAGTAACGTGAGTGACACTAATGTAAGCCGTTAAAGCTTCTTCCAACTGGCCTCAAGTACTGAACCCATGTTCTGCTTTATTTAAATGGTGCCTATACAGTGTAACTGTAAATAGCACATCCACAAGGATTATACTGATAGAGGAGCTATTGTTACAGACATGAGGCATCTCTAAACCTTAGAATATAAAACTACTGTTTAATAAACCTATGCCTACTCGGTTCGTATGAAAATTTTGGCAAAAGTTCAAAAAGGACGATCTTATCCCTCTCACTCTTTCAAATTGGATATCAATAGGATACAACATTGTTAACATTATACAATTCTCATGCCTGCATTCCTTGAGCCAATCAGTCCCTCAGATACTTACTAACCCTTTAAATATCAAAGATTTTCGACCTACATATGCAAAATCCACACCGTTCCCATCACCTCTTTAGTCCTCAGGATGATCCAGGTGTTTGAAAGTTAGATCTATTGGTTTCAATCCACCATCAGCAGTGTTTAAATTGCAGATAATTCAATCCATACCTTACATATCTGTTACAATGTCAGTAAATGTCATAACATACTTTCAAATGATCTCTTCTTATTAAGGTGTGCTTGTATCTATTTATATTGATTTTTTAAATCCCTGATTTCCTTTCTTGCACTTTCAGTGTTTAATGGCAGTAACCAGAAACCTTGGCACTGTTATGCCACTCAAGGTTAGGTTTGGGAAAGAACTGAAGAGGAGGATACTTGACTGACCACAGAGAGGATAAACCGTCGCAGGTGTCTGTAGATGGGCAGGTGGATCATCTCTTGGACTGGGTTAAAGTCTGGATCGTTCAGGTTCCTCAGGAACCACAGCACACCAGGCCGGAGCACCTGCAACCAAACAAACGTGCAATAGCACAAGATTTTAAAAGCTACAGGTGGTGTGTGAGGTTTTACATCAGTAACAATATATGACTCTGTGACTGGCTGAAATCCCCCATTTTACCTCTCTTAACAGAAGAATGAAAGAGGCGAAGTAGAAGACGTAGACCATGCCGACCAGCCAGTGGAGGAACATGGTGGTACCGGGGGCAGAGTCAAAACTCTGCTCCCTGTCTTTTAGAGTTGCATCAAACATCTCCTGCAATGAGCAAAGAACATGCTATATTATCTGGGTTTTCAAAACCATGGCAAAAAACATAGATTTTTGGGGGAATTGGTTCAAGAATTTTTATGTTTAGAGATATTTTTCCCCAAATTGCGTATTCATCTAGTTTCTTGTTGAAATCAGTACAGCCTGTATAATCATGATTGCACCTAATCTGTTTAGTTAGTCATTAACGGCCAGTAAGTGACTGTGATCCATCGAGTTTACTCTGCATGATTGACTTACCAGTGAGCAAATGTCAAGCCACCAACCGCAAATCAGTGGGAACAAGCCTATCTCCATGACAACCAGAAGGGATACCTGTGAAATATTAGAACATAAACGCAATTTAGTTTCCGTTTCTGTAATCATAGTTTTTCTTCATTTGAAAGCTTTGCTGGTTTGATAAAAAGAAAAGAACCTTTGTGGAAACATTCCAATCTTTCATCTCTAATTTACCTTGACAACAATGTAGCAGACACCCAGGAGGCGCCTGGACCGCTGGAACTTCACTAATGAAGCCAGTGCCTGAAGGAGGACGAGTTAAGGACTGAAACCAAGGTGCGGAATAAAGAACATTCAGTCTTGTATTTCAAGCAGCAACATTGAGCATTTCTTTGAGAGACATTCATATAAACTCTTGAAGTCAAAATAATCTAGCATTCCCTAACATTTTTTTTCAGACGTGCACGTGAACCTAATTTGGGATATACATTCTAAAGTAAATGAAAACCGTAAACAAAACACACCAAAAACAACTGACACAACCTTCAACAGTTATACACAACCACAATAGGCAACTAGAAATGTGAGGCATACTGTAGGTAATTTCATACACATACAGTAATTTCATGTATATAAAGGATACGTGGCAGACAATGAGAGCCCCAGCCAGGAGGATGTACCCCAGTATGGTGGTGATGAGGCCATCAAAGTGTGACGCTTTGACCTGCAACCACATAACTAATCATCATTAAATAGATTCCATCACTGCAGGCCAAACCCAAATGTTAGAATTCAAACTGCAAGTGTCCCCTCATGCATTGCTCGGCACTTACGTGATCTTCAAAGCCCATTCCAACCACTGAGAAATGGCCAATGTGATACGGGCAAAACGCTAGAGAGAAATACAGAGGTAAGGTTAGAATCTGTAGTCTAAGAGAAGGTACACATGACTGTGTTATATCAATGAATTATGGTGGAAAGTCTACTTAGATAAGAGCTAATTCTACTGTAACTGCTGGTTTAACTTACCAAAGACCAGGATGAAGAGTGTGTTGAGAGAGACCACCCAGAACACATGCTCCTGGAGAAGAGATGCGCAACAAGGGTCACTGACATGGTATTTCTAGCTTTATCACAACGGTGACTGGCTATGCATCGTATCAGCAAGCAAAACATATAATTCCATGGAGGATGTTAAAGGGAAATTTCAGAAAACAGAATAGGTGAAATAAAAGATATTGGTCTACTAGTCAGTTAAGCATTGATTGATGAAGACAGAATGGAAAATCCAGAACGTGACTGCAGCACCCCGACAAATTACAGCATACAGAGTTACACTGTAGTTCATCTTCAGAAAGGCAGAGGTTGTGAGCATTTGTTTTTCTTTATATAATGACAAAATAATTACATTCACCAGACAAAAAATGAAGTAGGTCTACAGTACTGGTCATAGCTGGTTGGTTGGTCATGTAACCAAAGCACCCACCACCCTCCATTGTACAGACTTGCTGGTCGAGACTCCTGCATAGACCACTATAAAGCGTAGATCACAACATTGTATAAGAGTAAAGAGAGAGTGTGTGCACTTACCAAGAAAACTAGGGAACCATCAAGCCCCAGCATCTGGGACACAAACAGAAACAAATGTCATTATGATACTTTATGTCACATATGAATGAACATGGCAATAACAGTAGTTCTAGTACAACTGCAGCTGCTAATAACACAGCTATAACTCCTACTAATACGAAGACATTAACTGACCCAAGGCCAGCTACAAACAGCATCCTTCAAAGTGGCAGCAATTCAGAGTGCTGCTAAAGGAAACTACAGCAAGATGGAGATTTCTTGCCACAGGAGCTTTTAGCCCACATTCATCTGCCCACTAACTGCTACCCTGCTTGCACTTTACTTTTTTAGCATCGTGTCCGAGCTGTATCAGAACACTTTATAGAGCAGGAGACAGAGGGATTAAACCCTGATTTCCCACCCGTTCCCAGGTCAGCTCCTCTGCTGCACGGTCCCACTCCAGGGCGTTCCAGTTCAGATCTTCTGCAAAGGACAATCAGAAACAACTGAAACAATACGGAAAACCATGAAAATAAGTTTCTATGGATTTGTTACCATCTGTGTTTCTTTTCCTTGCCATGGTTTAGGTCTATTTAATCCTTTATAGAGAAATGAATATTAACACCATCTTGCACAGAGCTAAACATCAACTTGATCTTAAAGCTACCTTTGAAGCATTTATGTTTATGTTGTTTTATCAAACTGATCACATATCCGCATTTTACAACTTTCATATCATAATTTACTAACCTCACTTACCAGAAAAGTGCCAATGCACAGTAGTACTGTTCAACACTGCAAAGTAACAAGCCTTGAAAGCCTGTTCTTTAAAGTGCATCACACTACTTTTCTTGCTCATACTGACCTTGTCCTCCATTATTGGCATCAGCAGCATCCTCTTCCCTGCCTTCCTCGTCCTCCTCCTCCTCTTCGTCATCCTCCCGATCCTCGTCTTCTTCCTCATCATCAAGATCAGCCTCATCTCCGTGGTTGCCAGCTTCATGTGGGTTGGCAGGTGCCGCCCCGTCTGCAGCAGGGTCTGCAGGGTGCTGGGCTGGTGCTCCATCTGCAGCAACCTGGGCATTGTTACCACCTGGAGCCTGTAGAATCATTAAATAACACTTACAGAAGCGTACCTTCAACAAAGCCTGCACACAGTTAAATAAGGCAATTTTTGGGTTCTTACACGTTCATTAATCATACTCATAGTTTTGGATTTGGCAATTATAAAAGGACAGCGTGATATTTAAGACCTGAGTTGGATTGCTCATTACCAGTTACAGCCAAGTTGTCTAATTTGAGTAAAAACCAAAACAAAATAAGAATACATGCCTTAGGTTATCATTAACTCCACTGGCTTATCATTTACAGAAATTAACTTGTCATGGTGCCAACTGTGTCAGAGTGCATCAGTGGTAGAATGCATGGGGAAGCCAATACACTACATTAGGCCATGCTCAGCCTTGTCTGCAGGTGGAAAACTGATGCAAGTTAAATGCAATGCAATGCAACATAAATTGATCTTACCTCATTAGCTGGTACAGGACCGTTAGGCTGATTAGGAACGAGAGGGGGTTGATTCTGCTCTAACCACTGAGGGGCGCCACCATGGACTATCTGCTCTCTGAGCCACACCAGACTGATAAAGGCGCACAGCGTGCAAGTGACCACAAAACAGCCCTGGAGACAGTCTGCAAGCAGGTTTTGCCTGCGAGGAAGAGACAGATCACTATGGTTTGAGAATGATTAAAAGAAAAAAAAAAAAAATCACATTTGACTTCACTACAGAGAGCTGAACAACGGGAAAGAGGAGATGACATAATGGATGAGAGGAGCTATTCCAAATAAGCACACTTCCTGAAGGGTTACTTTTACATTTTGTACATTTTACACATTAGAGTGTGTTTACAGGTCTTGCATACTACTACTATTGTGAAAAAGTAGTATAAAGCCTTTTATACTACTCTCGGCTCCAGGTAAGACTGCATGTAATCTGACAAACTGCCCCCAGTGATGTCACTCAGTGGCTAAATTGCATTGCACGAAACGTAGGCAACAGGTTTTGAAAAGGAAGAAGAATGCATGGAACAAAAAAGACAATACCTCTGGTTCTGCTGTATCAATTTCTATCATTTGTTTTTAAACTGTCCATAATAAGTCCAACAGTGTTGTAGAAGTGCAGTGCTAGACTGGTTGGCTGCCTTTCAAAAGCTGGCCAACATTGCCCACAATGCAATTTAGCCACTAAGTGACATCAATGGAGGTAATTTATCAGATTACATGCAGCTTCCTCTGGAGCCACAAAAGTCTTTAAACTACTTTTATCACACTTGCAGTAGTACTTCCCGAGACCTGTAAACACACTTTAATGTGTAAAACTGGTACAGTTACCCTTTAAGAAATGTGCTTACATAAAAAAAAAGCTCCCTCCATCCATCATGTCATCTCTTCTTTCCCTTTGAAGTAATATGTGAAACAGAAAGAACATAACAGTGTGAGAGCAAAGGGCCAAAACCAAGCACAAAGAGTAATTTGATCTTACGTTGAAAGCATATCTAATGGCAAGGTAAGGAGAGAGCTCACAGAGCCGGTAAATAAACACTTGTAGATTCGACCTGTCAGAAAAAAAGAAAAGAAAACATTCAACTTCATTCTATCTTCAATCTGAGAGGAATGGTAGAATTTGCATTTGTTTGTAACATCTAGTTTTAGTTCTTCTAAAATGTAAATAAACGTCCAATGTTCGTTTTCTATTCAACTTTTTCCAAACTTTTGCAGGAAGTCAACATTATAAACTATGCTGCACCCGTATGACACCTGCTGATATAACATCCGCAAATTTTGTTTGAACAATGACATGATGTGACTTACATGCTGTGAGAGGCACCACGCCTAGCCAGGCAAAGGCCACCAGTGTGTAGTGGAACCAGTATCTGATGGCTGTTCCAATACTGGTAACCAGCCCCGCAAAGATGTCCTGTACCGGCAAGCGAGATGGCATGTCTGGAGAGTAGACTAAGGAAAGAGAGAATGAGTGAGATAAATGAGAATGAGGATAGTGGAAGTAAGGAAAAGATAATAGTTATAATAGGACAATTAGAGCAGCAAACAACAAGTGAATGGGATACTAATGTAATGATCCAACTTAATGAAAAGCAAACAACTTACTTGGTGTAAATGCAAACCTGTGTTTGCATAATTCACAGTATTCTTTTCTGCTGTGTTTCAGCCACTGCAGTAAGCTGTAAGAACAAAAGACAGCCAGTGAGTTTAGTTTGTTCATCCTATGGGACATTTAAAACATTTGCACTTGACGTCCAACAATCCCTGCTGTAAAATCACTTATCTTTTCGATGATTTTGATAATCTGGTTCTCATTGTTGTTTGTCAGGTATGTAATTATTCACTTATTAACTATTTTCAGGCACATCAGGGCATCAGACACTCCTATTTGCAAGATTATTTAACAAAATTCAAGACCTATTCAAATTCAGTGGTAGGTTTAAAGATCATTCTGACAAAAATAGCTTAAAAGATGGATAAATAAGATTAGATGTTTGTGGCTATTCGGGCCTCACAAATTCAAATTCAAAATTACTTAAGACATTTAAGGCATAATATTTACAACATTTGATTTAAGACTTAATAAGTACCTGAAGACACCCTGTACATCTAACCCTGCCACTTTCTAACTTCCCCAGGTAATTATTTCCCTGTGTTCGAATACATTACAAAGTCAACAAAACTGACTGAAAATGTCAAAATTAGGAGAGGAAAAGTAAGGTCAGAGAAAACAATGGAATCACACAGACTCCTCAATTTCAACAGCTCGGTCACTGAACGTACCATTCCTGATGGATAAACTTGATGCTGCCGGTGCAGACACAGGGGTGGTAGAGCGGCTTATCCTGGGTCCCCTCCGACCGACATACCCGACAGATGTCCGCTGCACAGAAGGCACATAATTACACCACTTGGCATACAATGAGATCCTGCAAAATGTCATTTAAATCAACTAGGCACCTTGCATTGCCTCAAACTCACAGAACACCTCTCTTTAAATTGTTAAAGAGAGTAAAACATATATGCAAGCTTTCTGCAGAACTCTCAGTGTCAGTTGGGCAGACTGTAATCCCTGGATGTCAAAAATAAATTACCTATGACTAGTCCTGAATGCAAGAGAATAACTCTAATCAGGGACATCCAGAGTGCCTGTCGCCTGACTAGCTTCATAAATAAAAGTGGTGGTATAACCATAATCAACGACGATCACAGGATTATGATCATTCCCTTCCCTGTAGCATGAATAACGTTAATGCTGAGAGAGTGTGTGTCCACGCATTAACTTTAGGTAACTCAACGTTAGGTGTCCAACAGTACATTCATTTGGTCTAAGAATAATGACAACTGCAAGATTAAAGCATGTTGGAGTTATTAGTGTTATTAATGCCTGTCTTTACTCTGAATGATTGTAACGTCAGTTACCACGGGTGACCGGTGGTATAACGTGACCATGGCTGTTACCACAACTTCCTGTATTGTTATGATAACAGTTGCATTAAACTTAATTAATATTAGTCTGTAATTAAATAATTAGCCACGTTATGTGTGACTTTAACGTGAGGTCGTGTTCAAGGACGCCTATAACCGCAGCCTTCTTCTGGTAGATGTAGTGTTTGTGAAAGCAGACAACAGAAACCTAACAATGCTGGTTTTATTTACAAGCTAACGGGAGCAGGCTACCGCTAGTTAGCTAGCCAGCTAGCGCTAATTGGCTAGCGGTTTTTTAAATTCTGGCGAACCGTCGTCTGCGTAAGAAAGTGTTGACTCGGTAATTGCAAGTGACGGTAATGAAGAATGGGTTAGGATACGATACAGGCATTGTTGAAATAAGCTCAAACATTTGGGGCAATCAAGTTTTAACGTAGCGAGCTACCTTCCTCGGCGGTGTCCATCTTGACTGGCTGCTGCGGCAGCCCTGCTCCACAGTAGTCACAGGAGTTGGTGTGACAGCGAGCTATCTACGTGCAAACATTTCGAGCTACTCTTTAGTCCAAGCTCCGACTGTCTTTGACGGGACCATATGTTTTAAATAATAAAATACAGCTATTTCAGTTCATGATTCATCTACGGGCGGTCAGGACATACTTAAAGCAACATGTGATTGTGCGGTAGTTTCACCACTAGATGGCACCCAAGCGCAACCAGCCAGCCTGACGACAGCCTCTAGCGCAGGACCGAAAATAGGACACAGTGCAGAGTTCCTGCTGGGATGCAAAACAATGTGGACAGTCTTCTGTCGGCCAGACTGGCTCGCTTCACATGTGCTGACGAAGTATTCAGAAAATCAGAAGAGAAAGACCTTCATAAAGTGATATTTTTTTTTTCATTTATTGATTCATTAGTAAGTTCATAAAGATTTGGAAAACACTGAGAAATGTCATCACAATAACCCACAGCCCACGGTTCACATTCCAGTGTTTTCTTCAACCAACAGTCCATAAAACCTCAGAAGTAAAATTACATTTAAATTAGGGGTGCACGATTTATAGGAAAACGATCAAATTCACAAAAAGTGCAATATCGAAATTGTATGGAGCTGCAATTTTTCTGGGGAAGGTGAAATGTGACAAAACAGTATTATAATGAAGTGCTGAATAAACAAGAGAAAAGTAAAGTTATACAACCTTTTTATGGCAAATACATGAACCTTGAACCTTGTATGTTTGTTGTTGTTGGTGTTTTTAATATTAATTTTGTACTTTCAAGGATGTGAAAATTAAACAGCATTTACAATTTGGCTCGACACCGCTCCCCCAGTGCTACAGGGATTTGTCTTGCATATTTCCTTCATTTTCTTCATTTCCAGGTCTGCAGGCTGCACATTGGCCTCAAACACGCATTCCTTAATCCCGGCATCCTTTGCCCTTCTCGTCCTTCAGCCAACAATCATGCATCCCTCTCAGCCTCCTCTTCCTCCTCTATGACAGTAAACGTATCACATTGTTACTAACCAACATCAGTTGTGTGTGATCCTGTACGGACTGAACTAGCCGATCCGCAGTGATAAAGTTCCTTGAACAGGGGGAGACTTTTCGTTTTTACAGAGGACACAGAGACACTGAGGACCCAGAGAAGTTAGCCCAGAACCCGACCCCAGGATAAAGACATTGACTGAATGTGGTGTTGAAGGTGTGGAGGTGGATCAGTGTGTCAGAGGACACTCTGTAGAAGGACAGAGTGCCCGCAGGACAGTCCACATACACTGCTACTCTGTTGGAGACAGAGGAGGAGGAGGAGGAGGGGAGAGGAATGAATATCCCTCTATTATTGTGCCTGACATAGTGACCAACATCAGAGCATTCCAGACTCCATGACTGATCATTTCTTCCGTACTCACAGTCAAATCTATTCTCTCTCCTGCCAACTTGTCTGTACAACACTGATACAGACACCAATCCTTTCCACTCAACCTCCCAGTAACAGCGGCCAGTCAGACCATTCTGACATGGCAGCAGGTGAGTCTCGAAGTCCAATCCGTCTGGATCACCAGGATATGACCGAACCTCCCCTCCAAATGTCGCCGTCCTGTCGTTGTCAGACAGTTTGATCTTTCTGTCTACCCTGTTTGTGTCGAGTATGGGTTCACAGGAATCTGTTGGGCAGAACAAGAAACAGTTATTATTCTACACCCTTTTCATTTATTGACAGTTTGAATCTTGCTTTTAGTGATTTGAATGCGTGATGTCACAGTTTGAATATGGCTGAATGTGTGCTGCTTTATTTTTAATGAATTAAATGAACAACACACTTACACTTCCTCAGACCTGGTCTCAACCATCGGACTCCACCAGGCTCCACCCTGAAAGGGGTTGAACATATATGGGGACACTTGAAGACTGAGAAAGCCAAGCATTCTGTAACATTTACAGACGCTCTGTTGAACACAGTCAAATCATGCTGACTTGAGTCATCAGGTTTTAAACAAGCTTGTGGAGTCCATGCCAGCTCGACGTACCAAATACTGTGATAAATGTTTCCGTCACACCATTACACTGATATTATCATTTGACCCTGACCACCAAATTCTGATCAGTTCATCCTTTAGTCATAATGGACAACAAAAAAATCTTGTTTTGTGTTTCTGAGACATGACATTCACGGGGATGGGTTGCCATGAGGTCACAATGACCATGACCTTTGGCAAACACATTCTAATCAGTTCCTCCCTGAGTCATAGTGGACACTTGTGCCAAATCTGAAGAAAATCTCTCAATGCATTTCTGAGCATTTCATGAAAATAGGCACCTTGAAGCCACAGTGACCTTGACCTATGACCACCAACTACTTATCAGATTACTTGGAGTCCAAGTGAACATTTTCCTCCAGGTTCTGGCACTGAGGCATGACTATGGTATTGCATGTAAAACAAATGCAAAATAGAAGTATCTTGAGTAGTGGTCTCAGATTCTATACCTGAGATTGTCCAGTCTCCAGTGTGGATCCTCCAATCCGGCAGAAAGCTGCTTTACTCCCGAGTCTCCTGGGTGATTGTAGCTCAGGTCCAGCTCCCTCAAATGGGAGGGGTTGGAGCTTACAGCAGAGGCCAGAGAAGCACAGCCTTCCTTTGTGATCAGACAGCCTGACAGTCTGCAAACACACATGTCACATAATGTGAGAGTACTGAGAGGGCTGGAAGGTTGTTGTTGGGGATGCATTAATATTATCACAGATTTTCTTTCTGATCACAATTAAACATCCACCAATGTCCATCAACAGCCTGGAAGGGAATGGGAAGAGATAATACACTGGTTTTAAATGTTAACCAGTTTATGAGTTTATCCATTGATGTAGATTAACAATTAAAATGAACAGGTTGATGAATTCTGACCTGAGAGTTTCCAGTGTGCAGTGTGGACTCTGCAGCCCAGTAGATAACAGCTTCACTCCTGTATCCTGCAGGTTGTTGTTACTCAGGTCCAGTTTTCTCAGACTAGAGTACTGGGAGCCGAGAACTGACGACAGAGCTTCACAGCATCTTTCTGAGAGGTTACAGGTACTCAGTCTGGAGTGACAATAATATAAAGTGGAAAAAAAAAACTATCAACAAAATGTGATTATATTACAGCTGGAGTCTTGAACAATGCGTCAAAAATAAGGACACACTTTTTTCAGCCTAACTGAAACTATCTAGTAAACAGTGAAGAGTTGGTCAATTTGATGATTTACTGTACCTTTAGTTCTTCTCAGCATTGGTTTAAATCCTAAGACTGAACAAACATTCAGTAATTCCAAATCACACAATACCAAAGCTTAATGAGGGATCTCTACATGAGCCACAGGTCATACCTGTGAGCTGGTCATTAGCTGAAGGTTAAATTAGGAAAGAACGTCTTAACTGCAAATTTACAACTCCTAATGGAACATTTGGGAGAGTCTGAAATGCTGGCATGTAAGAGGCCGGTTAAACTGCATAGAGGTAAGAGGAATATCTGAAAACAATTAGGGCAGACTGTAACGTGCACTGACCCCAGAGTTTCCAGTGTACAGTGTGGACTCTCCAGTCCAGCCGACAGCAATCTCACTCCTAAATCCTGCAGTATGTTGTTACTCAGGTCCAGCTCTCTCAGATTAGGGGACTGGAGGCTGAGAACTGAAGACAGAGCCTCACAGCTTCTCTCTGACAGGTTACAGCCGCTCATTCTGATGAGACAATAATCAACAGAAAGAAAAATAACATTTGTGTTTAAATGTAATCCTCTTCAATGATAAATCTGGAGATGGTATGAAATACCTGGATAAGCATTGCGTACATCTGCAGTATATGAGTTACGCACCCAACCTGATAAAGGGGCCTGGCACCCAGAAGTCTCTTATTTTTCATCTTCTCACCCTAACGTGCAGGTTGTGCATGTTGTGCATGTTGTTAGCATTACCTTTCAGATCGGTTGATACTGTATGTGCTCTGACCCTCAAGCAGGCAGTCTGCCGACACAACACTACTCTTTTGGGTGAGGTTGTGATGTTACAAGTGTTGTGTTTTTGTTTTTGAACCTTGACTCTGCCACGGGTCGACCAATTCAGAGATTCAGAAATCTTAACACGAGAGAGGCTGTTTACACTGCACAGAGGTGATTATTTGGAGAAACATTTCAAATGATTTAAGACAAACTACTTGATCTGACCTGAGCGTTTCCAGCGCACAATGTGGACTCTGCAGTCCTGCAGACAGCACCTTTACTCCTGAATCCTGCAGGTTGTTGTTACTCAGGTCCAGTTCTCTCAGATTGGAGGATTGAGAGCTGAGAACTGAGGACAGAGCTTCAAGGATTTTCTCCGAGAGGTTACAGCCACTCAGTCTGACAGGACAAGAATGAAGAAAAAAAATAAGCCAAAAAGAATATTTAAGTTATGATATATAAATTTGGGTACTTACAGAGCTTTCCTGGAGGCTTTGACCACTGGCAGCAGCCTTAGCAGAGCCTCCTCTGAAGCAGTGTATTTGTTCAGGTCAAACACATCCAGATCTTTTTCTGAAGACAGTAAGATGAAGACCAGAGCTGACCACTGAGCAGGAGACAGCTTGTCTGTGGACAGACTTCCTGATCTCAGGTACCGTTGGATCTGCTCCACTAGAGAACGATCATTCAGTTCATTAAGACAATGGAACAGACTGATGCTTCTCTCTGGACACAGATTCTTGTCGATCTTATTATTTATGTACTGGACTGTTTCCTGATTGATCCTTGAGCTGCTTCCTGCCAGTGTCAGCAGGCCTTTCAGACGAATCTGATTGGTCTGCAGTGAAAGACCCAGGAGGAAGCGGAGGAACAAGTCCAAGTGCCCGTTTGGACTCTGTAAGGCCCTGTCCACAGCACTCTGGTAGAAGCGTGTGACTGCAGATTCATGGTTGGTTGATGGTTCTTCTGACAGCAGATTGATACAGGATGTGATGAATGTTAGATGAACATAAAGAGCAGCCAGAAACTCCTGAATGCTCAGATGGACAAAGCAGAACATCTTGTCCTGGTACAGTCCTCTCTCCTCTTTGAACATCTGTGTGAACACTCCTGAATACACGGACGCTTCTCTGATATTAATGCCACACTCTGTCAGGTCGGATTCATAAAAGATCCGGTTGCCTTTCTGCAGCTGCTCAAAAGCCAGTTTTCCCAGAGACACAATCATCTTCCTGCTCTGTGGATTCCAGTGAGGATCTGTCTCAGCTCTTCCCTCGTACTTGACATTCTTCAATTTCATCTGAACCACCAAGAAGTGAATGTACAACTCTGTCAGAGTCTCAGGCAGCTCTCCTCCCTCTCTGGTTTTCAGCACATCATCTAGGACTGTAGAGGTGATCCAGCAGAAGACTGGGATGTGGCACATTATGTGCAAGCTCTGCGATGTCTTGATGTGGGATATGATACTGCTGGCCTGCTCCTTGTCTCCGAATCTCTTCCTGAAGTACTCCTCCTTCTGTGGGTCAGTGAACCCACTGACCTCTGTAACCATGTCAACACACTCAGGGGGGATGCGATTGGCTGCTGCAGGTCGTGTGGTTATCCAGAGGCGTGCAGAGGGAAGCAGTTTCCCCCTGATGAGGTTTGTCAGCAGCGCATCCACTGAGGTGGGCTCTGTAACGTCAGTCAGGATCTCATTGTTGTGGAAGTCCAGAGGAAGTCGACACTCATCCAGACCGTCAAAGATGAACACAACCTCGAAGTCTTCAAGCCTGCAGACTCCTGCTTCTTTGGCTTCAGGAAAGAAGTAATGAATAAGTTCGACCAAGCTGCACCTTTTCTCCTTCAGCACATTCAGCTCTCTGAAAGTGAATGGAAATGTGAACTGTATGTCCTGGTTGGATTTGTCTTCAGCCCAGTCCAGACTGAACTTCTGTGTTAAGACTGTTTTCCCGATTCCAGCTACTCCCTTTGTCATGACTGTTCTGATTGGTTCATCTCTTCCAGGTGAGGGTTTAAATATGTCTTTACATCTGATTGTTGTTTCAGGTCTGTGTGGTTTCCTCGATGCTGTTTCAATCTGTCTGACCTCATGTTCATCATTGACCACTCCAGTCCCTCCCTCTGTGATGTAGAGCTCTGTGTAGATCTCATTCAGAAGGGTTGGGTTTCCTGCTTTAGCGATCCCCTCAAACACATGCTGGAACCCCTTTTTCAGGTTGGATTTAAGTCTAAGCTGACAAACCAGAAAAAGGATTTCTGAATGGAAACACAAAGAAGATCTATAAGGTAAAGTATGTATTTCCTCAAAGAATGTGTATCTGAATGCATTTTCTATTTGACTTATCTTTAAAAACCTCTTACTGCTTTGCAAATAGTCAGCCAGCTCCTCCTGCTTCACTCTCCTTAGGAAGTGCAGAGCGATCTTCAGAAATGTCTCTCTGCAGCTCCTCTTCTGCTCTTCCTCCTCACTGTCCAGCACCTCCTCATCGTCCCTCTGGTTCTCTAAACATTCTGGATAATCTGACCTCAGAACCCTCTTGATCTTCTTCAGCTCATTCTTCACAAAAGTGACAATGTTCTCCTCCAGCAGCTGGAACAGAGTATTATATGAACGACATGATCAAACTAAAATAATGGAACCAAATATCAGATCCATGTTAGAGGGATTGACAATCCACTGTTCTAAAAAGTGCAGTATGCAGATTATTGTCAAGAGAACAGATGTAGAAAATACATGTGTATATGTACAGACCATAAATACAGAGTCCAGGTGTGTTTGAAGATGCTGAGCAGACTGACCACTTGGAATCTTTGAGCACTCCTGGTCAACTCTGTGGAGCAATCATAAATAATAAGCTCACCTTATGTCTACACAGAGATAAACACAAGGTAAAGGTCCAATAAGTGATATTTGGATGTGAACAGTGAATGAAAGATTTTCTAGTCCTACCAATCCTACTGAGAATCAACAGCTCAGTCTGCAGGTGTTTGTAGCTATTAGCTCTATGTTTTGCTTCACCAGCCAGTCTGGTTCAGTCCCTACCATATTGCTCTCCTCCCCTCATTGTACACAGCTGGCCTGGAGCAAGGCACCTAGAGGTTCCACCTGCTTCAGTGGCACTTATCTGTCTACTTGTATTTGACTGGTTGTACTGAGCAGCTCCGCGACTGGATGTGTGAGTGTGAGTCCTCAGAGAACTTCATCTTATTCAGTAAAAGGTTCAACTGGAGATTTAACAATGACGAGTCGGATGAGGACACACCATTTTGTTTTCATTATCAACCTGAAATCCTCACCTTTGATCAACAGAGTGGCGTCCATCTTTAAAGTGTATGGGATGACCCAGAGATCTGTCACTTTTCATGGACACACTGCTGGGTTCAGGTAATTCCAGCTTTCTCCTGATTATAAACACAAAATACATTTTGGATCAATGACGCAGTGAGACAAAATCTGTCAGTCACAATGTACACAGTGTGCAGCATCATTCTAATCAGTCCAGATAATTATTCTTGTTCCGTACAGTGTTGTGTATGAAGTTGTTAGGATACAAAATGTTTAAGATGTCATTAAAAGAGAAGCTTTCCAGTATAGCAGTTATGGGTGCCAAGTATCAGTGTTAATGCTGGTGCCGCATTCTTGACCGAAGGGAAGCCAAGGCCCTTTGGTTGGAGGAAGAGCTTTGAGCCCAGAACCATCAGTTAAAGAAAGCGAGTAAGGATGAAACAACACCTCTGGCTGAGCTTCTGAACATCCTGAGCAACATCTTCCCTAGGCCCTCACAAAGTGCCTTATTAAGTGAAAAATGTCAGCAAAAGCTCCTACAGCTTCTGTGGAAGATCTTCAGAGTCATCTTGTAACTGTGGAAGTTTGTTGACAAGTGTGCCAATGAGGTCAAGCAATAGAACTCTAAAACCAACGATCATTCTGGAGGTTGAAGGAACGATATTGTGTACTCAAATGGCCAAATTCATACACTGGCATGTCAGTGCTGAAAGGAGGGATCCCCAGAGTGCCAGAGTTCCTGAAAAATGAGTACGATCATCCATCATCAGGGAAACATGCAAGAATAAGTGAAATAGTGTTGTGTTTACGTGGACTTTGGAAACATATTTAAGTTCATACCTAACAAGCTGGTGAACCACTGTGGGTCAAAATCATGTCCACTGAAAAGATCAAATTCTTTATTCTACTGGGTATAACTGGCATCGCCCTTTAGAAAAGGAAAATGACACGTGGCACCACTTCACCAAACTGGCCTTTTCTCTGTTGAGGTGAGCATGGATTAATTTTGTGGACGTCCTAACAGCAACATCAGCATCAGTCACAGGCAGTATTTCAATCCAGCAGGTTCTCCAATTATTAAAAAGTACAGGTATTGAAGTTGTAAAAAGGAAGGAGTGAAAGAACGCGAGAGGCAGGGTAAGTTGCTGTGTCTAGTTGAGGAATAGGGCTCTAGCAGTAGTGATAGCTCAGGCAGGAGAAGGCAGCTTCCCTATCATTCCACCTGACAAGGTCCAGGGCAGGAACCTTTCAGGCAGAGCACCTGAGGAGTTGCTGGATGTCATCCCTGCGACCCAAACCACCAGGATTAGTTTGTGGGTTCTGTAGGCATGGACTAGGAAGGAGAGCACACTGTACCCTAACTCCTGACTGCTTGTATCAGACTAGTATTGGGCAGCCCACAGAGTGAATGTGCTTGAATGTGTGAGTTTGAGGCGGCTGCTGCTGAGTTAATACACAAATTACTTTACCTGAGTAAAATCTAACGTATGCGAGCCCGATAAAAACACTTTGTTAGATTACCAGTTTGATGTCCTCACCTTTTAGCTGAATGGCGTCCATCTTTAAAGGATATAGGAATCCCTATAGATCGATCACTCTTCATGGACACACAGCTGGGTTGAGTTTTTTCCAGCATTCTTCTGAGAAAAACATACGATAAATTATGCACTGTATCCACAATGTGGAGAAAACAACTGCAAAGGCTTTAATATTTCTACAGTACACTGTGTATTCGATTCAAGGTAATTCTTGGTTAGCTTTTCTTGGAATTAAATGGCAAATTTAGACATGTTAAAGCTATAATCAGTGCAGTGGGCAGCATAAGCAGGGAAATGACACTGTGGGGTGGACATAATGGTTGAATAGTAACATTGGCTAATTAGAATAAAAAGGGGAGTCGACGTAGTGTCAAAGCAGTGTGTCTATTCCCATATTTAACCTCCTTAGTGTCAGACAAAATCAGTTTGAGACTCAATGCAATAGTTGGCCAACAAAAACAAAACAAAGTGATCCCTCTTGTGACTCATAAACCAGCTTCATGACCTTTTGGACACACTGGATTTATGGTGCATTCCATTGTATGCTAAACAAAAAAAAAAAAGCACAGTATGACACATAACTTTTGTCAGGGGTTGGCAAGCTAATCTACTGTCACTATTTGGACAGATTGAACCTCTTCCACTGGTGAGTATAAATCTAATATATTAGTTAGAAAACGCACTTAAGATATTGATTGAGCTGACCTGGAAAAGTTGGGTGCCTAACTTCTTTAAGGTGATGATCACCACAAGTTGTCGCTATTTGACCAAGTTCAACAAGTGACCCATTGAAAACGCTGCAACTATTTGTT
Source organism: Sparus aurata (assembly GCF_900880675.1). NCBI lineage: Eukaryota > Metazoa > Chordata > Actinopteri > Spariformes > Sparidae > Sparus > Sparus aurata. The sequence continues at coordinate 7,414,709 of NC_044207.1, read as the reverse complement.
AACTTTGAGACTCATGGAAAACCAATTTCCCTGGATGAGCCACAACAAGATAAAAGAGTGTTTTTGTCAAATGTGCTCTGCAGCACCTGGAGGGGAGCTTCATAAGGGTTAAAAACTCACGACATTTTGAAATCCTCACCTTTGATCAACAGAGTGGCATCCATCTTTAAAGTTATAAGGAGGATCCATAGACCAGCCACTCTTCATGGATACACAGCTGGGTTCAGGTTCAGGATAGCATGGCCTCCGATGGATCCTGATTATAAGAAATTAATCAAGAGCTATGGAATTATGCTTATTTTTTAATGTATTAAATCCATAATATTATGGACATTGCACTGAACACAATTGACTTAAATCACAAATTTCAACACGTTATAACCAACAACATCTAACAACATCTAACCATGTGTCCAACACACAACTCAGCACACAGTCCAGTCCAGAAGACCAGAGTGTGGAACTGTTTAGACGAGTATGAATCAGGACAAACATCAGCAATGAGCTCTGATTAAATCAAACACAAGGTACTTTTACATTTCTCGTTATGAATCTAAATGTAGCAGTTTCTCCCAATACAGATTTGAAATGAGATAATCCAGCCCCAATTTTATACAGACAACTGTGTTGCCCAGATAAATATCTTTGTTTAACATTGAGACCCAAATGCTTTGTGACATGGAGGAGACTCATGGACAATTGAAGATCATATCCTCCTGAAACTGAAACGAGTCCAGTTGCCTATCATACAGATGTTAGAATTAACATGACCTGGTTGACTGAGAAACGTCATCAAAATAAAGATCATATCTCACCTATGACCCTCGGTCTGGCTCTCATGTTCCCCATAAAGAGTGGTTTTAGAGGGTGGGACTCGCTCCTCTCTGTCCTCACACCGATTCATAGCAGACAACTGCTGGGAGAGCATGTACATTATTTTTATACATTCCTCTCAGTCACATGACGAATATTATCATTATGATATTTCCTACATTTTGAAACAAATATCTGAATGTGAATGAATGTTGTTAAATGTCGAGTTCGTCCTAAAAATAAATAATAAATAAATAATATTAAAAGTGTTAAAAAGTGGGATAAGTTTGTAATGTAAAAAGGTACAAATACCACAATGCAACCTCACATTTCTATGTTTTCATTCTATATGGGTTTTATTGTGAACATTTTATCAGTGGCATTTACCAGTACTCTACAAGCTGCTCACACATACTCCAACTCCAGTGCACTTTATTTTGAAGGGTTTGTGGATTGTGTCAGCATGTTACAGACACTTCTGATCCATCGTCTCTGATAAAGACTGCATTATTGAATCAATAACTCAACAGCATTCTGATTTATGGAGTTTTCCAAACACTCTAAGCAAACAGAAACTCTGATACTGCTTGAACTTGAATTAGATAAAGATACAAATGCATTATCAAGTATAAAACACTGGAATGTTGACCGACTTTCTAAAACAACATGTGATAAACAATCACTAACGGAAGAAGATATTTACCCAAAGGTTTACTCCACATGACTCCAACTTGTGGTAACAGCTATTACAATCAATAGGAAGACATTTCATCAGAAGTTTGACAAAAGAAAGATTTTTGGAGTTGGGGGACCACCATGGCTGCTGATGGCAAATAGTCTGAAAATAATGTTCCAGATTCCAAAACTAAGGGAATACATTTATCGTAATGGGTTGGACTAAAGTTAGTCTAAAGCTGTAACAGAGAATTAAACAATGCCTTAAAGAACAGTCAAACCAGACAGGGTCATTTTTGACCCCAGAGGACAAAAGGTGTGTGACAATCGGACATCTTACAGAGAATTTGCTGAATTGGTAAATCTGACCCCATGACACTGAACACGAACACATTCAAACATCCATGAAGGCCTAGTTGTTCCACATTTACAAACTGCTCATCTGTGATGGCTTATGATGATAAGTGTGATGAATAAAACGTTTTTCATGATTATATAGGAAACACGAATATCAAAATAAGTGACAATTAAAAAATCTTCGATGATTTCTCCAAATAATTAATATGTCCAGTTTGTCCCAAAGGCTTTCAAATAATGATTAGATACAATCCAGTGACATGAAGCTTCAAAAGAATATTTCACTTTGAGGTTCTTTTGTAGCCTAAAGCTACTGAGCACCCTTTCTCTTCATGTTCAGTCACATCACAGTTTTGGCTAAATAACTGAATCATTCTCCAGATGACAAATATCGAAGTGCTAGTTCATACAAATACTGTATCTAAAGAAATATCTGATTAGGTTCACGTTATCATTGTTAACTATGCACATAAAACTATATCATTCATCTTAACTGTAAAAACCAGAAACTGTATTAATTTCATTTCTAAATTAACAAAAAGACTTTCCTTCTGGACAGATACCAAATACCAAGTGTTTGTGTTTTATTTATTTGTTCCTTTGCCATTGTCTGTTGACTTGATTGTGTCCATTTTTTTATGGATAACAGAGCAAGTAAACATTTTCGTTATGAAAGTTGAAATTTGATTTATATACTCTGAAACAGAAAACTCATTTACTTTAATTATATTTACTTATTTATGTTAATTTGCTTACTTATCGATTTGGGTTTATGGTTTTATTAGCCGCGCTGTTGTTTTCACTTGTGTTCCTTTTCTCCATGAATACTGATGTGAATTAAATGAATTAATGAATTACTAATGTTATAATAAGAATTCTATATCATATGGTTCAATAAAATTGTTCAACCAAAAGAAACATTAAGTATTCAGATCTAATACTTCAATAAAAGTGCTAACATCACACTACTGCTGCATTGCAAAGTGACGCATTTAAAATGTTACCAGATCAGCAGCATGCGCTCAAAGTATCAAAAGCAAAATTACCCATGGTGCAGTTAAATGGTCCCCTCAGTGATTTACAATCATATACACTGGTCAGCAATAACATCAAAAGGACTTTGATTAAAGGATTTTTTTAAATTAATGACACTGATAGTCCTGTTACAATACAGTGTTCTGCTGGTATTCATGTAGAAGCCACTTGATATCAACCACTCACCCAAACGCTGTTGTAGACCAAGCAGACCCCCCCACAGCAACACCAAACCCCCGATGGCTGTGGCCTCCTCAGTGGGATAATGCACCCCGCCACACTGAAAACTGTTCAAGAATGGCCCGACGTACGTGACAAACAGCTCAAGGTGTCGACTTCACATCATAATTCCCACCCACTTCCAACCGATCAAGTCTCTCTGGGACAAGTCTGAGCAGAGGAACCAAAACTAAAACAGTGTGTGGGTGTGTGTGGTACGTGACAAGTGGCAATTACGTGAATACCACAGGACTCAAAATTTCCTACCAGAACATTGCATTGTAATGAGATAATTGGTGTCGTTCATTTCCCGTTAGTCCTTTTTTTGTTGTGGATGATCTGTGTTCGTTTTTGGGTTAATTTTGCTGTCTCATTAACATTTATGTTGGATTTGACAGCTGTGGATGTTTAAAGTGGAACGCATTTTTCCTGTGAAAACCAAGCAACTCAAAGAAGTCAACTTGTCCTGCATTAAAGCAGCCTGTTCTCAGCTTTGTTCAGATGTATTTTCCAGCTAAAAACTGTCAAATAACGACGTGGAGTAAATCATTATGCATTCATTAATGGCGAGAAGCACTTTTTTCCCAGCAGGAATTGAATTTACTCAAATCATCGCCATTTACAATGACAAAACTAAACACAGAGAAGCAGCGTTCAGTCACTATGCACCACATATCTGGAACAAACTCCCTGAAAACTGCAGGTATGCTCCAACTCTCACCTCTTTGAAATCAAGGCTAAAGACATTTCTGTTCCGAATTGTGCACTACATATAAACTTGCCTTGCCCATTACAACATATATCATATATGAAAAACCTGTTTAAACCCATGACCCCAGCATGAGTGTGCAGGTATGCAGACATGGAGGAGACTCACTACTCTGCTAATAATCCTGTGTTATATGGAACCAACTTGTGATGGACATTTTTTTACTCAAATGTAGACACGTGAATTGAAGTCTTAACGTGACATTTATATGGCATTGTTTGTTTATTCACCCCTCTCTGAACTTTCTACTTACATGACCTCCTCTTTGAATACAGACTCAGTAACTGTTGCAGAAATAGAGCGTTAAGACACATCCACAGAGGAAAATAAATACCAAGCTTTCCTCTTTAACAAACCTGTGTTGTTGCTCTGCGATTGCTCCTCTTGTACAAGATTAAACTTGGTCAGCCTTGAGCTGGCCCCGATCTCCTTCCTCCAGTTTTAAATGATCTAATAATTATTTTAACCCAACTGACTTTAATTGAATCCACTCATCAAGGTCAGTGCCAATGTCAAGCATTTTATTTTTCCTACTTTTTTAAAATTGGATATTAATGTAACAATAATTTACATTTGTAGCACGTCAGGTCCAAAAACAGAAATACACCATTCCAGCATAGCAAGAAATGAGGGCAACTTCACAAGATCTGAATATTTGGCATTTATGTGTGTGAATCTGGTTTTTCCTCGTGCTCTGGAATTGTCTTCTGTGTCGTTCCGTGCTGCAGATGTGATTTAAAAGTCTTGGCATCGTACACCCACACAGTGTCTATGCCCTCCCCATCCGTATGTTCTGGAACCCAAGTAGGGAAGGGAAAGCGGCAGGCCACCACCTTGGCTGTACTCGGTAACTCGGTGGCCAGCTTTAGCTCCAGCTGCTCCATCTGCAGACACAGACAGCAACAACCAGGATGTCAAGAATAATACTTTGGCATTCTGAAATATAGAGCTTATATAGAACTGATGATCTCCAATATAGAAATCTTCAGTTCCCCACTAGAAGAGGCTATGAACAGCTGGTTATATTTGATTTTTAATCACTGTCTCAAGTGAATGGCGCCACTTCTTACCAAGAATGGATCATTTCATCGTTGATACTTGCATCTATTGTATGATTTGTCCACTGTACGTTTCTCAGGTAGCTAACCAGCCAGTGTGCCTGACTGGTGACTGTAACTCTGAGTACTTTACAGTAGAAATAAAGTGACAAGGAGCAATAAATCTTTCTTTGCTGTTATAAGTGACATACATGATATTCTAAGACAAGACAATAACTAAAATGTTGATGAAATAGCTGTAAGACAAACAGAAGAACTCACCATTTGGGGAACTCCAAAGATGACAACATTTGAGTACTGAGCAAAACTGACCTGGCAAAAGAATCAGAAATACTGGGAATGAAACAATTTCCTGTATATTCAATGTTTTTATTTTCTTACACTAAGTGATACCAGATGTCTTGAACAAAAAGAATACATCACCTGCTATGGTAAAATAACTGTATTTCCCCAAAATTAAGTAATTCATCACTACATACTTTACTGTACTACTCATGCATGACTGACCTTCCACAAGTCAGAGATGTGGAATGATGTGGAGCGGTGGACTCCCTCTCTCCAGGCTTTGAGGCGAGAATACCACACCAGCCAGGGGTTCAGTTCAAAGCCTGATGCCAGAAAGCCGTGCTTGGCTGCTGCTATGACCTGCAAAGCAAGGAGGATGTATGTTGATTCAATGTACCAGCAACAACGTGCACCAAATCTGGCAGCAGCTAGATGTGAAACAAGTGTGTTAATACCTTTGAGAGCTTCTGACATTACTGACATGTTTCCTTCCTTAATTAACCAATTGCTGACATTTAGATGTGTACATGTTCTCGACATATGAAGATGCCATTGATTATTATGTGACAAGAACAAAACACAAACCAAATGTGTAGGCTTGGTAAAAACTTTCTGCTAGAGATGAGGTCAACAATATGGGGAGACTAGTTCATTTGTTCTAGGTTTCAAATACAGCGACAAGACTGCAGTATATCAGTCTTGTATGATGTCAAAAAATGCTTGTGCAACATTAACCCTGGAGAGGTTGGATTTTGGTAGTAGTAAACTGTGGTATGAAAACTGACATGTATCACATGTACATTTTACTTATCTGCAGAACTGAATTCTCCCATTTAAGTGTTATTAAAACTATATGTACTCAAAATGCATTAAGGATGTTGGGATATGGGTGCATATATGCATGTGCATAGGTATGCAATAAAAGTACATGAAATGCAATACATTACTTTTGGGGTGCAAAAATATCCACAAAACACAAAATAATATGTCACAGAATAAACAATCACCTGAAATACTAAAATATCCCAATATCCCTGACTAATTTGAGGTTTCATGTATGTCATTACATAGAATTTGGTGCAATCATAATAGTTAGATCAACCGGTGTTCATTCCTTCACAAGTTATTGTAGTTAATCATCATCATCATCAATTGTGAAATAAGTTTTCTGAGATGGTTATTGTACTGTGAAAGACTCACAAGGTCACAAGGTCACAACCATATGTTCAGTAACTGTACAAACGGTGTAATAACTTTACTGTTCCTTATGTCAAAGGTCACAGGATGGGTTTGAACCATGGGCCTCCAGATAAAGACACCTGAGAGCTCAACCACTCTTCCATCCCAAAAAAGGACGTGGGACTGATATTACAGTATAATACAATAAATATATAGTGTTAGCCTAAGTGTTGATGATGTGTGATACAAGGCAGATAGAGAGGAAATGTCCCATCCCAGAAGTAAATTAACATGTTGTCAGTATGTCACCAACATCAATGTTAACATCTATTTCAGAGCATTACTACTTCTGCCTCCACACCCACAGAGTTACCCAACGCATCACTTACTATTCTTCCATCTCCGCTACCAATGTCCACCAGGGTGCCTGACCTGGCTCGCAGCACCCTGAGGACATTCTCCACCTGGGCTGTGGTCGCCGGGACAAACGGGAGGCAGACTTTCCTCAGGGCGGGTGTGACGAACGGAGCAGCCACCGCGTACAGTGCGACCAGCGACCCACCCAGCAGCCCCGTGACGATGACACCTAGCTGGCTTCTGGTCTTTGCCTCTTTTATATCGCTCTGTGAGTGTCCTGCCGGTGCCGAGTCGAAGATAAACTCCTGTGGTTGTGACATGGTGCTAACTTACGTTAACGTTACGCGTTTCAACGTTAGCTGACATTAGCTGAACTTGAACTGCTGAATGACAGCTGGGACTCTGCTAAAGGTTAGCTGTGCATGCTAACAACAAAAGGCAAACGTCATGAATAAACTACCGTGTACATCGAACACCACCAGGTCATTATGCTACCCGCCACGTCAAAAGTTCAAAACGAATTATTATAAACTAAACAAGTTGCTGGCACCAAAGTGGTGTCCTGCTATTTACAATCCATGCATTCGAAAAGTGACCTGTGCAGCGCTGTTACTGGTCCGTAAGGATGACAATGATAAGCTAACAAACGTTCCTACCTGCCCTCGTTCCCCGTTCAGTGCCGGCATAAGTTATTAAAAAGATAAATAATACACACACACACACACACACACACACACACACACACACACACACACACACACACACACACACACACACATAAATGACAATGTCATGTTGCCATGCAGAATAGAGGAAAAGCAAGATATTTAATGAAATAAATAAATAGACACACACGGTCATATAATAAATTAATCAGCCAGACAAAAAACAGGACAAACTGAAACTGATACACTTAAATCAACATTAATAAATACTCCAAAACAAACAAAAACTATTAATTAAATATTGTATCCATTACAGCATTGAAAATATAAGTTCCAAGCCAACTGGTTTTGAATGCTTGCATGTGTGCAGACTTCACTGCGCTGTTCTTGTCAGTAACTGGTAAAACGCTCATACATATTTGATTCTGGACCATCACAAAAACATCTGGTCTTATGTCAGAAAAGGAATGACCTAAACGCTGTGACAGCGTTCTTGCTTTGATGGTGCAGTATTGTCGTAGGAACCCTACAGTGCACCATTCGGTCATTAAATAATCTCAGATATAATGCAGTCACAAATACATTCTACCCCAGAGTTAAAACTGAAGCAAAACAAGGAACAAAAAGGAAAATCAACTTGCGATGCATGAGAATAGGTTCAAACTCAATTATCTCCGGATCTGTGGATGCAGTATAAAATCCTTCTTGATACAATTCCTACATACAATCTGTGTCTCGCATGTATTACCACAGCAGTGTAATATTCAACATGTACAACAGTTGCTTCTCGACTCTTTGGTGGACGGGTGTTTTTTATTATAATCACTAGTATGTTTTTTCATAATCGTCATTCCGCTCTGCATCCAAAGCTAAACCTCCATCTGATTTTGAATATGACACCAAGAAACTTAAATGAACTGGTATTTATTAAACAGAAATCCAGTTTTAAAAGGAGTTTAAGATATTTGTATCCGTAACAGAAAGAACGAAGGTGATTATGTGTTTTTTTCATTTTCTCATTTCCATGCTTTCTTACATTAGAAATCATTAGACAGTGTACGGTGAACAGTGTGGTCCAGCCCTGATGGGCCATGGTGCATCTGATGGTGGTACATGTGGTGATGGCTGGTAGTGGGACCATCCTCCATCATCAGGTCATCCTCCTCCTCTCCTCTGTACCCCTCTGCCCCATCCTGAGAGTAACTATGCTTCATCACCAGGATGCTCCTTCGTCCTGCTGGTGTGGTGTGGTGTGAGAGGCGCGGTGACTGCTGGCTCACCATCACCGGTGGCACAGGTGGCACAAGAGCCCCTCCGTCGGCTGCAATGGTAGCGTCCCTCATGCTCAGGTTGCTGCGGCTGCCGTGCACACTACCGTGCACACTCCCATGGTGGGAGCCACAGTGGTGGTCCCGGATGCATTTGGAGGAGGAGCGGCGGAGCTTGTGGAACTTCTCAAAGTCCTCGGCAAGGGCGGCATCAGTCAGGTCGCCTGAGGGGGCCCGGCGCAGAGTGCAGAGCTCGTAGTGTGGAGGCTCAAAACCAGGGTGGAGGAGGGCAGGGTCAAAGTCATCTCTGTGGACAAGTAGAGGAAAGAAGATAGACACACAGACAAACCAACATGGATGATACAGACACAGTAAATGTTCAGGACAGTATAAACAAAGCTAATAGTGTTTCTCAAACTGGTTTTATTCCTAAACCAGTTTAGATTGTAGATATTTGTATATAAATTCCAAAAACAACTAAATATTAACGTTTTTATTGTGTGTGTCACATCAGCCCTTTCACATCACACTTGCCTTTCCGTCATCACACCCAGTGTTTGAATAAAAAAAGTGTAATCCCCTATCATCTTGCTTACCTTTACAAAAATATTGAATTTCGCAGTGACATATACTTAAAGATACTGAACCCCAAAATTGCTCCTGATGTGCAGTTGGCACCTTGTGTGGCAGCCTCTGCCATCAGTAAGGGTCCTGTGATGAGCTGGCAACTCATCCAGGGTGTACCCTGGCCTTTGCCCATAGCTAACTGGAATTGGCCCCAGTAAACGGAACGGAACGGAATATACTTAAAGAATGATATTTCTTTGTGATGTTCAAAGATTTCACCTGCGAATGATGTATTTCTTGCGAGGCTGTTTGACCTGGATGATGACGGAGATGACGAGCAAGAGGACAACCAGGCCACAGGTCACTCCGATGATGGTGAGGTTAGTGTGATCCAGCGTGTCCAGGATGCTGGCTTTCCTCTTCTCTAATCAGGGAGACGACATGGAGAAGAATGACTCAATATTAGCCATTGTCAGTCTATGGCTGGTGGTGAGTTTCTCAGCCTGTCTCTCGGTACCTTTGCAGTGATTCTCATCCCATGGGTAAACACAGTTCTGGATACCGTTGCAGACCAAGGTGTTGTTGATGCACATGTTGCTATGGCAAAAGAAAGTATCTCCTTCACATGGAGCTGAAAAAGCAAAAGGCGAGTCATGCAGATGTAGGAGCACAGTGGACTGAAAACAGACCGGACCACCATGCTCACATGGAGACAGAGCACGTCTATAGAGAGAGTCTGTGGTGACACAGATAAACAAGTCACTCACGTGGATGGAAAGTTGTAAAGAGAATCCTGAATTTGCTCTTCCTGCTTCCCTCATCCGCCCACAGCCTCACCACGCCCACCGAGGAGGTCAGCATGACGTCGTTGGCCACCGTGGAGCAGAACTTATTCTTCAGGTGCTCGACCGAACTGCTGCCGTCGTAGATGGCAACAAAGTTCCGCTTGCACTCATTCGAGTTGTGCATCTCATACTCCAGAAAACGCATGTAGATCTGTGGGTAGAGGGTTGAGTGGCATCCATCAGAGGTGTAGTGGACCAGGCTTTAGCTACATTTACTCCTCCTGGCTCATCGCTCAACTTGTTTTTCCTAACTTTGTAGGGAAATTTGTCTTCTAATGCTTTTTAAAGCATATATTACATTTTAGTGACAGTAGCCAACTGGCCCATCCTCAGGGGCGGTTCTAGGGGGGGGGGGGGGCAACAGGGGCCAGTGCCCCCGTAACTCTGAGTCTGGACCCCCCTGTGGCCCCCCCCGACAGGGAGTCTGCATACAATACAATACAATGACTGATTTCTTGCAATGATTTTGTTTTGAAGGGAAAGGCAGAAATAAAGTGTCTCAGCTGTTAGCTACCCAATCAAAATTGCTGAAATTGTAAACACTGTTTTGTCTGAATGAGGGATTTATATTTTTTTCCAGGTTGTATGTGCCCCCTAACAAAAAAGCCGGCCCCAACCTGGCCCCCTTATTAAAACTGGTCCAGAACCGCCACTGCCCATCCTCATTGTGTATTGACATAGAAACCAAAATTATCCTGGTTAAACCACTAGCTTCAAGGCGTATGCTAACACTTCAGCACTGTAGGTCATATATTGCCATTTCCTGTACATGAATTGATATGAATATGAAGGTAACGCCCATGTCTGTGCAGTTTTTGAAAATTGGATGGTGAGCACAGACAGTCTCAAGGCAGGCGGATATTACAATATTTTTTCATGGAGTTCATCAGCTTGATATACAAGAAAAAAACATGTTTTAAAAGAATATGATCCCAAGCCTCGTTACCTGACCAAACATGGAGAACTTTATAAGAAGTATCAGGGAGACGGGAGGAAAAATCAGACACGCTGTCGCATGGAGGACTATCGTCTCAACAAGGTCACAGAACGGTCCGACTTTCATCAGGGGTATTTATGACAAATCCGAGGTGACAGAAAAGTTGCTGAGTTTGTGAGCTAAAATCTAAATTCAGAGAGGCACAAGGAAAAGCTGACATGACTAGACAATTTCTGAGAAAACTCCTTCTATCCTTCCCAGAGCTCACCAAAGTGTAGATTTGGGTAATGTGCCTTTTTGGCAGCACATTCCTGTGTGAGAACCTGTACGCAACTGTGAACTTTAATAAATGCAAGTACTCTAGGTTTACTGATGCCCATCGTGAAGCTGGGTAATTAAGGTTTCAACTGTGACCTCAATCAGGGTCACCCGGGGCTGCTGTGGCTCAGGGGTAAGGCGAGCGTCTTGTTATCAGAAGGTCGCTGGTTCAGTTCCCCTGGTCTGTCTGTTAAAGTGTCCTTGTGCAAGATATTGAACCTAAGACTGCTCCTTATGCTGGTTGGCACCTTGCATCAGTGTATAAATGTATGGCAGAATTACAATAAGTCACTTTGGACAGCAGCGTCTGCTAAATGCCCTAAATGTAAATCATAGCAAATGTGGGATTTCATTAGTTAGTTCAGTGCAAGGTTTAAATAAGTTCTTTAAGATATAAAGAAAAACTGTAAAATAAATAAATAATGAATAGACACTGCTCTTTGCATTTTTTTTGAAATATGTATGAAGAAATTTTTCAGCAAGAATACAATTGTTTTGAAATACAAATGTATTCAGGGTTTGCGTTTGTTAAGTCTGTGCAAGGTTCACCGTACTTAACTGTACTGAATAAGTTATTTAAATGGACAAAGGTTTTTCTATAGCTGTTTAAAAAATAATACAAGATGGTGTTTACACTTTAGTATTATTCTGTAAATGACAGAAATAACAGTACAATTTCAGAAATATTGCACTTTCTTCTAGTATTGGAACGCTGTAGACTATGAAATAACAATACCAGCAGTGGCCCCCAGCTGATTTGAGTTTGAGACCCCTGATATTGAGATAGACAATCGTTTTGTTGGTTTTGCTTATGTAGGTCAAACAGATAGATCAGTATTAAATTCAGACCATCTCATAGACAGTTCCTTGTTGTATGTTTAAAAGTGATTTGTAAAAAATACAACTTTTGTTTAAAAAATGAACGTAACGGTGAGTTTGAAGTCTTTGGATATCATAGTAAGTTCTGATTCAACTTCCCTCTGTCCAAACTGAAAGTCAAATATGTTTTATACACAAATGATTGCAAAAGCACAAGTGACAAACACCTACTTGTAACACTGATTCAAAAGTTTAACATATACAGACCGTAGCTCTTGGGGGAGCCTTGATGTACCACCTGCAGTCTACAGCCTCAGTCTGCAGCGCCCGGCCCTCTCCAGCGATCTGGGCCGATTCTACAAAGCCCTCAGGACCGCTCAGCTCAAAGTCACAAACTGCGGATGACAACATTTGTGTGTTAAAGTAATGCTAGTTTTGAGATTGTAAAAGGAGTTTGGCTGTCAAAAGGAGGACTCAAATCACATTTAATAAATGTATCATCATCACCTATATGAACAAATACATTACTCAGTAAGCAGTGTCTACTGACCTGCAGCAGGTCTAATACACTGTAACAAAGTAACATTGGCTGAATACTCACAGGGCAGAGCTGGCAGTTCCCCGAGGTCTAGGAACTCAGGATCTGAAAGCAAAACACACTATTGTTGGAAACAAATAAATCTTTCCAACATGTATCAAGTCTTTCTACAACTATGAGACAAAGTTCGAAATGTCATGCAGGGCAAAGTGTGGCTCCCAAAACGAAATTATTCCAGATACATGGAACTACAAAATGCATTTCACAAGGGTAATACAGATTACTTCTGTGTTCTTTTCAAATGTGTTTGAACCTTGATGTTATCTAAGACTGTTGTGACTTGTGTAAAAGCGGATGTTGTTAAAATATTTTTTTTAAAGAGAAAATATAATTCTGATTGTTGATGTGGATGGACGGATAGATAGATAGATAGATAGATAGGTAGATAGATAGATAGATAGATAGATAGATAGATAGATAGATAGATAGATAGAAAAACACATTGACAGGGAACATTATATTGCACAATGAATACTTTTACTTTTGATAATTACATTTGGTTGAAAATACTTAAATACTTTAACTAATGTGAGGTTTTAAATGCAGTACTTTCCCTTCTACGGGTTAGGGTTAGTATAAGAAATGGGTGCATGCAATATTCACTGAAACAAATGATTTCTAAAGGATATTAAAACAAAATCCAATACGAAGAAACTATAAAATACTGCAGTGATCGTGAAAATGACAACATGTAAGACATGCGGTATTGAGAAAAAAAAAGTAGAAGGTTTACATAATCATTGTGCCAGTACATTTCCTCTGCCCTCATTTAAACGCCCCTGAAACCCTGAAGACCTTTGTCAAAGGAGAAAAAAAAACACACACTTTCCATCTGACAGGGAAGAGAAATTGTGCTCTAAACCTTTGTGCTGATGAATTTACTTGCTAGGTGGATTATAAATCCTGATATACCAGCTTAGTTGGGGACAGATTAGGCCCCACCAGCAATGACGACCTGGTAAAATGTTATTTTTCTTTTTTGTTTTCAAAATTGTCCTCCAAGTACTAACACAATTTTTTAATGTTTTGTGAGGGGGAACCCTAGGCTTCAGTGAAATTCAATGAATAATGAAATGAAATGCTGAATAACAGAATTTGCACAAATGACACCAAACTACAGGGAATTGTGTGTTCAATGAAGCAGTCTGGAGTGAGGAATGTTTTAATTATAAGTTTAACATAAGTTCTCACATCTTTAAATAATATTATCATTAGTGACGCAGCACATCGGTCAGTCCAGTCGCTGTGATGGAAGAAGTGCAGGTGATGGACTCCACAGAGGCTCAAATCAACAAGGACTCTCATTAATCCTCTCATGTTTCTTACCCCTGCGTCTGCACCAGGCTTTTCCAGATTATTCACATTCATTTCTCTCTGTCTCTGTCTCTCTCTCTATCGCTCTGTGTTTGTGTGTGTGTGTGTGTGTGTGTGTTGGAACAATGCATTCTCACGGGCTTTGTACCTTATATGAAAAAAAAATGTAAAGACGGGATAAAGGCAAGATATAGGATGGTTTACGTAAATCCTCTCCAAATATTATTCAAAATGTATGGGACACAGAAGAATATTAAAGATTAATACAACACATATAAATATACTTAAATGGACTGCAAGGGACTTGTAACTAGTTATGAAACAGTCTTAGTTTAATACTGATGCCCTATACATAGGCATAAGAGACGATCAGCACGACAATTGGCTCTTTCTTGATAATTAAAATATGTTTATTTAAATACCGCTCACCACCACAGATTCTGACAATGTTTTATGGCAGAGTGCTGAGGATGAATTAAGTAGGCTCGCAGCCTGAGGATAGAAGCTGAATCTGTAATTTGGTGGTACGGTATACAGCGGTCGAGAATGGATACCTAACCTGGGCTGGGTTTGGAGAAAAATAGAATTGATGTAGAGGTTCAGCTTGGGCTGGGTCACGTCTCTAATAAAACATAATACTTTTTTAATTTTCACAGGTATATGCATAAAACATTCCCTTTTTGCAGTAATCCACATGGTACCATCATGTCTGAATGAAGTTAAACAGGCAAATCGTAATCATGGAAACACATTTGTTCATGTCTGTGTACTTCACGTGCCTTGAATTCATTCACACCTTTTATTCGCCTTTTCAGCAATTCTGGGAATGCAACTGTAGCAAGTAACTCACTATATCTATAAATTTAGGGGTCAACCGATACGGCTTTTTCAGGACTGATAGCGATATTGGTTATAAGAAATTAGCAGTGTTGTGCCTGAACGCGTTCAATGAACGACCGTTCATGAACTCGTTCATATTTTGGGCGAACGTGAACTGAACGTACTGTATTTCTGCCTGATGAACGTTATTGTGAAGCGTTCATTCTGGCGTTTGTGAACGGCGCGTTCTCACAGTTTAACTTCTTTCAAGACAGTGCCAGATTTCCACCGAGCCTTCCAGGCGAAAACCGTCTAAAACACATTGTGAACAGGTAGCGAAAAAACACCCAATCTGGCTGTTGTGTATTAAAAGGATGCTGGATGAGAGTTTTGTGCACGCAACTCGCTTTACTTTCGATCAAAACAGAACTTAACTAGTTCAGACAGAAACAGCTGCATACCAAACATGCAGTGAGGCATTACCAAACGAACACAGATTAATTCGTCCTGGACGGACACAACACTGGCAACGCCAGCCACCACAGAGTCGCACCGCCGCATGCGTCATCAACATGTGAAGCATGGAGGCAAAAACAAATGAAGGCAGCAGCACTACCTCAGACTGTGCCTCCACCATTAATACGCCATCTATGATTGATGATGATATGTATGATTACTTAAAACTATTTTATGAAAAGGTCAGTCATGATCCAGGTGGGAAAAATCTGACCTTTTTGTGTAAACTTTGCCCGCCGGGTTTCAAGAAGCAACTCCATACATCAACAACGTCAACAACGAACCTGAAACGGCACATTGTACTAAAGCACCTGGCGAGCCTTTCAAGGTCTGTGCGAGTGAATGAAAAATCAAAAGACACGGCAACAGCGAGCCAAAACAGATCCTCTACCACCCAAATCACATTAACGGTGTACAGTATGGCTCCGTTGTCTTTATCTCCCAGCCGCAGCTGGACAACCTTCTTTGCAGTATATTGTGGGAGAGCTGCAGTTTCAGTGTTAAAACTGATAGAACAATTGCTGTCTGTGGTTCTAAATGGGCTGTGGCAATAATTTAGAAAAATAATAGCTCGCAGCAACATATTGAAAAAAAAAGAACTATGAACTAGTTCATTTTTGGAACTGTGAACTTGGTTCAAAATTTTGAATTATGAACTATGAACTAAACTAGTTCATTTTAAAATTTGTGAACTGAACTTTGAACTAGTTCATGTAGAACGTGAACTTTCCCAACACTGGAAATTAGGTCGACTGAAAATTAATATTTTGGGCTGATATTAAATTGCAATAAAAAGGAAATTCTTTTTGTCAAAATGTATTTTTTCTATTTCATGCCTCCTCTCCAATACGTTTATTTGAAACCTGTAGTTACTAGTAGCAGAATCAGATAACATACTTTTTATAGGCTATTAATTGCAACACGTTACAGGTGGAACAATGTGTGAGAGGATGTTGCATCAGAACCAAAGTAGCACATTTAAAAATGTACATATTTTGACAGCAATCTGACAGAAAAATCACTGTTACCAATAATCAGAAAATGCTGAATATCGGCTCTCATAAACTGCCAGTGCCAAAAATCGGTCTATCCCTACTACAAAAATTCCTGTATACCCAATCCGCACAGAATTACAGATTCATTGCAATTGGGATGATACAGACATGCGTCTTGCATTGGTGTGAACTGGCAGGGTTTTTAGAATGGTGTAAAACATGCAAATATTTGCATATTTTTAACTTATCTGGTTGCAGAAAACGCCTGTTGAGTTTAGGTCCGACCCGGTTACTACTCTCTGCAACTGAGTTGTGTTCGGACAGATAATAGCACTAAAAGTTGACTTTGTTTCACCATCATTATATTTTGTCCAAAGGGGATTCAACCAAAAGATTGAACTCATATGAAATAAAATATTGGCAGGATATTTAAATACTACAAGTTTAATAATGATGTCAACTTCAAAGGCTTAAAATATGAGCTAAAATATGAGCTACTTATGCATTTCACTTATCAAAACCACATTCATGATTTAAGAAGGCATCTCAACCAGAGCAAGATTCCCCCATTCTGTCTCTGAAGGAAATCTTTACTTAGAACAATCTCAGTCCTCCAATTTGGTCCCTCGCCACAGAGGAAACCATTGAACCAATAACAAGAGTGCTTATAAAATCCATGGCATCCTTTTTTCACTTGGTCTCACGACCTTACTCCACTTCCACATTCACATTCTTCAGAAGGACACAAATAATCTAACCATTACATTTTACTTGTGTGCACTTGGGTCAATTAATTATCTCCTGCCGCTAGTAATGAGTGGAATTAGACAGGAGATTAGCACTTGGCATGGGAGACTCATTACATGAGATGTAAACAGATGAAAAACAACCTCTCAGGATCTTCCAGTCAGGTCTTAAAGGGATAGTTCATCTTTTTCAGAGTTTTTTTTTTTTTTTTTTAAGGAAAAAGTGCTTGCTCGAGTGTTTCAGTTTCTAAAAATACAAATGCTTAAGTGTGCCTCGCAAGTCCATAACACTCGGATGGTAAAGAAATCGTGTCTGATGTTTCCACAAAAGACAGTACTGAGCCCCAACATGCACAGGCAAACAACTTCAGCCCCAAAGCAACTTAAAAAAACTAGGATGGTGGGATGGATTCACATGGACTGTAGTCTAAAATGGATCATCCCTTGCGGAGTATGAAGATAATGTACAGAGGCTCAATCATGTTAAAGGAAGCAAGAAAGAACGAACCAACGAACAAATGAACAAACGAAAGCAATATAGAAAGCGAGAAAAAGTCAAAGTGACATGGCTGGATGGACAGAGGGATGCAGATTAATCTTTGCCCCTCGTCTGTGTAGGTGGCCTATAAAATCTGCTGTTAATAAAGCCTCTGCCTCGGACTCCCTTAAGCTGCTACTGCGGCTCATCGCTGACAAGCTGTATTCCCCTGAAGACAAGCTTTCATTAACTGGTGTGTATGTGTGTATGTGTGTGTGTGTGTGTGTGTGTGTGTGTGTGTGTGTGCGAACATGCATGTGTGTGTGGGCGCGCGTGTGTGAATATGCGTGTGCTTGAATAAATGCACCCCTCCTCTTCCCTTGTCAGCTGCAGCTGGTGTGCCTGCACTGCAAATGGAAAAGATAGAACATTCCCAGCAGCATGCCACCCGTCTACTAAACAAGTTGTAATGTGAAACTTTGTGCCATCACATACACACACATAGAAATTTTTTTTTTGTTGTATTTTTTGTGCACGGCCCCACATCCTTTAATGAAATTTGAGGCTTCTCTCTGAAATGAATCTCATTCAAAGGCGTTACACTGTGAAGCTGGTGATAAAGGTGTTAATGTGGTTTTTAATGGGGCTGTGTGACCAGCCAGATGTGGCAGACAGAAACGGAGGGACTGTGCAAAAGAAGTAGCCAGTTTTGGCACGTGGTAGGTATGTCACACTCACAGCAGAGCGGTGGATTGGGAAGGAGTCCCAAGGAAAGCAGTCCAAGGCTTAGAGTCTTAGTAATACTCTAAACATCAGTCTCCCAGACAGACGGCGCTGCAGCTGCTATGATACAAGCAGTTATTGTCTGTATTTTCCACTTTTTTGCCACACTCCAAAAAAAGAACTGACTGGGAGACTGTCCACCACATTTATGTGATGCTATTACCAACAGACAAAGTTTACACAGCATTTCCTTAATGTTAGTGACTTCTTTTAATGCAAACCATCATCTTTCTCTAAATTCTAACGAGTCAGTTCTGAGTCTAATCCTAACCAAACCATCATCACGTTCAACATCATGAGCCAGATTTATTTTTCAATCCTACTGATCTTGGGGGGGGGGGGGACGGAACACACTTCTATGTGATGTTTGAGAGGGCATTCACAAACCACATCATTGTCAATTAATTTGGAAATTTTGGAATTTGGAATTAATTTGGCGTCTTATGGTGAGGGAGCAGATCACAATGAATGCAACCCACCGCATCTCACCCTCTTTCATGGTGTTGGCTAAAAACTTGAAAAATGCACCGAAAAGTTGGGGGGGAAGCAGAAAATGCTAAAAAGCGCAAAAATGCAACAACAAAACAAAAGAAATTCAAATGCGGACACATTTTTCATACATATTTCATAGCGTTTAAAATTTCTAAAATCAATGCAAATTATTATCATATATTCACTGTCCGTCATCGCTAAAATACGTAGATTTTTTGCGTGTGATATAGTGTGAGTATTTGGCTCCTTACTAATGGAATTTTGATGCAAAGTTTGTCAAATGAGAACAGACTCTTAAACTGGATTACAGATGATGATTTTGAAGAATACAGGTCAGGTTGACACCTGTAAAGTAGATTATGTGACAGTAAAACAAAATGGACCCACATGTTACTTTCTCTTGCTTTTTAGTACACAGTTACACAGTTGCAGCAGCTACGATGAGGGTTCATTTATGGTAAGTCGTTTGATCCACTTCAACAAACGAGGCCATGTTCAGAAAATGTCACCCTCCTCATTCGGATTGCTTCGTGATCACTCACCTTGCGTGAAGTTGTACCGGGCAGAGAAACCGATGGCCTCCAGTTCACCGTCAGCCACAAACTTGATGTACAGGTACCTCCCACTGGAACGGACGTACTCGGGGCTTTCCTGCCCACAGTAGCGACCGATGAGAGGCGAGAAACCAAAGGGCCCGTCGCGGACCTCGATGTGGTCGAACTTGCACTCCCAGGATGGCTCTATTGAGTACTTGTCATCGAAGAATAAGTCGATGCACTGTCGGGGAGAGGCTGGAGGAGGGAGAGAGGTCGAGACACGGTGATGGAGGAACAGAAGTGGTGAGAACTGGAGCTAAAAGCGAGAAGCTAAAAACAGAGGGATGGAAGCCTCACCTTCTATGATGTAGACACACTCCCTCTCAGGAGGGTATTTCTCAGGGTAGTTGGGTGAGGTGAAGTACCCTCCATCAGGTTCCTTTACCCAGGTCCCACACTCGCCAGCTGGTGTCACACCTGAGTTGTTTTGCACTGGAAACACAAGTGTGCAGACAGACGGACAGCTGATGGTCTGACAGCTGTTTGTAATTGTCATTTCTTACTGTCAGTTAAAGTGTAGATTCATTACTGTGCGGTGAGAGGGGAATACATTTAACTCTCTTGAGCATTATCTTTGAATTCAGAGGGTCCAGTTTAGATAGCTTTGTTTTCATCCAGTTGCTGTGCTTCTGAGCATCACAAAGCTAACTGACTTTCCCATTTTTTATTGTGGGAGGGTGCACACATTTTGTCACATTAGTAGAAAAACAGGATGGGTGAGAGTTTATTATCTAGTGACATCCTTCCTGTTATTAGTCAACACACTGATGCATCAGTTAACCCAATTACATTTTACGGATTTGTGAAAATATAATACTTATATTAGAGGATTAGTTTGGGGCTTGACCTAATTTGACATATCTTTTTCGATTTTTCGTTGGATTAGATGAAGAACTGTTATCACACTGCCTATTATAGTTACAGTTATAGAGTATATTTACTATGTTTAGTTGTCATTTAGTCTATGAAATGTCAGAAAATAATCGAAATGAAAAGTTCTACCTGACATTTTTAATGATGCATAGCCGAAAAAACAGAACGAAGACGTTTTCGATTAACAGTGATACGGCAATTTTCTGAATAAATGATCCAGTTGTTTGATTATCAAGACAAATGCTCATGAATTGAAAGCTGATCATTAGTCAATAGGTGTTTCAACTCTAGTCTGAACCACTTCTGTCATTACAGTTTTAAAGGTAAGCACCACAACACAGTCACATAGACACACACGATGATTAGAGTTATCTATATCACTTTTTAGCGCGGTACTCTATTGATGGGCTATGACAGAAAACACACAGAGCCTAAAAATGGCGACTGAAGACTGAACAGTGACTCATGATGTGATAATGATACCTTGAGTTTTTTTGGTAGCCGAGGCCCCTGACAGCCCAGGTGGGACGAGGCTTGCTGCTAAAGCTGAGTGAGGAGAAAAGATCCAAGACTGTGATGTCCTTTTTTTTTTTTTTTTTTTAATAGAAATGTGATTAAACTTTGAAAATACAAACTTTTGAAACCATAGACTGGTGATAGTAAATAAGAAAAAAAAAAACCAATACAACAAAACATATTGTTGGAATATACCAGATGGGAGAAGCACCCAGAAAGCAAGCCATTACCACATCTACGGACAGGCAACATTATGAAACATGTTTACAGCTGTAAACTTACCAATGGGCAGCAGAAGTTTGTGCACCATTTCTGTTCCCTGAGGATGGGTAGCTCTGTCTCAGATATTGCCATTAAACAGTCCTGACTAAATGTCCCATTATTGGGGAAAAATGTTCTTCAGCCATCAGTTCCTCTCAAAAATGCGAGAGCGAAGTCTTCGACGTTTCCATCCCTGTCTCTCCGTCTCCCTGAGAGCTCAAAGGATTACACTCCCGTCCGCCACAAACCTTCACAATTTTTTGCTCCACCTTTAGGCTGCATTAATCCTCTCAGAAGATGTACGCTCATTGACAAAGCTGCGGCCGTTTAAAGTGGGCCAAGGCAACTGAGTACTGCCCTGTGTGTGTGTGTGTGTGTGTGTGTGTGTGTGTGTGAGTGTGTTGTGTGTGCGTGCATCATTCAATGAATTAATGCCTATTCACTCTCCAGGCACTAACACAATCAGCACCATTATCACAGCTGCAATTGACTAAAATGTCAGAACGCTATTTAATGTACTTATTTTCATTTTCCTTTTTTTTTTTATTTCCAGTCACTGTTAACGTTTAATGTAACTGAAGAATATGTAACACCATCATAGATAAATGGTACATTTTTATAGAAATGCGGGAATATTGTCCAGTGTTTATTAATTAATGCTGGTCATCAGAATTTGATTGTTTGACGACCTACATGTGAACTAGTTGCTGATTATTTTATGTAAACCATATCCTCAGCTCAAAACTGCTGTTGTGACACAGAAGTCAAATCTGAATCAGCCCCTGGTTTATCTATTCTATCTATTCATTTGTGGGGATGGAACAAGCAGGGGGAAGAAAAGACAAACACAGGTCAACATATTGTTGCGTGCAGCTGACTCTGCTCAGTGCTGTAAAGCTGGATTATTTTACGAAATGCTCCTCATGCAAACAAAAATCAAGCAGCAGGGAATGACGTGAAAGACGAAATAAATAAATCCAAGAGGCAAACCCATATGTCTCTTAACGCTCTGTGTGCAGGACATTGTATTTTATTATGTATATTAAAACATGATGACGATATAAGCTGGTATTAGAGAGACTTGGGGTTAGAAGACAATTAGGAAAATCTGCTGTTGTACACCAAAAATCGAAGCGAAATCTTCGATAAGACGTCAACCATGGTGCTTTTGCTACACCTTGAGCCAAGAAGCACCCCTTGTCTTGTAGAGCAGTTGAAGTTTGGCTGTGGAACTGGATTGTTCAGTCGGGGGAAAGGCTGGCCAAAGAGATCTTTAAGTGGGATCAAGCACACAATTATCTTTGGCCTACAGAGATTTATGTCACATTTTTCTCTTTCTTATTTACCTTTTTCTATTTCAGGAATGATTTGCAAGGTAATATAAACAACAGTCAAACACTATTACTACACATTCACAAGGAGCAATAAGGAGGAGAGAGTCAGGGCTGTTTCTGGGGGGGGGGGGGGCAACAGGAGCCAGTGCCCCTGTAACTCTGAGTCCGGACCCCCCTGTGGCCCCCCCTGACTGGGAGTCTGCATCAATAATACAATGACAGATTTCTTGCAATGATTTTGAACTGAAGGGAAAGACAGAAATAAAGTGTATCAGCAGTTTACTACCCAATCAAGATAGTTGAAATTGTAAACACTGTTTTAAGTTCCATTTATCCCTTGTCTGAATGAGCGATTTGTCTTTTTTTCCTGGGTTGTATGTGCCCCCCAATAAAAAAAAAGCCGGCCCCAACCTGGCCCCCCTATTAAACCTAGTCTAGAACCGCCACTGGAGAGAGTATATCTGGAGTAAGCCAACACTCTGCATTATTCCTCGTGAGCAGTGTATATGTGTTTTGTGGGATCTTGGATAAATCTAATTTTCTGTTCCACTAGCCTTTTTATACATTGAGAAGGTATTTAAACAAAGAAAAAAAACAAATAGTTAAAGCCCCTGTACAGACTTTTCATTTAGTGTTTATTTTGGCGGCCCCGGTGGACGAAAGCGGTGGTGTTTTGACGGAATGAAGACCGCATTTCCCATGAGCCCTAGCGCCCACTGTCGTGAAGACGTTTGTCTGGCCGGCGCGTGTAGCTTTGTTTTGGAAACGTTGGGAAGAAGACGGGACTTGTTTTGAAAACTTTTTTTTTAGCAGCTATCTACAGCGTGCATATGGATGAGGTAATGTGTCTATTTGTATTTCTATGTAATATAATATGCCGCCGGTGAAACAAAGTAATGTTAAAACTTGTATCTAAGTTCTCTCTAAGTAATTGAATCATGCCTTGACCTGGACAAATGAGAGTTTACACAGACATACATCTAAGTTCAGTAAGCCTACAACCAACAGTTTAGATAACTCGGTTGTAGAACTGTTTAGTTTAGTTGTCAACTTACCTTAGTAATACTTTATTGTCAGTGCAATAACCCAGCATTGGAAAAAACTGCAGTAGCATTGCCAACATAATACCTTACGTTGTAAGCTAACTATATTACTGTGATGTCTGTGACATAGGCTAAACATGCAAAGACTGCACTATTGTCACTGTGTGTAATGCTGCTGTTGCACTGCAATTTCCCAGCTATAAATATTACCCACGGTGCTACAGAGCTAGCGTTACAGCAAAGTCACAGTGATTGTGATGGATGTTTTGTTCTAAGTAAGAAACTGAATCATTTATAATGACAGAGGATATTACTGATGCATCGTTGCAGGTCGGCTGTGCTGATACACACAGCTGAAATGGATGCGTGATTTAAGACGTTTGTTGTCGTTTTCACGAGTGTAGTATCAAGAGCTAATCTAGTGGTAACGTTAGCCATTTTTGTTGTAACAGTTTAAATTCATGTATTGCTGTAAACTACATCCCGCAATACATTTCATAAATGAAATCAAATTTACATACCTGTCTAGGAGGAATCGGGCAAATTCTGGATCCGACTTGAATCCCTTCAAGCCCCGCAACTCTCTCCATCTCTCGAAGGAATCGCCAATGTTTATCCGTGTTTTAGCCCTAGCTCGATCGGATTCCCTCTCGGCCTTTCGTTGGTCTTCAGTTCGAATTATTTTTCTTTTCTTTGTCTCATTATCAGCCATGACAAAAGTTTTAGCTCGGTTAGCACTGGCTAACGTAGCAACAAAACAGATATGCTGAGTGTCGTCAGTTCCGGTCTGACTGCCGTAAATCGTTTCGTCAGTGGTCCGACCCGACCAAGGCCTTTCTGAGGTATAGAATTAGACTACTTAAAAAAAGCGTATCTTCACACTGATAGGCTCATTTGCTGTTGTAGGTAACAGAGACACATCAGCAGAAACCAGAGACTTTTGCATATCCAGTTAAAAACTCCGTACAGGGGCTTTAAAGAACCCTGATTTATTTTGGTTGTCTGAATATGATATGCTGAGTTGGCTCATTTAAAGGTGCACTGTGTAGTTTTGGTGAAGAATCTTCATTAACTGATTTTTTATTTTATTTCATTTTTATGCCTAAGCAATCCAAATAAACCGACTTTCTTAATTTCCTTAACTGAATGAACTGCATAAACAAACTGACTTAACTTGTTTATATGTGGCGGACCCTGCCACCTTTCTAGCTTCAAACAGTGGGGACCTATGTTTCCTCAACAGCTTGTTTATTCAGTTATGGAGAAATTTAATATTTCTGTGTTTCTATTAATACCTCATTATTAATGTAAACATTAAAATTCTGAGTTTGAACGTCTTCTACAATACTACATAGTGCCCATTTAAGGAGGAGATCTTGGTCCTAGCCAGATTTGTAGAAAGATGCATTGATAATAAAACAGAGATTGTTGTTTTGTGCCATGGACGCAAACAGAGACATTAGTTTATGTCATTGTATGATGACCTACATACTGCGTAAACACCTATTTACACATATATAATATCTATTATTTGATCCTTCAAAGATGACCTGTCTCACTAACCTTTTTTATCTCACAACACCACCCGAGCTGCTGCTGTTTTCTGTGGATGAAGCCGGTGAGTGACCCTCTGACTTTTAAATTAAGTGAGTTGGAATAGACTTCATCATTAAGTGTCACTGACACACTGACAGAGTAGGCTACATGCATTCAGTTGTGACAAACGATTCAACTACATAAGTATTTGATCAGAAATCAGCTGTATGTGGCAACTGGCTGTGCCTTAAACTCTAAAGGTGACCAGTCTCTCAGAATGGCTGCACAGTAGAGAGCCTCAAAACTGCATGTCACAGCTTGTCTACGGGTAATGTTTCATTATTTTTGTTTCCCTCATGTGGTGCAGATTTGCTTCTAGTCCGCACAGACAACACAACTGCGCAACTGTGACTGTGTGTTATGCTTTTAGTACAGCTAAACCTGTGTAGTCCTGAGAGGTAATGGCAATACTCGGTTTTGTGCCGTAACAACTTTTCAAATTCTTCTTTAATGAGACAGGGGCATTTCACAATAACAGGTTGTGTTCATTATGGTTAGTTTTCAAATATTCGCCAAAAATAAAGATTTTACAGAGTTCAACAAATAATACCACCATTTGAGGATTCAACAATAGTCATGTCAAATTTTGATCAGTAATGTTGGTTATTTAAAAAGTATTTGGAGTACAGCTGTAGGATTGAATAAGGGCCGATGAATTTAATACAAGTTTCGACATGATTTTCTTTTTCAAGAAAATCCATAATGTTCACCAACGCAGTTTGGCTTGTTAGTTTGCTTGCAGGGGACCACAAAGATAGTGAAGTTCATAATGAAAGGTCTATGAGAGTCAGCACCAATTTTCTCTACATCCTGTAGATATTTCAGCAAAGTGGAAGAGCGACTGATGGACCAGCAGTACAGGTCTAGAGCCAGGCTGTTACCATGGACTAATATCTAAAGTAAATGCTTTAAATCTTCAGTTATTACTGTAGTAACCTGAATTTTGCTTCGGCTCGTTTAATTTTTGTCAGGTGACCTTCTCAACTTGAAGTTCATTTGCCCGTCCTCACCCACATCATTCTATCTAACTCCCCACATCACAGCAGCCAATCAGGCAGCCTTTCAATCCACAAGCAGCTACATGGACAGATTCTGGAGAACCACTTAGAAACAGTTCATAAGATTGAGGGACTGCTGGCCTTGAGACTGGCTGTTACACTGTGTGTGAGTGTGAATAAACACACCAGGAATTCAGTATTTATTTTTAATATATTTGTACTGTTAAATAAATGTATACATTTTAAATTAATAATAAATAATAAGACTAATAAAACTAATAATAATAATGATAACAATAAGACTAATAATAATAAGACTAATAGTAGAAAAAACATAATGATAGTAAAACTAATAATAATAATAATAATAATAATAAATAATACTAATGATACTTACAATACTAATACTAATAATACAACTAAAAATAATAATACAACTAATAACAATAATACGACTAATGATAAAAATACATAATAATGATAATAAAACTAATAGTAATAAGAAGAAATAATGCTAATGATACTTATGATACTAATACTAAAAATAATACTAAAACTAATAATATTAATGATAAATAAATAAATTAATAAATAAGGGGGAGGGGAAGACGTAGCGGGTGGGCGAGGCTGGGGTGGAAGGTTTAGGTTAGGAGGGTTGTGGGTACAGAGTAGGGAAGACTAAGCCTGGAGAGGGTGAGGTAGGTAGGTGGTAGGAGGCAGAATGGAGTTTTGGGGGAAGTCCAACCATTCCTCCCTGCTACTGAACATTTCAGTAATTCCTTCTTCTAGCTCTCCTTTTGTTCCGACTCTTTGTATGTTTCCTTTCTCTCTCTCCACTTTTACCTTCCTCCTTAATCTCCTCCACGTCATCGTCCATCTTTGTGCTCTCTTCCTCCCTTTTCTTTTCAATCTTCTCCTTCTCTCTCTTTTTCTCCTCCTCCTGGGTCACAAGTTTAGTGACTTCCTGTGGAAAGAGAAACAAGAAGTATATATTGTTTTACTTTACACAAAAAAAGCTGATTCTGAAGCAGTCCAACACAAGCTGTTACAATCCAACAGGAGATTATTGTGATGTAAATTGCTGATCTGACGCAGTTTACCTGCAGCTGGGTGGAGTTGGAGATATGACTCTCTTCCAGAGCGTCACACCGGCTCTTCCACTGTGCTTCGATCCTGTTGAGTTGGGTTTCTTTGAGAGAAAGCTGGTGCAGGGTCTCTACGTGGGCTTTGGTTCTTGCCCGAAGTTTTTCTACTTCCCTGTCGAGGAGGCCAGTTTTTTCCTGAAGCTCCTCTTGGAGATGGCTCACCTCCACCTGCCTGCTGGTCAACACCTGCTCCTGCTCTTGTAGTTTGAAGTTAAGCTCCTGAAAAGAGAAAAAAAGTATTTTTATTTTACTTTACATAAAAAAGCTGATTATGAAACAGTCCAACACAAGCTGTTAGAATCCAACAGGAGATTATTGTGAAGTAAATTGATATGAGGCAGCTTACCTGCAGCTGGGTGGAGTTGGAGATATGACTCTCTTCCAGAGCGTCACACCGGCTCTTCCACTGTCCTTCAATCCTGTTGAGCTGGGTTTCTTTGAGAGAAAGCTGGTGCAGGGTCTCTACGTGGGCTTTGGTTCTTGCCCGACGTTTTTCTACTTCCCTGTCGAGGAGGCCAGTTTTTTCTTGAAGCTCCTCTTGGAGACGGCTCACCTCCACCTGCCTGCTGGTCAACACCTGCTCCTGCTCTTGTAGTTTGATGTCGAGCTCCTGAAAAGAGAAAAACAGTATTTTTATTTTACTTTACATAAAAAAGCTGATTCTGAAGCGGTCCAACACAAGCTGTTAGAATCCAACAGGAGATTATTGTGAAGTAAATTGATCTGAGGCAGCTTACCTGCAGCTGGGTGGAGTTGGAGACATGACTCCCTCCCAGAGCGTCACACCGGCTCTTCCATTTTGCTTCAATCCTGCTGAGCTGGGTTTCTTTGAGAGAAAGCTGGTGCAGGGTCTCTACGTGGGCTTTGGTTCTTGCCCGACGTTTTTCTATTTCCCTGTCGAGGAGGCCATTTTTTTCCTGAAGCTCCTCTTGGAGACGGCTCACCTCCACCTGCCTGCTGGTCAACACCTGCTCCTGCTCTTGTAGTTTGAAGTTGAGCTCCTGAAAAGAGAAAAACAGTATTTTTATTTTACTTTACATAAAAAAGCTGATTCTGAAGCAGTCCAACACAAGCTGTTAGAATCCAACAGGAGATTATTGTGAAGTAAACTGATGATCCGCGACAGCTTACCTGCAGCTGAGTGGAGTTGGAGACATGGCTCTCTTCCGGGGCATCACACCAGCTCTTCTTGAGCTCTTGCTCTGTCTGAGCCGGCTGGTCCTGGGTATCCACATGGTCTTTCGTGTTGAACCTCCTTTTCAGGATGGCTGTCACGAGGACGTGTTCATTATGGTTCAGTTTCTCTTTGAGGTGTCTCACCTCCACCTGCCTGCTGGTCAACACCTGCTCCTGCTCTTGTAGTTTGGCGTTGAGCTCCTGAAAAGAGAAAAACAGTATTTTTTTACTTAACATAAAAGACCTGATTCTGAAGCAGTCCAACACAAGCTGTTAGAATCCAACAGGAGATTATTGTGAAGTTAATAGATGATCTGAGGCAGCTTACCTGCAGCTGGGTGGAGTTGGAGACATGACTCTCTTCCAGAGCGTCACACCGGCTCTTCCACTGTGCTTCAATCCTGTTGAGCTGGGTTTCTTTGCGAGACAGCTGCTGCAGGGTCTCTACGTGGACTTTGGCTGTAGCCTGATGTTTTTGTATTTCCATTTTGAGGAGGAAAGTTTTTTCCCGAAGCTCCTCTTGGAGACGACTCACCTCCACCTGTCTGCCAGTCAACACCTGCTTCTGCTCTTGTAGTTTGGTGGTTAGCTCCTGAAAAGAGAAAACAGCGTTTTTATTTTACTTTCCAATGCAGCTGTTAGAATCCAACACGAGATTATTGAAGTAAATTGATGATCTAAGGCAACGTACCTGCAGCTGGAATGTGTTGGCAGCAAGGCCCTTCTCCATGACCTCACATCTCGTTCTCCACTCCTTTGATGCGTAACTGACCACATCGGTGGCGGTTTTGGCCCTTTCTAGGGCTTTGTCCTTGTTGGTCAGCTCTTTCTTGAGTTTGCTATTCTCAGTCATCAGAGATTTGTTCTGATCTTTCAGAGACTTAATCTCATTGATGGCTGAGTACAGGGACTCTCTGATTCCTGGGTGAGAGGGCTGCTCATGGGTCCTCTGCTGTACTGCAGCCGGCATGTTCTGGCCGTTAGCGGCAGCAACAAACTGCATTTGCAATGGCTGAAAGACAGAAACACACACGTCAGTCATATAGTCTTGTGTTGCCAATGGATACACAGAAAAGAAAACCTGTGCACTTGTTCACTCAATAAAATCTACTGTAGTCTACGGACAGCAGTTCACACACAGAGCAACATGTCGACACTCTCAACTAATTCAAATCAAACACATTCTCTGTAAACATTTAAGACACTTTTTAGAACATATTATTACTCCACTTAAACATCATGCTGGACTAGAGAGGCACACTGCTGATAAAAAGTCTCTTCAGGTCAAATAAGAAAATCTTACCAGGTTATTTTCACTGGGACGTCTGTCCATGGCAACACAGTGACTATTTCAAAGTTGGAATGGGAATAGTCGTCAAAATCAAAGTTTAAAAGCTCAACTTGAAACCGGAACGCAGTTTCAGTTGTCGAGCAGAGAGACTTTGATAGATTGCGATAAATCCAAAAAGGTATCTGTTAAATATCGAGTAATCCAGAAGGTATCCGTTGAATATCGAGTATCCAGAAAGTATCCGCTGAATGTCGAGTAATTAAAGGCTTCTTCTCAGAAATGACAAAAAGACTTTGATAGCTCAGATTGTCGAACGCAAATGAGGTTTCTACAGAAGCACAGGCAACTAAAAGGTTCAGGATGGTGTCAACATTCCGAACGTCATGGCAACAGGGGTTCTTAAACTTCTGAAAATTTGAAATCAAAGTCAGAATTCAAATTCAAGCAATGATCAAAGGCACCCAGAGACAGTGTTTATGTTTAAATTGTGTCAGGGTTCAACAGAATTCTGCTCTGCATGGTACAGATGAAGGCAGTGAAGATGACAAAAAATAGAGTTTCATGGTCTGACTGTCAAATCATATATTAGAACTCACTAACCCAGAGCCTGCATTCTTAAACACACGAAACAATTCTGTGATGAAAATATGTCAAGTGTTTAATCGGATTTTTAAGATAGATAGATTTTGTTACGGCAGCAGTGGGTCCGCAAATGAAACACTCAGTACATAACATAAATAGAAGGCAATATATACATATATACGTATATATGTAAGGGATAATGCCCGACGAGGTGTCCATAAACAGAAGTTAATGGATGATGCGGAGGCCTAAGAACCGTCCGACGCGCAGCGGAGGGTAACGCCTGAGGGTTTGACTAATACCTGGAACAATCATTACTCTCCCGTAAGGTTCTTATGCAACGGAGACGTTGTTCACTCCTCCAGTAAATAGGACGAACCATAGATACGCCTTGGCAACGGGAGATATTCTAGTCCGCTCAGCGATGAGCTGAGATTCAAAGTCAGTAACATTGCGCACGGATGACAAACAGTAAATATAATTTGACAGTATGCTAGCTAACAAGACTAGCTAGCTAACCAGTCATGTCATTGTCCCCAAATCAATAGCAAGATTTTCACGAACAAATGACCGGCCGTGTGTAACGTTACTGTGGCCGCAGCCTGAAGCAGAGAGCTGAACAGCGAACGGGATGTGAGACAACTCGCGTATCAGTAAATTTAGAGGGGAAGTGTACTTTCTGCAGCTTGTGTGTTACAGTCGCCACCCTGTGGTGTTTAGAGGATAAGACACTTAAGGACTCACGGACTGAACTCAGTGCTGGGAATATAATATTAAGGTTTGATACGCCAGCTAGCACATTAATTTACAGCAGTGAACAGTCAATTTGACTGGAACTACTTAGTAGGTGTCCATACATCAGGGGTTAATGGACACCCTGCAGCCAATCAGAATCGAGTATTCCCCCAGACCATGGTATAAATATGTATATATACAGTGAACAGCAGTGTTTCCTCTACATTCAATTAGGAGTGGCGGCCCCTGTGTAAACAATGCGCTCAGTGATGCGCTCCTGACCCTCCGTTGCTAGGGTTAGCAAAAACATCATAAAAGTGCCTTAAAAGTAAAAAAAAATAAAAATAAAAAAAGTAAAGCGTTCGTCTTCTCTCGGTCTCTGGATAAGAGTTGCCAAAGTTCAACGAAAATCAGAACAGAAATACAACATAAACTACGAAAAAAAAACCTTGAAAACCCACGGGAGCTGCTGTTACAGGTTGCCACCTAGTATGGCGCCATAGCAACAAGAGATTTGTTTGTATAATCAGAGGTAGACAATATCACACACGTATATCAAACACCTTATTCTGTGTACAGCTTCTTCTAGCTTTGTATGAAGTTATCACAGACACCAAATATCACAAATACCAACCAGTGTGGCTAGAGATGAAGTGAGAGGATCATGACAGTCGTTAGGGTGCATCGTCTGGGAACCATCAATGTCTGTACAATGTTTTTATTGAGAAATGGTGAAATATTTCACAGGTTGGCTTTAGATGAAGAGTCAGGGCTACTCCAAATACAGGAAGCTGAATCCTCTGGAGAGCATGAATGCCTGTATAGTTTACTGACAATCCAAGCAGTTTGTTGAGATATCTCAGTGTGGACCAAAGAGGTGGAACGAACAATTGGCAGACCGACGTCTGCATCCTGAGAGCCAAACTACTAATTTATCTTAAAACATGTGGAAGGTCCCCTCACAGCGTATTTAATCACATCAGTATTCATCTGTTTATGTTCACTGTATGTCTGAAGTGAGTACGCTTAATACCATCCATGAAATGCATCCAAATATCCACAAGGACTGGATTCATCACTTACACTTTACACTACAGTACTCCCTTGTTGTTATTATTTGCTACTGTAGTCTGTTTGTCGCAAAAGCAGAAAACGCTGAAAAACTGAATATTTGAAAAAGCTGAAAAGGCAGAAAGATGAATCTTTGAAAAAGCCGAAAAGGCATAAAGTTTCTTGAGCTGCAGATATGCTGGAGCAGTAGCAGAACCCAAGTTGAAAATGTAATGTAATAAGAATGAATGGGAAAACACCTCCCAAACTCCTGCTAGTTTTGAAAAAAGTGTAATGGTTATGGCTAAAGTATTATATAGAGTAACAGGAGACATGGCTGAACTCTTGTCTCTTTTATTTTTGTAGAGTGAAAAATGAGGGCACAAGAGTGAGAGACAGAACAGGCACCGTCTGCTCTCCTCCAGAAATGTAGGCTCAAAATTAACATTGCCGCTTATGGGGGAGTTGGAGGAGTGCTTGTCACTCTGGGGCTGCTACAGCCAAAACTGTAAGTCCTACATCTGAAATAAGACCATCAGCTGAAAGCCAACAAGATTCCCTACATTGTGATGTATACATTGTCTATGTGAAGTAAAAGACGTGGGATCAACATCAAGCTGAAGAGAATTTTTTCTCCACTTATTCAAGTTGCTCTCCACTGTAGCGATGAAGTCACGCACTCTAGCTCATGCAATACACACCTATATAAAAGATCACATTTATAAACTAGAGAAGGCAAGTTCTGAAGAACTTGCGGTTGTGAATGCTCCTTGTTGATCAGCTGAAGCCAAATGCGGATTGCTGGCTGTGAAAACTTTGAATAATGTCCACAATATCTTAAAACTGTGATATAATGTAGGTTTGTTGAAAAACTAAGGCCAAACTGAATAGGCGTTATGCCCAACATCATGGAAGTAACCTGGAAAACGGGTCGATCAACATCCGGTTGCGGAATTGGCGGCGAATTTGAAAGTGATTTAGCAGAGATTTTGTTGGGCGATAGAGAAATGTCAAAATGTCAAAACAAATTCAATATCAGAAACGGGATAAACCAAATAGTAGTTTTTGTTGTGTTCCTCAGTGTGCAGTGTCCGGTAAATTTAATTCAGCTGTAAGTTTTCACCATTTACAGAGTTATGAGGCACTGAAGAAGTTATGGATCAGTAACATCAAATGAGAGAATCTTGTTATAAAGAGGAGCATCACGGTCTGCAGCAGACATTTCATGGAAACGGATATCATTCCGGGCGGGTGACAACAACTGAGAGAAGGGGCTGTGTGGGTGTTGTTTGAGTGGAATGACTACACACTGCCGCCAACCAGATTGAGTGTTTGGGAGAGGGTGCAGTGTCCAGAGGATGATGCAGAGGAGGAGATGGATGAGTATGTGGCTCAAGTGCAATGACTACGACGCACACCCAGAGCCATCAGCGCTGGATGTGGCATGTGAGAAAATCAAAGCACAACAAAAACAGATAAACGAGCTGCAAAGGAGACTGGAGGGGAGGTGTCACTGAAGCAGTCATTCGGTTTAGAGAGATATAAGGCTTCAGATGACGACATACGATTTTACACCAGGTATCTGTCCAGCAATAAATCTGATAAAGATTCTTTCTATGAGCCCGAGTGTTGTGTATACACTGCAAGGGGGTGGGGCATTAGACCCATTAAGATAGAAGTGATCATGTACATTTTTTATTGATTTATTATTATTTTGCACAATATTATAACCAAGCTAGCAAAATAATTCAAATAGATGCAACATGATGTGCAGGTGAGTTTGAAAAACCTGCAGAGTTTTATAGAGGAAATCTCACCTCAGTAACATTAAAACACAACATGAGACCACAGCAGTAAACATAACAGGCAAACATAGAAACATAGAACCAAGATGCAAGAGTAAATCATCACAACAACTTCTGGATTGTTCTTTTTATAAATTGTACTGAAGTCACATATAGGCTACTGGATTATCCTTTGATAAATTACAAAGTAATAGGCCTAATTTCTATTGATGTTTCAGGTTTTCCAGCTATCATCACCTGCTTTCTTTCTGGACTCGAATAGAACCAGCAACGAGGAGACTTGTGCGAGCTGGTACACAGCCATTCTCCAGCCCAACTGCAGCTTCTGTGAAGGCGGTTGATCTACCCTGTCGACCGGTAGGTTAAATTTATGAGTGAATATTGTTATTACACTGAACAAAGATATAAATGCAACCCTTTTGTTTTTGCTCCCATTTTTCTTGAGCTGAACTCAAAGATCTTAAACATTTTCTATATACACAAAAGATCCATTTCTCTCAAATATTGTTAACAAATCTGTCTAAATCTGTGTTAGTGAGCACTTCTCCTCTGCTGAGATAATCCATCCCACCTCACAGGTGTGGCATATCAAGATGCTGATTGGACAGCATGAATATTGCACAGGTGTGCGGCTGGCCACAATAAAAGACTACTCTGAAATGTGCAGTTTTGCTTTATTGGGGGGGTCTGGGGTGGGGCCAGCATACTCACCGGACATGTCACCCATTGAGCATGTTTGGGATGCTCTGGATACGACACATATATGATACGTATACGACAGTGTGTTCCAGTTCCTGCCAATATCCAGCAACTTCGCAAATCCATTGAAGAGCAGTGGACCAACATTCCACAGGCCACATTCAACAACCCGATCAACTCTATGCGAAGGAGATGTGAGGCAAATGGTGGCCACACCAGATACTGACTGGTTTTCTGAACCCCCCCCCCCCCAATAAAGCAAAACTGCACATTTCAGAGTGGCCTTTTATTGTGGCCAGCCTAACCCTCAATTACCACTGGACACGTGTCTGCTGCGTTAAGGCTCCGATCCGGTTTTGCTCCTCAGTCCGCTCTCTGGCAATCCCCACCAGTTGCGTTTTGAGTCCGCCAAGGTGCGGTACGGTAGGTAGCTGGCATCGGGAGTTCGAGGAGTTCCCGTGATAGTCACATGATCACTCGCAACCACAGTTATAGGTCTGTGTTGTAGAACAACAAAACAACAACACGAAGTGTTCCCGACCGAAGGATTAGCAGAGGAGCTTGTGTTTGTGTCTTTTTTCAGATCTGTGTGCTGCCGTAACCATGGAGTGTTTTATTTTGAAAAGTAACCGGATGTTGTTTGTTATTTTGGCCTTTGACTTCCTGTCTGCTTGGTGCTAAATTCAGCTGAATTGCTGCGACCTGCGTATCTGTGCCGGAGGGCTCCGGACTGCCGGAGCTGGGACGGAGCAGATACGCAGCGCAGTGGACCTGGTGGGGATTGACACATTGACTTAAGTGAAACTTATCTGCTCCGCTGGCGTGGCGGAGACGCAACGCAGCGGAGACGTATCCAGTGGAAACTGGGGGTTATACTCTCAAGAAGCACCCAGTAGTTTTGCACCCAGTAGATTTGTACTGCACTTAAATCATTTACCAATCAGGGACTTTATTGAAGCAAAACATGTATTGCTGCCGCTATCTCTGTCACCATGTGTTGTGTTAAATGTTATGAATATTTGTCGAAAATGTGTCAAAAAGTCAAGTCAAAAGTCTTTCAATAACTACAGTTACTAGGTGCTCTCGAGGTGTCTTGCCATGATCATATTGATGAAACGTTTTCTTTTGAAGGTATCTGTCAGTCATCGGCTTTGTCATCAACATGGACACATTGCTGATGATTCCTGACCTGCTCCAAGTTCAGCGTTATGTCTGCGCATACCGCTTCAGTCAGGATCACTTGGAGCTTTTTTTCAATTCTGTCAGGGCATCAGGTAGAATTTTCACATTTATAATTAGTCTTTTTAGTCCATGGGCCAGACCGGATATTGGTACCATCTGGATGGGCAAATTCGAGTAGAGATTTTCTTATACATCCCTAGTTTACAGTATGTTTTGATGTGACAGACCTCTCAGACTGGTCACCTATTGGTGGCTACTACCTCATGAAGTAACCCACCCCCGAAAGAAACGGCACATCAGACACCAGTGCGTATCTTTTTATAGCCTACCTGTGGAAGAAACATGGTTATACAGTTATTACCTTACTTACCGTTTATAGCCTACCTGTGGGGAAAATAGTTATACAGTTTTCTTACTAACCCTCAGAAGATATATATTTTATGACTCTGTTTGTCCTCATTTGACATCTCTGTAATCTAAGTGTGTAAATGTTTTCCCTTTTTCTTTTTAGGAGGCTGGAAAAACAATCCAACTGCAGGGCAGTTCCAAGGCATTTTCCGCCGTCTGAAGGTCCGTTGTGGTGTCTCACCAAGTGGGTCAGGCAACGTGGCAGCACAAGATGAAACTGTGTCCCTATCAGCTGCAGACATGCACTCTGCTTTAATGGCAGAGGAAGAGCTCCTGTCCCCCTTTGCAAACATTTCTGCAGTCATATGTGACCACAGTTACCTGCCCACCCGCTTTGGTGGTCTTGTGGACAATGCCCTTGTCTACATTTCAAGGTTTGTTGTCAGAAAAATTCTGAAATAACTGTCCTGTGAGGTGTGCCGTGCAAGCCTCGTCACAGCTCCTGTATCCTCATCTTTTGACCAGAGCTACCACCTGCTTGAACTTTAAAACAATGGTGGGCTGATGATACCCTCAGAGGGAACAGTGAAGGTGGTCAGAGCAGCAGAGCATGTGATTCGACAAAACTCTAAAGAACAAGGTGCCAGTGTGTCCTTCGTCAACCGTTTCGTTCGGGCGGAGATTGGTTCAGAGGATGTGTTCTTAATCTGGGAGCACATGGCAGAAACCCAATTCGGAATTGAGAACCATGTCATTTGTGGTGTCTGTATTTCACAAAGTAAGGCTGCACCACATCGCAAAATTAACTACCTTGGAGTAACAGAGTGCCAGCATACGCAAGAAGCTGTGCAAAACAGTGCTTTTTAAAGGATTTTAGCTCCCCAGCCCGAGTTGCAAGCCTAACAGGGTAGTGTAAGATGCTGGAATGACCTGGAATTATAACGCTTACTTTTCCAGGCCGTGAAAAATGTACTGAGCTGGTATAGTATATATGGGAGCTTGTATGTATATGTGTTACAGAAGAGTCTGTAAAATTGTAAATTCTAAACATTGATTTCCCTGTTGAAGTGGACAAGCAAAAAGATCAATTTCTCTTTTGGTATTATTTGGAATATTTGTGTCAATATCTTAAAGTATGTGTGATGTAATTTTTTGTCACACTTAAACTTATTATTGCACCTGTACTATTCCATGTTGACAAATGATGTCTTCAGTGTCAGTCTAGTGTGGGTTAGTCAATCGTTATTGATCTTTTTTATGCTTTAATGAGAGTTGTGTGATGGGTGTCCACATCCAGGAGGTTAAGGTTTGCATAATTACTGATAACCCAGATAACCTTGACATTTGGCCCTGATCCGTTTTAAGCCCCTTGTCTCCGTTTCTAGCTCAGATACGTTTTCTGATTGTGGACCAGATCCATGCCAGATAGCTTAAACATTCCAACTCTGCAGTCCAGATCTGAGCCGACACTGTTTTCACATAGGCTACACTGATGTGGCCCGAATTCGTGATACAGGTCTGAGCCAACTGCATTTAACAATGGATTTGGCCCATTTAAAATGTTCCAGCTATAGAAATAGTTTGACAGACCAGTTATTTCAGTATAGGCCTATCTCACAGCCTATATTCATACAGAAAAACATTCATCCTTGCAGTTATCTAGTATTTGTTCTTAATAGTTAAGTTAAATAAAAATAATGTTAAAGCCAAACTTTTTTGGAATAGTCCATGTAGTGCAGACTGAAGGGGGGTGCACGGTTGGTAGAAAGACCATCAAAACATGAGTAATTCATCAAATTAGACATCCCGATGCCACTATTGTTAAGAGATGTTTGTAAAAACAATAAATATGGGGACAAAATATAAAGAGGGCATTTTGGGGGAAATGCCTGGTTTGCCTAATAGTACGGCCCGCCTCTGTGGGACCCCAATATGCACGAATTGGGAGAGAAGAGAGAGAGAGATGCTGACATTGACACAGGTCCGCTTCAGGTCCGTCTTACGACAGCGCCAAAAGTACCAAGCTGGTCTCGCTGGACTGTCGTCATACAGATACGGCCCACATCCGTTATACGGACCTCAGCCAGAAGCGCCCCAAAAAAAATCATCGGACCTATGCTCACACCAGATCTATCTGTTCTATTGAACTTTCGGACATGGCTACCACAAGTAAGTTTCTATGTGTTTATTCTAATTTACTGTCTATACCTTAAATGCATTGTGCAAGTGAAATGCTGTTGACTTTGTAGATAGCAAGTTAAAGGGCTGTTAACCATTTGTTCACCACAATGGAGTCGGTGTTAGCTAGCTGTTCAACGTTAAAGCCGCATCTGCTATAGCGTTTGTGAAAAGTGTTGCACAGAATAGACCTAGTTATAGGCTAACCGAATGAACTTTTAATATCATGGCATAGATTTAGGCTAATGTGCTGATTTTTGCTTTTCTCTTTGCTTTTTCCTGTTATAGCGCTGAGAATTGCAGGCGCACATTCATGAAAACGACATGTAGCCTACGATTTCATTGCATCATTGTGAGCTTAATTTTACACTTTGACAGACCATTTAAATAATTGCAATTGTATGCTGCCAGCTTGCCATTAGTGTCACTGTCACTGATGCTACAACCTGCAGCTTATGTAACCGCCTCCTTGCACTAGCAGAAGAAAAACCTCGCTGGATCCTCACAGCCCTCTGCTGTGAGGTGGTCAGAGAAGTTAGTCCTAGCTGCAGATTGTGGCATCAGTGACACTGTCAGATGATGTTTAGCTGGTAGTCTACAATTACAATCAAAACGACGTGTGTATGGCTTATATCGTCATTCTGCAGGCGACGTGGGTTTTATTGGAAAATAGCGGTCTCGGAATTTCCCAAACTAAATCAATACTGGACAGATGAACAGAAAATGCTCATTTTTATCGGCCATCCAAATTAGAGGTGGGAATTGATAAGTTGAGTCAGGCGTGCCGTCATGCTGATTTGAGCACGGTCTAAATTTCTTGTTGAAATTTGAAATTCAAAAAAGTCTCCTGAGTGAGCCTTGGTTCTCAAACTGTGGGGCCAGAGGAAGCAAAATAGACCAAGAGCATCACCTGGCCATGGCCATGCTTCACTTTAAAGACCGTGTAAAGCAGAAATAAATTTGTGTTATGAGTTTGTCACACCACAGAAACGTGTCATTGACCACTGAGCCAAATTTGAAAGATTAAAAAAATTGCCAAGTATGTAAAATTAGGTCTCAAAATCATGGAAAAACAAGCACTTCTCTCTGCTGTGAAACGCTGGGGGCGTGTCAGTTAGAAGCGCTGGAACCACGCCTGCGCGCGGTAGAGGTGGATTTCATCGTTCGATGTCGAGATTCAGTTCCCGTCGGTCAGTTCGGCAGGATGACTCGTTCATGTAGTTTGTTCGTTCAGTCGCACTTTCGGTACAACGACGGTGATTGTAATGCACAGTTCTCAGCTCCTCATTCTCAAATGATCATGCTAACGGTCAACATAACAAGCTGTTCATGACAAATACATAGCTGCAACTACATGATTATGTGTACTTTAGACAACACGACAGTTAGCAGCTAACAGCTAAAGCCGGCTAGCCAAGAACGAGTGACTAACTGAACGAGAATGACAGGAGAGGAATTATAACCGAACGAGAACTACGAACGAAATGAAATGTTTTTTTTTTTTTATGTAAACGGTTCTCATTGGCTAAAATTCGACGACAGTGTCCTAGACCCAGCATATGATTGGCTGGCTCTCAGTCCTCCTCACCACTCTGATAACTGAACAGTGAACAACACAGTGACTGGTCTGTGAGAACGAACGAACGAACGAGAGAGAAGTGAAACGGGGAATCAGGTCAGTTCGTTCGCGTTAAAGACTCGTTCGTTCGAACTGATTCGTTCGCGACCGAGCCATCACTAGCGCATGGCAGAGGAGCCTCCTCCGTGTACTGTACAAGGACGTAACCTACAGTAACAATGGAAGCTAGCAGTGTCATCGGAGTACCCAGCCCGACCCGTTTGAACCATCAGAGCCAGAAACTGACTCTGAGTCAGACACTGATAGTGCTCAGCCTCGTTCCTCACAGTCCATGTTTTACATAACGTACAAACGTAAAACTCCAGTCTACATATAATTCCTTGTCATAGCTATATTGGTGCACATAAAATATTACCTGTAGATGATCATTGTGCTCTCAGATGGACTCCACTCAGGGAATGAGGCCAAATCATGTCATGATTAAATGCAATAACATTTGCTAACATTACATGGGCATGACAGGATGCACAACGTAAAATTACTTTCAGCATAATGCATTTAATTACCAAATGTACAATATTTATAATATACATAAGCACACACTTACACCTAGAGCTTAGATCTGGCCCCAAAAAAAATCAAGCCCGACCCGAGCCGAGCCCGTGCAGTGATGCCGGTAACGCGTTACTCTAATCTGACCACTTCTTTCAGTGAGGAGTAATCTAACGTGGTAATATTTCCAAACCACTAATCAGATTAAAATTACTTATTCAAATCACTGTGCGTTACTAATATTTTTGTCATTTTCCTTAGTAAAAATATATATTTTTGCTTTCTTCTTGCGTCTTGGGGAGAGACGTCACGTGCACAAGAAGTCACGTTTTCAGCATGAGGACACTCACTTAGAGTTTAGATTCTCTGCCCGAGCCTGACCCTGACTCGGGCCGGGCCCTTGATCAAGCATTTGTGTGTGTGTGTTTTTTATAATAACTCAAAATAATGACTGTATTTCCAGCTAGAAAACACGCATCTCTCTCCTCCCTCCAAGTTGCTTGTTTCACTGCATGGTGTTACCCGTGAGCTGTCCTCGTGCTGAAAACGTGACTTCTCGCGCACGTGACGTCACTCCTCGAGACGCAAGAAGAAAGCAAAAATATATATTTTTACTGAGGAAAATGACAAAAATAATAGTAACGCACAGTGACTTGAATAAGTAACTTAAATCTGATTACTGGTTTGGAAATATTACCGCGTTAGTTTACTCATTACTGAAAAAAGTGGTCAGATTAGAGTAACGCGTTACCGGCGTCACTGATTGTGTAGTTGAAGTGCAACATGGAGCTTGAGAACGCCAGTTATAGCAGCCCACGTATTAAAAAATGTCGGGTTTAAATCGGGCTTGGGCTCATAATTACAGTTAATGTGTCGGGCCGGGCCGGGCCCGGACACAGCGTGCACGGGCTCGTGTCGGATCGGGCTTGATATTTTGGGCCCGATCTAAGCTCTACACTCACTCACGTTTAAAACCACGCAGCGGCACAAACAACATGGAGGGAGGAGAGAGATGCACCTTTTGTAGCTGGAAATACAGTCATTATTTTGAGTTATTAAAAAAAAAACACACACACGCTTGATCAAGGGCCGGCACGACCCGGCCCGAGGATATTGACAGGAAATATCGGCCCGACCCGGCCCGTGGTCCCGGTCGGGTTAGGGTCGGGCTTGGGCAGAGAATCTAAACTCTACTTACACTCTCTGGTGGTTGAGAGACCTGTTGTCAGCGGGACGGTCGCAGGCGGGCACGTAATGCTGGCGGCGGAGATACGAGCGTGTGCGCCTGCAGCGGAGCCATATTGTAGGATTGTAATTGTTAAAAAATAAAGCCGTAGATGTCTTATGTTCACCGTTCAAATCGGGATGTTTTTGCCGCCGCAGCGGCTGTCGCGATCGTAATTTCCGGTAAGTGCACCACGGAGTATTAGATTTGGAACAATACTCACCTGCTGAAATCTGCGTACTTAGTAAGTGTGGATAGTGTACTACTTTAAGTGTACTCATGGAAGTATGGATATCGGAACACAGCACAAGACTCCAGAGCGTGAGGAAAAACCACTGAAGCTAATGCACTGAATGTATTTATACCACTTCCGCAGCAGGGCCGGGTTTATGCAAAATGCCGTGTTACGTAACGCGGCCACGATTTCTGACCCGCCCATTAAATCCTGAACACAGAAATTTTGAAACAGTTTGTGAGCCTAGCTCCACAATTAAATTCTAAATGGTTGAATGGCTTTTTACATGTTTTAAGGAAATACATTTATGACCTTTTTAATGTGTTTAGAAGAAAATGGCTGAATTTGCTTTACACAGACTTTAAACATTGTGCACATTCCAGGGTATTCTTCAGTCTTCATCCTCCAGGCCCAAAGAGTTGTGGTTTTGTTCTGTTGCTCCAAAGAAATAACTGCCAAACCTATTGTCACTCTGTAATATGCTTTTGGTTCAGTATTTTGTTTTGTTCATGCCCATAGAACAGCAGTATGTTTGGATGAGGAAGAATGAAGCATACACTGAAAAGTGCACCCTGTCTAAACTGATATATGGCAATTATTAGACTCTGGGCCTATTTTGCTTCCTCTGGCACTGATAATCAGCTGCAAAGGGGTAGGTAGATTAATTTAAATATTTAGAATCCTTTGAGAAAACCTCATACTGTCCATAGAAACCAATAGGAATGTATGTAAACTTTTTTACAGTTTATGGTCCTTTAGTAATGGACTTATATTTCTCAGGAATGCTACCACAGTTGACGTCTACCCATAACCTTAGCACTGGATTTTAACAATGAAAAGTGTGTTTTATCACTGCAAAAGACACTTGTTGTGAAGGGTGCCAGTACCTTTGACCATGCAGTATTCACTTTCCACATCATTTTGGTGATATTTTGTGTTGAATTTGGGGAAACCAAAATGAATGAAGAAATTCTATACTTGTTACCAAATCTTTATTTTTGTTAAACCAGACAACTTTTCCAGTCACATAGAGTCTTAAGAAAACACCTTACAACATACTTTCCATTTCTTTTCCAGATGCTGAAAACATGATGCAAACTGTTGAGACAAAGGTATAATACTCAGATTTCCATTCCATTCCAAATTCCATACTGTTTTTTAAAATTATTATTATTATTCAATTTACATTTGAGACAGTTACCTAAATTTTGAAAAATGAATAGACGCAAGACACCTGTTTCCAGTTCAGCATTGAGGAGAAGAGCCAGGGTGGACCTTAATAGAAGGTTAACTGATATCCACCAGGAAACACCTGCAGCCACACACCCTCCCAGAGATATTGTTGGGTCTCAAACAGTTGATGTTGCAGAATCTGAAAATGAAGTAATGGAGGAAAATCTTGGATTAGATCCAATGGCAGCTGTTGTGTCTGACCCAGAGGGAATTTCTTATTATCAAGATGATAGTGATGTAGAGGATCTGACTGGGAGGAACCGGAAAACCTCAGAAATCGCCTTTCCAACTGGGCATTAACTTACGGTATTTCCCATATTGCACTTTCGGCTCTCTTGGCAATATTAACAGTCCACCACCATGACTTGCCAAGAGATGCACCGAACTCTTCTGAACACAAGAAGAGATGATCCTGTTAGGGAGCTCTGCGGTGGCCTATACCACTACAATCGCATTATTGAGGCCTTAAAACATACACTTTCACAGTGGAAAGACAAGCTGGTCGATGGATGTTGTTTGCTTCAAATGTCAGTTGATGGCCCATCACTTTTTAAAAGTTCTGGTCTACAGTTATGGCCCATTTTAGGTAGGCTGGTTGGAATTCCCATGAAAGAACCTAGATAGGGATGTACTCAGGTATAAAGAAACCTGACTCCTCGAAAATGTTTCTTACAGATTTGGCTAATGAGCTATCGCAGTTACAGGAGGGATATACATTTGAGGGGAGAAGGCTGACCTTTAAAGTTCATTCACTAATATGTGACACACCTGCAAAATCCTTTGTTAAAGTCACAAAGGCTTTTAATGGTTACTATGGCTGTGATAAGTATACACAGAGTGGAGTGTATCTCAACCACTGGATGACCTACCCCCTCCTCAATAGCCAGATACGGTCTGATGAAGCATTTGCCAGGCAGGAGGATGAGGACCACCACCAGGGTCCTCATGCCTTCACCAATGTAAATGTTGGTTTGGTGTCCCAAGTCCCACTGGACTACATGCAAATGGTGTGCTTGGGGGTGGTAAGGCACCTAATCTGTCTTTGGATGAAAGGTCCTCTGACTGTTATTGTCTGTTC
This sequence comes from Sparus aurata, assembly GCF_900880675.1. NCBI lineage: Eukaryota > Metazoa > Chordata > Actinopteri > Spariformes > Sparidae > Sparus > Sparus aurata. The sequence goes on along the minus strand of NC_044207.1, from coordinate 7,370,492 downwards.
TGCTTCATTTGTTAGAGGGCAGGGAGGACAAATCGTATTGTTTGTGTGTATTATTTCTGCTGTTTAAATGTGGACTTGTATGGCTACTTACGGCATAGCTTTTTCTCTATGGCTGGAATTCTGTAATATTGACGGCCAAATTCGCTGTTTTCAAAAATAATCTAGTGTAAAGTCTCAGAAATGTACTTTATCCTGCAATAAAAATAATCACCAGTTCCAGTCCTTCTAATGAGAATATTTTCTAGCTTACTTGATCTTCTATGACAGTAAACTTAATATCTTTGGGTTTCAGACTGTCAACCAAAACAAGATTTGCATCTCATCATCATCATCATCTTTTGCTATTAGCTGACATTCTATAGACCAAATGATTAATTATTCCAGAAACTGATCTGTGATTTGAATAAAGCAGTCGTTAGTTACAGCCCTCAAAACATACCATGCATTTTGCTTCCATGTCATTAATGGATTACCATTTAACTAGAGTAAAGCAAGGGAATATCAAAACTCTAAGGAGATCAAACTTGATGGACCAAGTTACAGCAAATCAGAGTTGGAGCAGAAAGAAACAGATGTACAGAAGTGGAGTGATGACAGCAAAACCAGCAAACAAACCGATATCTGTGAGAATTTCCTTTAGGACGAAGGGACAGGATACTAATGACCAATTAGAGTGAAGCTGGTAAGAATAGCCGGATCAACCATCAACACTCTGTGACAGGTGCTGCGGTGAGGGAACCTTCCTACACACGTACACTACAAATCACACACGCACTCACACACCGGGGCTCAGGTGTTTGTGGGACTTGCTTACACACTTGCCGTGTGCCATGTGTCTGGCTGTCTCCCCTGCTAACAGCGCACAACACACACGCGCACAAAAGCAGACACTCATGCAGCCTGGGGGAAGGTTTGTAGCGCACACAAACCCATATGCACGCATGCAAACCTTACACACAGTGACACTATTATCCTCTGGCCTTGGAAGTCAAAATGAATACAGGCAAGCAGTAGGCCTGTGTGTGTGTGTGTGTGTCTACAGCATGTGTGTGTTGACAGATGATATGCATAAAACTTTTTTTTTTTCTCCTTCAAAAACTTTATTGGAAGTTGCCAGCACATACAAATGCATATCAACGATACAATTATGCTGGTGTAATCATGAGAACACAGAAATAGAACAAATTGTTTACATTCAAAGGTAAACAACGGGACATGAAAGGTGACGAAAAAGAGAAAGGAGAGAGAGAAATAATAATAACAAAAAGAGTGCGACAGTATGGCAATCAGTTTACGTAAACACTTTATAAGCACAGCATGCATTAAGAGTTTTGATGGCTTTTTTGTTCTTTGAGGGGGAAATCGTTGAGATATATTGTTCCATTTCTTTTAAAAACACAGAGAAATTTGGTTGTTTGTTTGTGAATTTACACTGGTGAATGTGAAACTTAGCTAGCAGTAGAAGCTTTTTCATCTTTTCTACTGTGATCACAAGCACCAAATAAAACATTTTTATAGTATAAGACAAAGTCTGGGAAAATACAAGCGACTATAAATTTATTAATTTCATTCCACAGTTCACGAGTAAATTCACAGTACCAAAATAAATGAGAGCATGTTTCAGGAAGAGATTCGCAGAAGGAGCATTTTACATCAATGTCATTCTTCAATTTTTGTAAGAAGTGTTTGGCCGGATAGAATCTGTGGATCAGCGTAAATGAAACTTCCTTTACCTTATTAGTTAGAAGAAACTTCTGTGGCAATGACCAGACTTTTTTCCAATTTATATTACTAACAAAATTGCTCCAGTAAAATGTTGCAGTAGGAACAGAAACCAAATCCCCCTGAAACAAGGCTCTCACTTTCGAATTCATACCTCTATAAAGAGAAAAGCAGAGTTTACCTAATGAAGTTTCTAATGGATCAGAAGGTGACAATGACAGGGGTGGAGAGTGGTCAGCATTCTTAAATAATATACATAAACCAGATGGTATTGCATCAAAAACTATAGAAAATTACTTTGGAGTTACAGGTATATTATATCGGGCGAGAAATTCAGAGTAATTGTACAGAAGTCCCCTACTATTAAATAACTGACTCACCAAAATGATACCATTGTTAAACCATTTATCATAAAATAGTGACTTATTGTTGTATAAGATATTACAATTATTCCAAATATAGCATCTACGTAGGGAAAATTTGTGCTTGTAAATCAGCGCCCATGCTAAAAGTACCTGCTGATGGAAGTTGGAGAGTTTAAGCGGGATTTTCTGAATGTTATAATTACAGAGCAGAATGAATTTTAGGCCACCTAGGTGGGAAAAGACATGGTGAGAGATAAAGTTCCAAATAGAGGTTGGATTTTTTTAGATATTGTTTAATCCAGTTTATTTTAAACGTATTGTTGAGAGAGCTGAAGTCTTTGCCGATATGCATAAAACTGACCCCAACACAGTCTCCCAGTGACAGCAGGTTTCATCACAAGGCCCAGACCTTTGCGAACTCCGATGGTAGACAGTAGATTGATAGATAGAACAAATAGAACAATAGAACAAAACAATTTGTCATGGCCACCTATTCACTGTGTGGACTGCTTAATCCCAGATATCATTGAGTCACTGAATTCCTCATATGAGGAATGGATTGGAAGCCTCATGATCAGGGCGCAGGTGTTGGCCTCGGGAATTTCCTTCTCTGGCTGTTTAGTTGCTGATGTAAAAAAGCAAGTGAAGGCACCACACTGAAGCCAAGCGGTGGGATCTTGTCCGCTCCAGTAGAGAACATGAGGACATCCTCCAGAGTAATGCGGACTGGCTCAAGTCCATCCTCTATCAGCACTGCATCTCCTCCTGCAATGTAAATGATGTGATACATGTATTGTTTTACAATTCACAAAGCATGAACAAAATTATCTCCAAACAATTCTGTCTGTGTAAATATCAAAACTACCCCTTTAAAGGTATAGTTCAACATTTTTGAAAATTGGCCCATTGCCACGATCCCTCTAGTCATAGCAGTAGGTTCGTTACCTTTAATTGTCGGTCCAAGCTGCTTTTAGATCTGTGGAGCCGAGTACCGAGCGGCGCAGCTACGCTACGGAGGCTAATGGAATTACTTGGTTTCCCTCATCAAACTCAGCAAATACACAACCAAAAAACTCCAAAACGCTGTGGTGGACAAGTTGTGACCTGCACATTCACCACGCTATGAGATAATAACGTAACGTAACGAGACGGAGTTGTTTTAGAGGTAAAGTCGGACTTTACACTCCAGACACTGCTGCTCGGCGGAGTGATTTCAAAAGCGCACGTTTACTGCAGATACTTCAACAACACTTGTGAAGAAGCGAAGTGTGATCATGGCAGACTTTGTGATGGACAATGAGGACGACTTTTGAATCATCCAAGACCCACACCCGTATTTATTTGAGCCAGAACACACAGAAGAAGAGCTGCAGGATTTGGAAGAAGAGAGAGCGAGAAGAGAGGCTGAGGCTGCTGAACAGCCAGGAGCTGAGGAGAGACTCAGAGCCGGTGTTTCGGATTAACACACGTCTATGTTAACTGGCGACCGTAAGCCGAATGCGTCTGTGGTCAGCATAGCTACACCAGATGTTGAAAACGGGAAGCGAAGACATAGCTGTCCTTGGATATGCCTCTTTGTTCAGGTTTTCTCTGTACTCAACATACCTGATACGTGTTCGGTCTCCTGAGTAAGTGTGTTTCTAACCCTCAGTCACTGTGTTGTTGCTGGTTGTTACGGAAGACGCTGTAAACAGGAAAAGGGAGTTGCTCTTCCTGTGAATGTTTATCTCTAATAAACCTTTATTAAATACACGTACCCGTCTTTGCTGTCTGTCTGAGTAAACATGCATCACATATGGAATTCTTTGAAATGAAAAAAAAAAAAAAGAGGTACTGGACTTGAAGTCGTACTCAGTGAGGGAAAATAACTGCAGCGCAGCAAATAACTCATTAACCAACAAAGCCACAGTGTCTTCAGGCTTTATTACCTATTTCAGTCTTCACAGCATACACACAGCCACTTTTTGGACGCAGAAAGAGCCTCGATCAACTTGTGACCGCAGTTTCTTTTCACAGTGACTGTACTGTGGTGGCTCATAACACAAATTAGCATAACCTTAATGTAATGCACTTATTCGTCTTTGCTGTCTGTTTGAGTAGCATGCATCACATATGGAATTCTTTGAAACGAAAAATGAAAACAAAAAAATAAAATAATAATAACGTACGAGACTCGAACTCAGTAAGGAAAAATAACACTGTAATGCAGCTATTAACTCATTAAACCAACGGAGCCACAAAACAACCTGGCGATATAAGCTATTTCACTCCTCACAGCATACACACAGCCACCTTTTGGACGCAGAAAGAGCCCCGATCAACTTGTGACCGCAGTTTCTTTTCACCGTGACTGTACTGTGGTGGCTATTAACACTAAGCTAACAATAAGCAGCCGTTCGAAACATTTTCCCAACTAAATATAAGCAATTTATGTTAGTTTCTGCAAGATAAGATAATGTTATAAGCCACTTTAAATGTGTGCAACAAAAGCCTAAAGTACTGAAGTACAACTGGACAACACCAAAATCAATGAAAATAGCCCCAGTCATTTTCCATCATTCAAGCTATTTTTTGTCTTCAATATAATACATTCAAATGATAGAGCACTTTTCAGGTGACCCAAGGACGTTTGTGTATATAATTATATATATACATATATGTGTATATGTGTATATACATACATATATGTATATGTATATATGTGTATACTATATACATACACACACACACACACGGGCACGCACACACACACACAGGTTACTACCAAGAAAGCCCATACATGATGAGGGCTAGTTCAAGATGACAAAAAAACTGCAAATGTTTAACAAAACAGGATATAAAATATGTATTTGTAAAAAAAAAGTTTAAAAATGTAAAAATCAGTTACTTAAAACATACAATATATGACTAGATATATGAACACCAAAATATTACATCCAAATGTGATTTCTGAGAAATCCATCAAAATGACATGGGTAGTAGTATGGCTTTGTTCCCCAGAATAGGCCTCATGACAAAGGGTAATCAGGATGCATCAGTCCAAGCCTGTTCCAATCATCTCATCAGCAAACGATTCAGAAAAAAACATATAAAAGGCTATGCAGATATGGCACATGTGTTGGGAGTAAGGAGAATAGTAAAACAAAAACCAAGAAAACATGGAGAATATGATGTTTAAAGAAATAATGGACTATGAAGTTCATTGCACTTTTCCGGAGGGCCTGACTAAGCATCAGAGGTACACAATCAAGAGAAGAGCATCGACATATGTACTGAAGGGTAAGTATTGAATGGATCTACCATCAGCTACAATAAGTACATTTGTTGTGTTGTATTAAGACTAAATTGTTTGATGATTTTTTTGTCCAGATGGCTGTCTTTATTATATATGTCGACGGAAACAAGACAGTAAATAGCATTTGGCTAAAGTGGTCACGTCGGCTAAAGAAGCAGGTTTGATTTTCCATGAACTGCACTGTAGTCTGCTGGGCTCCCACTGTGGAGTGGAGAAAACCCACCACGCCATAATCAGTAGGTATTACTGGCCTGGGATGGAGGCTGACATCCGCAAATGGGTAAGTAAATGGGGTCACCCAAATTTGCAAGTGAGTTTTTTGCATTAAGGCCTACTTTGTAAAAACAATCTTTCAAGTTGAAGCAATAATACATTGGATTGAATTAAACACTCAGTTTCTTTTTCAAACCAAAGGCGTATAATTGACATTTGAACATTTTTTGGCTTTAGGTTGCCCAGTGTCCAGACTGCCAGGCCAAGCGGGCCAGTCTAAAAGAAAAAGTGCAGTACAATCCAATACAAGTGAGGTTACTTGTGCAACTGACCCTCACACGCAGCAAAATGTGCTTACCCACTAACTACTTCTTGTATAGATGTCTACTTATCCTATGCCGTTTTCAGGTTTCAGAGCCACTGGAACTTGTGGGGATGGACCTCATGAGGTTGACACTTACAGAGGATGGTAATCAATACATTTGTGTAATGGTTGATTATTTCACAAAGTGGGCAGAAGCCTACCCTCTGAAGAGTAAGGCTGCAGTGGAGGTAACCAAGTGTATTCTTGATTTTGTATACAAATTTGGTGCACCTCAGAGACTGCTTACAGATCAGGGCACAGAGTTCAAAAACCAGGTAAAAATATGAGAGACATTTATATCTCACTCAGGTATACAGCAGATAATGAATTATTTTGAAAATTGATTTTAAGCTGAATCGCAACCTGTGTGAATCACTGGGAATTCAGAGGAGCTTCTGTGCCCCATATCACCCTCAAACTAACGGATTGGTGGAGAAACTAAATGGCACCATTCAGAGGTAAGATGCACATTGTTTTATTGGTAGGTAATTGGTGAGACAAAATGGCTGCTTTTTTGTTGACCAATGTGCACCATTGTCAGATCCCTGAACAAGATGGCCCACAAGCGTCCAAAAACGTGGGACACCTTCTTGCAGGCCACGATGTTTGACCTGAGGTCAAAAAAACACCTCACAACAAACTACAGTCCATACTACCTGATGTTTGGAAGGGAGGCCAGGTACCCTTCAGAGGTGGCACAGGAGTATGAGGTAAGTGTGTATAAGTTTTTGTTTCATATTTATGAAGTCAAGGGATTACGGACATAACTTTGATAAATGGCTTGGAATATAACACCACATGGCATTTTCATAATTTAGGTGACAACAGACAAAGTGGAGAACCTGGGCCAGATGGAGGAGGTGTTTCATGGCCTTCAAGACCAGCCTGACACGTTTAAACGTGTCCAACATAACATGCTTAAAAGCCACAAAAAAATCTCGAAACGGAAATTGGCCCAGGGCAAAGACGACAATTCCCAGATTGGTGATATTGTGTTAAAACAGAACATCAGGGAACAACAGAGGAAGGGAGGCAAAATGGCTCCAGATATGCTGGGGCCATTCACAGTGACGGAGATTCAGGGCAAACATGTGAGTTTGGACAGCAAAACTGGCAAACTCATGGCAAGCATTGACCAGCTGGCTCATTACATCGAGCCAGAGGAGAGAATCCCGTCAAAGCTCCGTAAAGGGAGCGGCTCTCCTCTGGCTTGCCCTGCCAGCCCCCGTCAGCCCTCGCCAGTCCCCGAATGCCTGTGACCGGTGCCCTTCAAGCAGCCGGGTCACCAGAGGGTCGACCTATCCACAATGGTACTTTCTGTTCAGTAATCTCACATGGTATAATAACACTATATATGCTTTGAAATTACTGTATTGTTTTATATTTCCAGCACTCGAGCATATATGGAGGTGCAAGGGCGAGCTTCTGTGGGCCAAGGTGGGGCCTTATCAGCTATATACGGCAGACCTCAAAAGCCTGGCACCTGGGAGGAAATTGGTGTGTGAGATGAGTTTGTGAGTTTTTTCAGATTTTCCCTCCTTGATATGCAAGTTAATTATTTAAATATGATTTGTGCAGATCATAAATGGATACCTCACACTTTTGCTGAAAAACAAGCCATCAAAAATGAGGCTGATGGATTCATATGAGATGACGGCCATATGGAATCAAACTTCAAGGGGGATGAGAATGGTGAGAATAATGGTTGTTTTTTAAAGGTGTTCACTACAATTGCACATCTTGAATCTTAAATTCTCACTTCCAGTTGGATGTGTTGGAGTGGCATGTCCTAATCGGGGCTGTCTGCAAGGATCATCATTGGACGTTAGTCGTAAGTTCAGTTTGATGAGTGCCATTTAAATAGATAGACACAAGTCAATTCGAGTGCATTGAGGTATCCTATCTGTAAAAGGCAATGTATCCAAACGAGAGGCGGTGCGTCTTTGTAGATCCATTCGGAGCCACAGAAAATCAAATAAAACAGTGCAGGGATTCAACAAGGTCAGTAAATCAGGATTTATTGTGCATTTAAAGTACGTTAAATGGATTCTGTTGTGCAAGTTTCAAACATAACAGTTATCTTCCCTTTTTGCTTTAGGGCCTTCATGCGGAAAAAAAATCTTAACTTCTCACGTTGGACCTGCCACACAGTTCCACATCCCCGCCAGCAGGATTCAACATCATGTGGAGTAATAATTTGCAAAGTAAGATTATGTACCCTAATGAAGTATTTAAATGTGTGAACTGAGTTGCACTGACGGTAACATGTGCTTTAAGATAGCAGAGCTTCTGCTGAAAGGGGAACCAATCCTTTTTCCCATTGACAAACTTGGAATAGACCATATCAGAAGGGAAATCGCCCTTGCCCTAATGGACCAGTCTGGTAAGATTCAATCATTTTATCGGCCTAGCTGAAATCTGCATACACTTGAACCAGTGTGAAATTGACATATCTGTTAATAGACAACATGGCAGATTTGTGCCGTGTCTGTGGAAAGAGGGACACAGGAGAAGGGGGCCCTTCAGAGGCGGCTGTGGATAACTGGGTAGGAAGACTACAGTTCTTAACATAAGTGTGGATGTAATTTCTCTCAAAATCTAACTTGCATATCTTTCAGATTGAATGCAAAGCCCGCAACCTATGGTTTCATATGGTTTGTGTTTGGGACCCCAGCTTGCAGCAGTTGTTCCTGTGTCCTGGCTGCATTTAAAGCTCGACCAACCCCACCCTCTTTGCTGCCCTACATAGGCTGGCCGGCTAGTACCACCATTGCTCAGAGAAAAGTACATCTCTCGGCGACACCACGAGTGTTCTGGCAGCTAAGTGGTGGAACAAACTCCACCAATGTCAAAATGACAAATTTGCTAATTGTAAGTTGCTTTTGAAAACAGCATCTGCTAAATGTAAAAGAGTCTGACGCTGTCTCAACTGTTGTGACTTTTTTGAAAATAAATCACAAAAACAACAAAGAAATGTTTTAAAGAACATTGAATTTTCTTTCTCTCTGGGTGTGTGTGTGTGTGTTCGTTCCCCTTGGGTAACCTGAAATATGCTATGTAATTTGATTGTATTATTATATTGAAGACAAAAATGGGCACGCAGGTGGTGGAGTGCTTAGAGCGATTGCCACATACGCAGCCGATCACTGTTCGATTCCGGCCGGACGTCCTTTGCAGCATGTCACATCCCCCTCTCTCTCTCCCATATTTCATATCTGTCTACTGCTTAATAAAGGTGTCTATGCTAGAAAAATTTTTAAAAAAGGAAACTGACTGTGGCTAATTTTATTGATTTTGGTATTGTCCCGTTGTTGCATACTTTAGGCTTTTGTTGCACACATTTAAAGTGGCCTACAACATTATCTCGCAGAAACTAACAAATTGCTTAACTTTAGGGGGGAAAATGTTTTGAACGGCTGCTTATTTGTGTTATGAGCCATAACAGTACAGACACGGTGAACAGACACTGCGGTCACAAGTTGATCGAGGCTCTTTCTGCATCCAACAAGTGGCTGTGTGTATGCTGTGAAGACTGAAATAGGTGATGAAGCCTGAAGACACTGTAGCTTTGTTGGTTTAATGAGTTATTTGCTGCGCTGCAGTTATTTTCCCTCACTGAGTACGACTTCAAGTCCAGTACCTTTTTTTTTTTTAATTTTTTGTTACAAAGAATTCCATATGTGATGCATGTTTACTCAAACAGACAGCAAAGACGGGTACGTGTATTTAATAAAGGTTTATTAGAGATAAACATTCACAGGAAGAGCAACTCTCCCTTTTCCTGTTTACAGCGTCTTCCGTGACAACCAGCAAAAACACAGTGACTGAGGGTTAGAAACACACTTACTCAAACAGGAGACCAAACCTGAACAAAGAGGCATATCCGAGGACAGCTACGTCTTCTCTTCCTGTTTTCAACATCTGGTGTAGCTACGGCGACCACAGACGCATTCGGCTCACGGTTGCCAGTTAACGTAGACGCGTGTTAATCCGAAACACCAGCATGAAGTGGTGGTGTAGTTGTGGGGCATGCAAACCTATGCCTACAGCAGAGAGACTGGTGAGTGAAAAACGCAGTAGTCACTTACCACATCTGTTTTCTCTGTAATACGTCCCGCAATGATAATCCAGTCAAGCCCAGGTAACTACGGCACTGCCTGAGGTGCGCACACTGTCTCACTCCAACCAGTGGTTTACTGAAGAAAGTAGTTCCGAGTATTTGCTTCACGTCACGTAACGTTCCGTTATTATCTCATAGCGTGGTGAATGTGCAGGTCACAACTTGTCCACCACAGTGTTTTGGAGTTTTTTGGTTGTGTATTTGCTGAGTGTGATGAGGGAAACCAAGAAATTCCATTAGCCTCCGTAGCGTAGCTGCGCCGCTCGGTACTCGGCTCCGCCGATCTAAAAGCAGCTTGGACCGACAATTAAAGGTAACGAACCTACTGCTATGACTAGAGGGATCGTGGCAATGGGCCAGTTTTCAAAAATGTTGAACTATGCCTTTAATCTAATGAAGGCAAAATTATTATGATTGCGTTTTGGCAATGGACCTATGTTGGATGCTGTGAAACCATGTTCTCGAAAATGGACTATTTCATTGTGAATATATACAGGGTTACCACTGTTTGGTTAACATCAACTTCAAGGACCTTGCAAAGACTTTCCAGGTCCAGTTCCCTCCAATTTAAGGAGCATATGGTGATCCAGTGCAGCATGTTTAACTCTAGGCTGCAAGTCAGATGGTCTGTAAACCGCTATGGATGAAAACTGCAGCTTTACACAGGTCACCTCCCAGTTTCATAGAGTTTGAAGGTGTGGCTATGCTAAATGTCAATTTAAATGCTATCACTGAACATTTAGGTATGGAGTCACAACACCTGTTCACTCCTTAAATGCCATTTCGATTCCTAATCAATGTACTCCCATTAAGCTGGCCTGCTCTCCCTGCCTTTCCTCCCACCAGAAGCTGCCTCCATCAGCTCTTGCGTCCTATTTTGGTTAAAATTATCTTTTTAAAACAATTAAGAAAAATTGTTGGACAAAAAAAGGATGAAATTTGCATCCTCAGAACAATTTTAAAATATGTCTGTGCGGTCAGAACTTTACACTGTGTTTTAAGCGTCTTTGCTCAAGCTACCCTTGACTTGCCAAACACACAAACACACTGTTTTAACTACTTGTTTATACACGCTACAGTGCTGTGTTGTAAGGTGTCTGCTGATGTTGCATAACTTTTGGTGTGAGATGTGGAGCATGTTAAGACGCTTAAAACACAGTGTAAAGTTCTGACCCCATGCTGTTAGCGTTCAATGCTAAATCTCCGTTCACGGAGCTCTGTAATGGTTGGACCAAATGTGTTCGCGTCTTCGGTACTGGCAAGTCAAGGGTAGCTTGAGCAATGAAGCTGCATGTTTAAATCGACCGAAATTCTCCTTTAAAGCCTATTTTCAAAAACTTTCAAACTTACAAGGATTTCAAGGCCCCATGGGAACCCTGTGTATGATGTCAACATATGACAGCTCACACATTTTTGTGCAAGAGAGAAATGCAATTTGTGTAGACACTGCAACACCATTCATACTTTGGTTTTCTCTGGCTTATTACTAATCACCTGTTTTGCATTGTTACAGTGTAAAAGATGCATTGTGTTCAACATTCCCCAATTTCCCTCTAGTTATCAAAGTGTGCATACCTTCTATGTCAATGAGCCAGTCCCTCCAGGGGCCAACTGCTCTCTCCTCCTTCAACCGTCGAGAGCTCCCTGCCACACTGAATGTCACTTCAAACAGTGCTGTGACTCTCTCCGCTGTCAGTGGGGCAGGGGGGCCTCCAGAGAACATTAGCCGTAACGCTGGCTTCTCTTTGAGTGCGTGCAGCACTCCAAGAGCTTCCAAGCCCTCCTGAAGCCTTGTAAAGACATAACATAGATTACATAGATTACTACCTGCCAATATAAATGTGGTACCTGTTTTAGTTGTAAAAAAAAAAAAAAAAAAGTTAAATATATCAAAGCTGTAGATAAAATTATATTTCTATAACTATTTACATGAAAAGATCAAAAACAAAAATTAGGGCGTGTAATTCAGGGAACCTTGGCTTAATGGTTTTGGATGCATTATTCCTTTTATTATGGCGTGTGTGTGTGTGTGTTTGCGTGAGTGTAAGGTGTCACGGGTAGTGAAGAAATCTGTTAAATGATCTAATACATATACTGTGTATGCTGATTTAGACTAATCAGTGGCCCATATATACTATGGGGTTGTAAAAGTTCCACCAAAAAAATTCTTAACCTGCTTTCTCACTGCATTTTTACACACAGAACCAAACGAGATATCACCAGACTTCTCCTTTAATCTGTCCAATATACGACAGACACAATCAAATCACTTACTGTTTTAGAGGTGCGTCCAGTCGACCCTCCAAGTAGTAACTCAAAGCTGACGATATAATGTCGTCCCTGTCACTGAGGGTCCGGATTACTGACAGGGACCCCAACAGTGACAGGCTGGACGCTGCCTCTAATGCAGCTTCTTGTATCTCTGCGGTTGTTGCCGCTTGTTTTCTCTGCAATGAACCTAAAATTAGCTTTGGTACAGATAAATAATGTCACAGTTCCATACGCACAAAATATACAATAGCAGGCATCTATTATGTGCTGTAGACATGTGTGAATAAAGTTGTAAATCGCTAAATGGGTGGAGCTGAGTATATTTTCAAAATTTTATAGGACTATTATTTCCATTAATAATTTCTATTATTGACAATAAAATTGAATTCAAATATCAGTAATATATTTTTTTTATGTTTTTCTTTATTTTTTCCAGATCTACTAAGCTTTCTCTGCCCATTTACAGGTCCTTCATTTGTCACTGTAGAAAACCTCCAATCCAATGATGGTGTAAACTAATGCTCTCCTAACAGTACTGTACTGGAAACCCTACCATGTGTGGTCAGCATGTGTCCCATTTAATACAAACCAGAAGATCGGCAACCTTTATAATGATAACTGTCTGGGAGTGTATCAAATGTAGTTGGAGTGAGAATGTAAGCGTAATGAGTTATATAAGATGATATTTGCTAAAGTTTAATTTCAAGTACCAATCTATGTTTAAATGTAATTTATTACAATCACATGAGCCAAAAGTTATTTTTACATTTGGTCCCTTTTTGTAAAATTCCCTTTTGTTGAAATATAAAAGTGGTATAAATATAAAGTGGTATAAGGTAATCAAATTTTGAACATTGCTTACAGTAATTTAAAACTTGCCTTCTGGAACTGGTTCCGTAACTCCTCATCCTCCACCTCCATCAAATCAACACTGGGAGTCCTTTCCCCTGTCAGCCGGCAGAGCAGTCGCTTAGAAAGTATTTGTGGCCCCACTCCATGAACGACACTCACCGAAATTATTGTTCCAATTATCTTGTAGGTGCCCCTACTAAGTCCTGAAAGTATAAAAGACAATTGGAATTTTGCGTTACAAAAGGTTAGGCAGCAAAACCACACAACTGTACACAGAATGTACTGATAACTGCAGGTGTAAACTAGTATTACTTGTCTCCTCTCACCCACCTCCTCAATGGAGTCCAGAGGAGAGTCCAAGAGTGAGCCAGAATAAAGTACAAATATAAATTCATTAAGATTAACTACGCTTCACTGATAATTACAGAGAAATTTAATTTCCTAAACTTACCTGTGTTTCCTCCTCCTCCTCTGTTTGGAGCTCATTTTCTGAAAGCCTTTCAGATGACTAATAGGGGACATTAGAAGAATAGTACTTGCGAGTGTTTATGGTCAATAAGTGTATACAATGAGTGTTTATGGTCCCCAATAAACGGCCGCCATTTTGTCTACGTAGCGGAAGAGGCGGAGCCAGGCAAAGACGCTCAGCTCGGAAAACGTTTTTTAAAATGGCTAATGTTACTGAGATGATGACGGCGCCTGTAGCTCCCGAACCTCACAGATGTAAGTTAGTCATATTTACATTTTGCATTTTGCATTTTACATCCTCTACAATAGTTCTTTTAACTGTATAAACACTTCGCCTGTGGTTACAGTTGTTGTTATCGTCCGGTTTAGCATACTTCAGCTTGTTGGCCATTAGCAGCCAACTAATGGCTAACAAGGCTAACAAGCTGAGTTAGCAGCTAACTCGATATTCAAATGTTGCTGCTAAATCGCTTGTTGTCTGCTCAATATGTAGACCAATGTGTTATACTACTTATACTATTGCGTTTATGTGCCCCTATTACACGTTAATAACGAGGAGAGAGGACTGGTGCGTCACAGGACAGGTGGCCACGTGTGCCCAGGGCGCGATGGTGTTTACATCCCCCTCTGTGACTAAACCGGCTGGTAAGGTTGAGGCAGCTGGGGAGACTGCCAAGGGCAGTCTGACGCCCACAGCCACCAGAACCTCCACAGCGTCCACCCCTAAAAGGCGGCGGGTGGACGTTGTGGAGGTGCTTCAGGAGCTGAGGGGTCAAGATGAACAGGAGTGGAGGAGAATGCAGGATGAGGAGAGGGAGAGAGAGGAGAGGAGAGAGGCAGAGCAGGCCAGGCAGGCAGAAGAGAGGAGGCACAGAGAGCTGTGTGAGAGGCAGGAGAGGTGGCACTAGGAGGCAGTGGCGAGGGAGGAAAGGTGGAGGCAGGAGGCCAGAGCGAGGGATGAGAGGAGGGACCAGGAAGCTGCAGCCAGGGATGAGCGCTTCCTGGCTATTCTGGAGAGGCTGCCTCCAAAATGAGCTTTTTTTTTTTTATTTAGTTAGTTACACCATATATTCGTTATTTTATATATATATATATATATATATATATATATATATATATATATATATATATATATTATAGTTATAGTTTCACTGTTCACGTTCACGGTTCATATGTTTTTAAATAATGTTAAGTTATGTTATGCTATGTTGTTATGTTATACTCGTGTTGTTTTGAATGTTTTATGTTTTATAAATAAATCAATGAATACACAGGTGTTGAAATTGGCCAAATTATTTAATTAAATGTAGTCATGGTCAGGCGCATAACACAGCGCTGCCATTCTGTTTCTCTCCTCAGCTCCAGAGACGGTGCCTGAGGGTGCTGCCTCCCGTCCTGGATCCTCTTCCTTTGCTGCTCCAGCCACGCCTTCCTCGCCTTCCTCAGGGTCCAGCACGTCTCCCCGGCTCAAGCAAATATTGTGGAGGATGGTGCAGCAGAGGAGGACCTCCTGGACGAACAGGACGTCCACCTCCAGCGCCTTCAAAAATATGTCCCTCCACCTGGTCTTCAGGATCCCAAAGGCCCGCTTCACCACTACTCGGGCCTTTGTCAGCCGGCTGTTGTACACTGCCTGCTGCTGGCTTGACGGAGGCTGACGGTAGGGGGTCATCAGGGTTATGGGGTAGGACAGGCAGGGGTACCCACCATCCCCGATGAGGCAGTACTCTGGTGGAGGGTACTGCTTCTCGGTGTACAGCGGGCTGTTCTTCAGTACCCTCGAGTCATGCACTGACCAAGTGTACCCCACACACACACACACACACATCAATAAATTTAGCTGTGTGGTCGACCACAGCTTGGAGCTGAACTGAATAAAAAAGCTTCTGGTTAAGGTAGCAGTCGGCATCTTGTGTAGGTGACTTCACCCGGACGTGGCAACCGTCAATGCTCCCAACCACCCTGTTGAAGGCCGCCGACCCTGCCATCCGTGCAAATCCTGCTCCCACAGTCACCAACTCCTCCTCTTTGGGATGGTGGACTGTTTGGGCAAACAGAGACGCAATCTTTGCACTGGTGGTGTGGATGGCACGGTGGACCGATGTCCGTGGCATGTCGAAAGCCCGGGATACGACACGGTAGGATGTACCACTGGCCAACCAGAACAAGAATACCAGGCAGGCAATTTCCGGGTCCCAGCCGTGATCTGTGTCGCCCCCCATGGCTTCCATGAGGGCATTTAAAGATCCCCTGGACAAGCGGAAATCAACTCGCAGGTCACTCTGGCCATCAAAAAAAAGCTGAATAATCGGCACTGTAGCATTTAGCTGACAATACCGCCTGGGGTTGGGAGGCTGTAAGAGAAAGTGGACGTTAATTTATTGATTATCATTTGTTTATTATTGAAGTTTATTGAAATTAATTTAATTCTTTGTGCATTATTTAATAAAATCAGTAATTTTTAAGTTGATGTGTTGTCTTTTTTGCATTGCAGCCTTATTAGTCTACAGTTGGAACTACTGTGTACAGTAAATACTGCTATTATGTTGCCTATTACACATTTTAATATTTTCATATTGACATAGTTTTCTTAAGAAAGCAAGGTAATTCTGCACATTGTACTAGGCATGATAAAGCCTCTTTTAAGTTATCTCTGTTATGTATTTTCACACAGTAACCTGGGTATGTAAAACGTTTGCATTTTCAATTCAAGAATGAAGGCTTCACATGGTAAGAACTTTTAAGAAAGACAGCATTAGTAGTACTAGTACTAGTAATGTCATGACTAAGACCATAATAACTTGATCACAAAAGTAATCCCCCACTATAACTTAAGTGAGCTAATGCTGCTGTTGTATGGGCTACGTTGGTAAAAAAAAACAAAAAAAAACATGCATGACGTAGAATAGGTTTAAATTACACCTACATTGTCTGTCGCCATCAGGAAGAAGAGGTAACGTTGATGACGACGTCGACGCATTCTCCACATTGCCTGGGTTAATGGAGCCATAGGATCGTTAAAAAGTGAAGTCGTAAAAGTCTTTTGTTCACCATTCAAAGCAGGATGTTTCTTGGCCGGTGACGAGCCGCGGCGGCTTTTGCAATCGTAACGTTGCGCTAATGTGTAGGGATACAGAGGTTTTATGGTATGTGTCTAAAATTGTTAAGTTTTGTTTTGATCGAAAGTAAATAGAGTTGCATGCTTAAACCTCTCATCCAGCAACTGTAGGGCCCTATAAAATCTGTTTTATTTTTGCCCAAATTCCATTTTTTCCGTTTAAATTTTTGAGAATCACGATTTTTTTTAACCTTTTACTGTTATTATACTACCAAAAACAGTGTGTTTTTAAATGTAAATGACTCAAATGTACACAAATTAAATAGAAATTACCTTAAATTAATTGAGGTGACTAACATATTTCTTCAATACTGTACCGTACAGTACAGTAAAGTGCATCAAAAACATTTTGACTTCATCATGTCTTCATACAGTAATATATTTTGCGTTTTTATGGGTTCCATTGAATAAAAACATGGTCAGCTCTCAGGCAGATCCAGAAAATGTTTTCATACCAAAATTGTTCTGAAAATTTCTGTTATGGCAGAGAACAGAGATCAACCCAAACGCACGACTCAAACTCGAACAAGTCAGATCAACAGTCAATATTTATTTGTGACACAGTGGAAATCCCAAGGTGTAGGAGGGGAAGAGGTAACGTGCTGGGGGGGGTCCCGGGGTCCCGTGTGGAGTGCTGGTGGTGGCAGGGGTGAACTCTTTGTTTGGTGTCCTCTCCCGTAATGGCGGCGCCGCGTGCTCGTAGCCAGCGTCCTTCTAGCCAGGCGCTCCCAAGATGGTGGCTGGGTGGCAGTGGCTGACGGTGACTGAAGCAGGCAAGTAGGCAGTCGAGCCGGTAGCTGGCGAACAAGGAGTAGGCAGACAGGCAGGTTGACAGGCAAGCAGGCAGGCAGGCAGGCTGATGACAACGGTGACTCAACTAGGGCAGAAGAAGCAGCAGATGAGCAAAAAGCTTCACAAGCTTTAAGCAAACACAGAGATGAACAATATTACAGGGAGCCAGGATCGAACTGAGTACCGCTCAGGCTGAGAGTATGATCTGGCGACGAGTGGCTGGAGATCCAGGGACTTTATGGAGAAGGTGATTAGTGGAGGAGTTTCACCTGGTGCTACCTGCCAGAGAGTGAGAGAGAGACCACGCCCATGCACCGGGAACACAGACAGGGAGGGGGAGACAAGAGGAGCAGACAGATACGGGAAACAGACAACAAACAAGAAGGAGCAGAAAGGCTGCCATGATAAGAGTCATGACAATTTCAGTTGTAAATATTAAAACTAATTAGCAAAGATGACCAACAAAATGAGAAATTATACTTGTGACGTTATGTCAATAACATACTAAACAGCTAGCAGTGAAAACACCAACCCTCCCTCTGTCCTTTGAGCTCCCAGCCCAGGCAGAGTTAGCTAAGAGGGTTGTGGCTAACGGGGCTAACTAGCTAACAGCAGCTACGGTTAGCAACAGTTAAAGGCCCCTACACACCACCCAGACGTCCAACTGCCTCATCTGACCACTCTCCTACCACTCTGTTGCCTCTTGTCTGACCCGTTCGGCAGAAAAGTTGCATTGAACACGCTAGTCTCGTGCCAGTAATCCAAAAACGAAAACAGGAAATGATGGAACAAAGTGAGGAACAGAGTGCATAGAAAAACAAAGCGCACACAGTATTAATTCAGTATTCGTCCGACCTGAGAAGACGAAGAGAAATACTTGGCATACGTGAAAGATGGCTATGGTTGGGCTGACACTCGCGTTGTGTGCTCTCGGGCTCGTTATGATACGAAGCCGTCACCATCGTCACTTCCGCCCCTCCCACACACCGCGCTGATTTGCTAGCACACCGGCAATCAGAGAATCCAATGGCTCAGACTTCCGACAGCCAACCTCCTCAGACTTCACATGCTGAATCGGAGCCGACAACGTCCACGCGGCTCCGAAAGCTTCCGACAGAGCTGAACACACCAAACATATTTGTTCCTGGCCTTGTCCGAGTCTCCCCAAATGCATCAGACGTCCAACGGTTGGGCCGGTGTGTTCCTGCCTTAACAGTCACTCTGGTATTATATGCGGATAATTTGGTGGCTAACTCCTACGCATTACACCTTTAATTATGATGTCTCAGGTCTGCTTCTTTGCAAAACAACAGTTCACCTGACACATACAAGTCGTTGGGGAACTGCTCGGCTCTGTACTGAGGGGTAAATGTCAAGTTTCTCAGTTTTTTCGCAGACGAAGATGGAGCTGGGCAACCGCTTCGCCATGCTTACATTGTTTTGAAGGTGGAGCTCAGTCTGTGGGGAGGGGGGCGGTGGCGACTTGTTGTGCCACTCAAATCTGCTTCCCTCTGCAGTTTTCCCCAGACATATGTTCCTCTTCCACACAAAAACAGCATTTCAGTGAAATTATGTCAAATTACGTAATATTCCGCGTTAAAAAGTAGATTCCGTTTTAATCGGCCAATTCCGTGATTCCATCCGCGATTCTGTGATCGCCGAAATCATATGGCCCTAGGACTGGGTCTTGCACTGTATTTCGCCGCTCGCAGATCACCTGTTGCGCGTAGGGATACTGAGGTTCTACGTTGAGAAAATGTAGTGCCAAAAGAAAGGGGGTCTGACGGCGATGTAAAGCGGTGTGAATTTTCTCTATACAACGTACAGTTGAGCCTTGTTTTAGGTGGTTAAAATACGCTTTGCCTCTGGACCCCGTTCACTGCAGTACAAAGCTGAGCGTCTGGGCTGGAGTGGCTCTCTACTTCTCCAAACTGAGGCTGCGCTGATCAGCAATTACAGTAGGGAACAGACCGACCATAGATATATACTTTATATGACCCCACTTCAAAAAACCCGAACTATCCCTTTAAAACCTTCGAAACTTCAGCGTCACTTGATACAAAAACATCCGGCAGAGGCCGATAAAACAGTAATTTTCTTCAGACGCAAAGAAGAGCATTTGGTCAGGCAATCTGCTACATTCACACAGCAAGCTACTATGCCCGAGCAGGCCCTGAAGGCATCATTTTTAGCCTCGCACCACATTGCTTGAGTTAAAAAACCTCACACAATTGGAGGGGATTTGATTCTACCAGCTACCAAAGACATTGTCCAAAATGTGCTTGGTGAGGATGCTGCCAAAAAAATTGACGCTGTCCCACTCTCTGATTAGAGGTGGATTTCATCGTTCGATGTCGAGATTCAGTTCCCGTCGGTCAGTTCGGCAGGATGACTCGTTCATGTAGTTCGTTCGTTCGTTCGTTCAGTCGCACTTCCGGTACAACGGCGGTGATTGTAATGCACAGTTCTCAGCTCCTCGTTCTCAAACGATCATGCTAACGGTCAACATAACAAGCTGTTCATGGCAAATACATAGCTGCAACTACATGATTATGTGTACTTTTGGACAACACAACAGATAGCAGCTAACAGCTAAAGCCAGCTAGCCAAGAACGAGTGACTAACTGAACGAGAATGACAGGAAAGGAATCATAACCGAACGAGAACGAGAGCTACGAACGAAATGAAATGGGGTTTTTTTTATGTAAACGGTTCTCATTGGCTAAAATTCGACGACAGTGTCCTAGACCCAGCATACGATTGGCTGGCTCTCAGTCCTCCTCACCACTCTGATAACTGAACAGTGAACAACACAGTGACTGGTCTGTGAGAATGAACGAACGAACGAGAGAGAAGTGAAACGGGGAATCAGGTCAGTTCGTTCGCGTTAAAGACTCGTTCGTTCGAACTGATTCGTTCGCGACCGAGCCATCACTATCTCTGATAACACTGTGAGCCGACAGATTGGTGACATGGCCCAGGACGTATCTGCTCAGCTTTTGGAGCAGGTGAGAGCCAGCGAATACTTCGCACTTCAACTGGATGAGAGCACGGATTTATCAAATGATAATCATTTTAAATACACGATGGGTGGCCAGCAGGTTCTGTGCTGTAAAAGCTCTGTGGAGGTCGTATGAAGCACTCAACAGACACTTCAAAAGAGACCAAACAAGAAAGAGGAAACGAAGAAAGGCACACTAACAGAGGCTTGGCACATTATATGCAAAGCAAAGAATTTCTGTGTGACCTTGGCCTCATGTATGATGCACTGTCTGAACTTGCAAACCTGTCTCAGCAACTCCAGGCCCATTCAGTCACACTCCTCTCTGCGTTTCTTCAGTTCTTCGAATTGATTAGCATGATTTCTCATGTGTTTAAACAAATTGGTAGTGTTACCACTGTATTTTACCAGCTTCTTGCAAATGACACAGGTCGCCGTTGTGACATTTTCGGCCTGAAAATACAGCCAAACGGCGCTCCTCTTTCTCTCTGCCATCCTTCGGCTCCATCTCTGTTGCTTGTATGTGTGTATTTCGCTGAATGTGAATGAATGAATGAGCCGCCTTCTTTGTTTGGATTTGCCGCGTTGTCGGGCTGCTGAGTGACGTGTTGGTACAACATCAAATCACAAGAGGGGGAGGAGTCACGTGACGTTACAACATCAAATCACAAGAGGGCCTCTTGTAATTTGATGTTGTACCGTCACGTGACTTAACAGTGCCCGGCAGCGTGCCGTCATGTGATTCGGGAGGAGGAGCACAGTGTGCCTGGCTGCTCCCTCTCCGCTGTGTGTGAGAGAGCCGAGGAGCAGCATTT
Source organism: Sparus aurata (assembly GCF_900880675.1). NCBI lineage: Eukaryota > Metazoa > Chordata > Actinopteri > Spariformes > Sparidae > Sparus > Sparus aurata. The sequence goes on along the minus strand of NC_044207.1, from coordinate 7,349,096 downwards.
GAAAGCAGCGGACACAGACAGCCAGGTCGCTGCTTTCGATGAAACTGCCGTAGCGCATACAGGAGAGAAAGTAAAACTAAAGTATCGATCTCATTACACTGGTATCGATCAATATCAATACCAACGTTGGTATCGATAGTATCGATATTTGGATTGATCCGCCCACCACTACTGTCCGTTCACTTTCCTAAATGAATGCACTATAGCTTGTAGTTGTACTGTAAAATGAGATGCATAGGCATTTTTTTGGCAACTGACCATGATATATGCGGGATAATGTATATTGTAATGTGTATTTGGCAAATTGTTTGTATTATGACTAAACACTTATGTATAAAAGTGACATTTCAAAAAGCTTCAGATGATGTAGTGCTAATTTGCAAATGTTAACATATAGACACCAGCCATTCCTAAACTTAAGACTCAACCTTATTTGTAATTGAAAAATTTTAGGGAGCCCACCCAAGTAATCAATCTCAACTCCGATCAACACATACTTAGACTTAAATGAAATATTTGTCATTTATCATTTTTTTTATCTCATATAAAGAACAGTTCTATGTAAAGGCTGGGCTAAGGTCATACAGAGCAACACATGCAGTCAAAATTGCTGCCATTGACACGATATAAGATACTTTTCTTGGATATTGTGTCAATGTCTGTTCCCCAGTCAAATACTGTTGCCATCCTGTTCGAATTGTGTTTTGTGGAATGCCACCCGGTGCAGGTGATACAAGTGAGTACCTTCATGGCCCACAAGGGGGCCAAGACCCACACTTTGATCATTTTTGCTATCTTTGTTTAGCGCAGTGATTCCAATGGTCATTTGCTACAAGTCACAATTCTGAGAAGTATTCTAGGGGGGATATGAAGTCGGGGCCAGGAAAAATGGAAAGTAACTGTCTGTCACAACCATTTCTTGTGAGATACTGACCCTTACGTATTTATATCTTTTCACATGTAACTCAAAGTAAATTGTGTTTTTAAAGAAGCAATAAGCCCCACAAGGCCATGGTTCATATTGATATATGAACAGCTAACGAGCGTTGTGAAGAACCCTTAGCAGTTTTAAAATCACTGTATCACTATCCATTTTTATAACTTCCTTTTTCATAATTTTCATTTTCTGTACATGCTGCAATCTTTGCTCTTTGAGCAGCATCCCTTTCAGCCCAGTGCAAAAACATCTGACCAATGTTTACTGAAAAAGAGCTACTGTGCAGCAGATCGAAGTATCTTTGTATACACAACACTGTCAATAACGCTTTCCCAACAGTGATTTGAGCTCCACAAACATAATGCCAGTTGCATGGCAGCCACAGCCATCAGTGTATGAATGTATGTGTGAATTACTGTAAGTCACTTTGGACAAAAAGCGTCTGCTAAATGTAAATGTGAAAGTGCTCCACTTGCAGAGTCTGCTAAAACTGACGCACCATATAAAAAGGACATGCTTTCATCAGGAAAAAAAACAATATACTTAATAGTGATACGATAAACTCAAGACTCTTGTCAACAACGCAAAACTGAGAACTGCTCCTTTCTCTACTTGGCTTGCAGAAATGCATAATTTATGTTTTTTTTTTTTTATTGATACAAAGTCTGTCCATTTTGCACACCATTTATCATCACTTCCTCATTTTCTAACAGCAAAGTAATATGATCAGCATAAAGAAGAATATTCACAAGTACAGTGCCGCACATTACCCCTTTCCCCAGCAAATCTTTAATCAAAACAGGAAATGATGTTAATATAAATAATAAACCACCTTGTTTAACAGCAGAGGGCGTGGAAAATCATTATGTAAGATATTAATTTATTTGAACACATGCAGGTGCCTTGTATAAAGAGTGAATACTTGTTTTTTTTATTTTCCATTGACACCAATTTGGTAGAGCTTAAATTAAAGTAGATCACAGCCAACAAAATCAAAAACTTTTTTTGAAAATCAATAAAACAAGCATATATATTGATTGGACAACTCATCTATGTCAAAGGCTTTTTTGAACTTGAGCGGTTTCGACTGCTTTTTGTAACTAAAACTGTAACTAAAAATAAATCTCTTTGAGTTTAGTTCACTTGTTCCCTCTTCAGACAGCACATTTGTTCACAAAATTCATCATCAAAGTTTTGAAACTCTCTTGAGAGAGTGTTATTTCCTATTCATTTAATACAAATGCAAAATATCTAAGTCTGATGATATTTATCCCTCATACCAACCTTGCATGGAGAATATTTTTAAGTGTTTTGGGCCAGGATTATTTATCTGCGAACAAACTGAGTAAAGTAAAGCACATTTATTAAAACATAACAAATCATACTCGGCCTGCTGTGTATATCAATATGTAGTTTTTAAGTTTTAGAGGTGTGAAATGTAAGAAACTTCATATCACTGCCAAATTTTAGGTCCACTTCCTTACATTCAAAACAGTCTTGTTACTCATGCTGAACTATAACTATTTCATGAGCACCTTTCAAGTCTAAAAAACATCAGCGAAGAAGCTTTCTTACAATCTGCACACTCCATGATGCTCATTATTAGTCCTGATTATGAAACAGGCGAAAAGAAAACTTGATAAAGAAATAAATCGTGTTCACTTATCACATTTCACGATTGAGCCTTCACCTCCATGAGTCAGAAAAAAATATTTTTCTCAGATGTTGCCATCATTCACTGTGTGGAATCATTGATCAACAGGCTCAATTGTATGCAGTAACATTCACGAGGTGCTTCACAAACACCATTTGTGGTCGGGCGTGTAGTGGGCGGGATATGATTTTAAGATGGACTGCAATTTAAAAAGAGAACATTACCTACATGGTCTCAACATCATAAGATTTTATTCGTCGCACACCATTTTAGTTATTGTGTGACAAAGACTTTCATGCTGTCTTCTTTTGAACATAAATGAAGTCCTTTTCTTTCCAGCTGTATTTGGAAAATTTCCCTTTGAACTACTCTGCCCATGTTTTGGGTGCATTGGCCTTCAGGTCAAAATCTTCCCTTTGAGCTGTCATTGAATCAACATTACCAAAAGGACATACAAGGTCGATCATGGCATTAAAAAATGCTAACATCGAAGGCTTGTGCAGCCTCGTCTTTGAAACATTTGACATGTGTTTATGTATATTTTGCACTTTAGACAGAAAGTCTTTTTTGCCCCGACGCCACCAAGAGGGAACTTGCCCTCCCTGCCAAAAGTGGTCCTCAGGCCCTGAGTGAAGTCTTCCAGCTGCTTGGGAGTCAGGGAGGACTGCCCGGCCGTGTCGTGGTTCTTCAGGTGAAGTGAAAAGGCGATGGACAGCATGTTGACAAAAATTGGGGACTGTGGTTGTGGTTTGGGAAAAGGCAGATGTCTCGAGCAACAGAAGCCAGTTGGGCCATGTCCTCAATAGGACAGAGAACAAACCCATCGTGGCCCCGAAAAGCTCAGCCAGAGATTTGACTATAACCGACCTCTGTAGAAAGGTTGAAACTACACAGCACTGCTCACTCTGTGTGTCTGACAGACTGTCCCTGAATATCACAAATAACGTCAATATTGTGACATCAAACTTGTAAATAATTTTTCACCTGCTTTCTCTCATATGTGACTGTGTCTCAGTCTGTGTCTTGCACTCGTGCTTCTGGTGGTCATCTTGCCAAAGCATATTCATGTTTTGGTGGAACTCTATGGAGAGAAGGACTGAGTGAGCCAAAACATTTTAATTTACCAGTGGCCAGCCTTTCATAATACTGACAGCACACATGGACATTGATGACGTATCTTTAGACAATGCAAGAACACAGTGAGAGCGCTGAATGTCTCATTGCTATTTCTTCCTGTCAATCATATCATTGTGAACAAATTAGTGTTTGTTCCTTCAATAATAAAGCCTATAATAAAGTCTAGAGGGAAAGTGTGTTTCATCATGGCATGTAGTCATATTAAAATATAAATACATGTAAATTGGTCATCACATCTGTTTAGTTTGTAAGCTAAAGTAGTGGGAAAAAAATCTAAATTTGACCTAATGATGGTGCAACATTAAATGTTAAGGCATCACCTGCACTATTACAATTCATCCTATGGTGAAACATTCATCAAAGAAACTGCATATGGAACCACATAAACAGTCTGCAACACTATTCCACCCTTTTTTATTCATCCTGTGGAGACCATGAATACAGAATTTCATATCAATCCATCAAATAGTTGTTGAGATATTTCAGTATAGACCAAAGTGGTGGATCAACAGAGAAACCATCATTGCCATTAACAGATGATCATTTTGATGTATTTAAGTTGAATGGGTTGCATTCAAATCAATCTTAACAAAATATGTTTAATTAATTAATGTTCAAACTAATGTTTTTGGAAACAAGAGTGGTACCAAAATTTGCATACAGCGTATACCTACACATATCACTAGACTCAACTAGTCATTCCCCTTATTTTCAAACCACTAAAAACCAACAATGACATCCAGATTGTAGCTTGTAGCTGGATTTGCAAAACTGTTAGTCACAAAATATAAATTCATGAAACTAGACAGTGTAAGATGCGTAAAATGATGGTCAAAGGGTCAGCAAACTACTCTGCCCATTTTCTAAGTGCATTGGCCTTCAGGTCAAAATCTTCTCTTTGAGCAATCTCTGAACTAAGATCACCAAGTGTACTTTGGGTGAAGTGGAGTAAGACACTGAGCATTTCTAGCGTGACAATATATTGCATCCATGTCTCTGGTTCCACTGAGGCAAGAAACTTTTTGAAAATGTCTTGGGTGCGGTTGTCAGACTTTTGCACTACATTCAAAATGTCATTGTGAGCTGCTTCTGGGACACAGTTAAAATTGTATATCACATCTTGCACATCATTTTTTGTTTCACTGCACAACAAACTCATCAGCGGAACCGTTGTTTATGCGGAGCAGGTGGATCTCCAAACTGGCGGCAAATATGCGACTCAGCTTAAAATTCATCAATGTGATGTCTTCCTGTAACGGCAATGTGTGGTGTTCTCCCAATTCGCCCAAAGATTGCTGATCAATTATGAGCTGCTTCTGGTACCTTAGTGAGACAAACGGACAATAAATCACAGAAGCCAACACAGAATACACACATTCATTAGTGTCACACTGATGTTATATGCAGTGTTGGTCACGTTACTTTTAAATAATAATTAGTTATAGTTACTAGTTACTTCTCCAAAAAAGTAACTGAGTTAGTAACGGAATTACTCCAATATAGAAGTAATTAGTTACCAGTAAAAGTAACTCTTGCGTTACTTTCTTTTCTTCCCCTTTTGAGCTCGGCATTGATTTTAATGTACTCTGCATCTATATATTTAGAAAATGTCTTTCTGCATGGCGGACCGGCACCTGCTCTCCCTGGTATTTAGCCAATGAAGGAGTCTGGGTCAGCTGTTGATAACGGGAGCATGTTCTCAACAACATACCTGCCTATCATGCATTCAGTTCAGTCTGTGTCACAAGTTTTAGTGCAGCAGGAGCAGAAACATCCAGCGGTTGTTAGCGGAGCTCACGTTAGCCACACCTGCTATCATCATCAACAGTGTCAACAACGGTGTTTTTGGCCACTAGTGTTGTAGAAGCACGTGCAGTTGAGAGATGCTTCATTAGATTAGAGTTGCTTAAAACGGACGTGGACAAAGGAGGTTAAAGTAGTGTCTGTACTTCCACTTTGAAAACCTTAACTTTTCCCTCTGGACTCGCCATTTCTGCAGCTCACCTCTGCTAGTTTGTGTGTAAACCAAACACAGCCTCTGATTGGCTTACGAACTCTCACTCTACCTTAGAGAGCCAATCATCACCTCTGCGGTTGTCCCGCCCCTCCCTCCTGCCTCACCGGAGAAAAATAGAGCAGCCCTGCTGCTCCGGTGGCTGAGAGCGGAGTCGGATGACAACAGCTTCAATGAGAAACTTCAATTTGTAACGCACCACATTTGATAGTCGGTAACGGTATTGGCGTTGTAACGATGGGAAAAGTAATTCATTAGATTACTCCGTTACTGAAAAAAATAACGCCGTTAGTAACGCCGTTATACTTAAACGCCGTTATTCCCAACACTGGTTATATGTCACTCGTACACACACTGTAGCACCTACCTCTCTATCTCCTCTTTCATCCTGGTCGGGTTGTTTGCAATGTGGGGTACCAGCCTCAGGTACTTGCTGGCTGTGTAGACCTGCGGTGGGTAGTACCCTCTCAGATCCTTGACAAATAAACCTGGAATGGGCTCTGACTCTGACACCCACTCTCCCCTGACCTGTCGGGCTAGGGTGTCAAACAGCACAGCCAGGGACAGAGCCACTACCCCGACCCCACCAAGAGTGACCTTGCCCTCCCTGCCAAAAGTGGTCCTCAGGCCCTGAGTGAAGTCTTCCAGCTGCTTAGGAGTCAGGGAGGACTGCACAGCCGTGTAGTGGTTCTTCAGGTGAAGAGAAGAGTTGACGGACAGCATGTTGATGAAAAGAGGACTGGGGTAGTAGTTTGGGAAAGGGCAGACGTCTCGAGCAACAGAAGCCAGCACGGCTACATCCATATCAGGGCAGAAAATGTTTCCCATTGTGACGGCAATTTGTTATTCAGAGATTTGACTATAAATGATCGCTGCAGAAAAGTTTAAACCTCACAGCACCGCTCCGTGTGTGTGATTGGTTATCTCTGGACATCACAAATAAAGTTAGAGCGGCATCATTACGTAATATCTGTAGTCAATTATTCATCTGCTTAATCTTGAACGTGACTGTGTCACAGTCTGTGTCTTGCACTTATGTTTGATCTGGTGTACTGGTCTACTGTGATGAAATGGCTGAAACAAGATTTTTCAATTTGGAAGCATGATTTGAGTATTCATGTTTGACTGACCGCTGCATTTGATACAATTAATTGCTACATTTTTATCGAACGACTTGAGAAATTGATGGAGCTCTCTTGCACAGTGCTTGGCTTGACTGGTTCTTGCGTCTGAGACATCCATCCGTTATCTATAAGTCCACTTATCCTTATACCCTGGAGTTGATACCAGCTGACTGTTGTTATATCCTGGACAGGTTGCTAGTTAATCACTTGGCTGACATATAACTGTCTGAGAGATTTGACATTGGATATAGTGTTCCTCAAGGAAGCATTCTCGGATGTATTCTTATTTCCATATGCTCCTCCTGGGCTGAGGTTTCCAAGTCCAGATCAAGAAAAAACACCACAACATAAGCAGTGGAACCAAGCTCAGCGACCGTTATGGACATCATGACAAAGGTTCAGAGACTGAAGAGGACATTGACGAAGGAAAAGAAAGAGATAAAGAGACAGTCATAGAGCAAGAGACAAGAGTACATCTCAAACCGGCTTTCAGTCGTTGGTGACAGCTTTTTGAAATATAACACTGCAGACCCGAGCTGGACTGCTGTTGATCTGCACTATAAGTAATATTAGCTACAACACCCTCCTCTGGATGACAAACTCACTTGGAATTTTTAAAGAGAATGTTTTAATGACATAATGTTTTCAATTTCTTAATCCAGAATATAGGGTCAAATGTAAATGTATTGACACATTGAAAATCCACTGTGCATACAATGCAATACAATGTCTAAACTGTGTCAATCACATACATAACAATCTTAATTCACCGATTTTCAAGCCATTGAAGGAAAAAAAAACACCCAAATAGTAATTAGCAGCTGGAGACTAAGAAAACACAAAATGGACTATTAGGTTAGACTACTAGGTTAAAAGAAATTAAGAAACTGATCACATTCCGACTCCTTTGTCACATGATGCCTGGTTGTCTATGTCTGTACACATGCTGTCTATAACTGATCAGGCTGTATGTATTCTATTAGTTTCATCTTCCACTTATATATCTGATGTTGACTTTGCATATTGTTATCTTTTTTTTCTCTCTATGTGAAAAATTGTGGCTGCTGAACTACTCTGCCCATGTTCTGAGTGCACTGGCCTTCAGGTCAAAATCTTCTCTTTGAGCAAGCATTGAATCAACATTATTAAGTCCAGCTACATGTATGGGAAAGAACAGAACATCAGCCAATTCCATCTTGGCAATGTGGTGCACCAATGACTTCCTTTGATCATCACTTCTTGGTTTGCAACTTTCAAAAGCTTCTTGAGTGCGGTTGTCAGATTTCTGCACTTTGGCCAGAAAGTCTTTGTCAGCTATCTGTGGGTCACAGTTAAGATTTAAGATCATATCCCCATATGGTCTTCCCTCAATGGCAACCAACTCATCAGCTGTACCGTTTTTGATACGGAGAAGGTGAAGACTCAGACTGACAGCTACAAACTGTCCCAGCAACAAATTGACTGCTGTGGTGTCTTCGTTTTTCGGTATTGTGATGTTTTCTTCCATTTTGTTCAAAGATTGCTGATCAATCATGAACTGCTTGTGGTACCTTGGTGAGACAGACAGACAATAAAGTCACACAAGCTAATATAGAGTACACACATTCAGTAGTAGGCAAATGGATTTTATATGTCACATGTACACAAACACACACTGCAGCACCTACCTCTCTATCTCCTCTTTCATCCTGGTCGGGTTGTTTGCAATGTGGAATGGGCTCTGACTCTGACACCCGCTCTCCCCTGACCTGTCTGGCAAGGGTGTCAAACAGCACAGCCAGGGACAGAGCCACAACCCCGACCCCACCAAGAGTGACCTTGCCCTCCCTGCCAAAAGTGGTCCTCAGGCCCTGAGTGAAGTCTTCCAGCTGCTTAGGAGTAAGGGAGGACTGCCCGGCCGTGTCGTGGTTCTTCAGGTGAAGTGAAAAGGCGATGGACAGCATGTTGACAAAAATTGGGGACTGTGGTTGTGGTTTGGGAAAAGGCAGATGTCTCGAGCAACAGAAGCCAGTTGGGCCATGTCCTCAATAGGACAGAGAACAAACCCATCGTGGCCCCGAAAAGCTCAGCCAGAGATTTGACTATAACCGACCTCTGTAGAAAGGTTGAAACTACACAGCACTGCTCACTCTGTGTGTCTGACAGACTGTCCCTGAATATCACAAATAACGTCAATATTGTGACATCAAACTTGTAAATAATTTTTCACCTGCTTTCTCTCATATGTGACTGTGTCTCAGTCTGTGTCTTGCACTCGTGCTTCTGGTGGTCATCTTGCCAAAGCATATTCATGTTTTGGTGGAACTCTATGGAGAGAAGGACTGAGTGAGCCAAAACATTTTAATTTACCAGTGGCCAGCCTTTCATAATACTGACAGCACACATGGACATTGATGACGTATCTTTAGACAATGCAAGAACACAGTGAGAGCGCTGAATGTCTCATTGCTATTTCTTCCTGTCAATCATATCATTGTGAACAAATTAGTGTTTGTTCCTTCAATAATAAAGCCTATAATAAAGTCTAGAGGGAAAGTGTGTTTCATCATGGCATGTAGTCATATTAAAATATAAATACATGTAAATTGGTCATCACATCTGTTTAGTTTGTAAGCTAAAGTAGTGGGAAAAAAATCTAAATTTGACCTAATGATGGTGCAACATTAAATGTTAAGGCATCACCTGCACTATTACAATTCATCCTATGGTGAAACATTCATCAAAGAAACTGCATATGGAACCACATAAACAGTCTGCAACACTATTCCACCCTTTTTTATTCATCCTGTGGAGACCATGAATACAGAATTTCATATCAATCCATCAAATAGTTGTTGAGATATTTCAGTATAGACCAAAGTGGTGGATCAACAGAGAAACCATCATTGCCATTAACAGATGATCATTTTGATGTATTTAAGTTGAATGGGTTGCATTCAAATCAATCTTAACAAAATATGTTTAATTAATTAATGTTCAAACTAATGTTTTTGGAAACAAGAGTGGTACCAAAATTTGCATACAGCGTATACCTACACATATCACTAGACTCAACTAGTCATTCCCCTTATTTTCAAACCACTAAAAACCAACAATGACATCCAGATTGTAGCTTGTAGCTGGATTTGCAAAACTGTTAGTCACAAAATATAAATTCATGAAACTAGACAGTGTAAGATGCGTAAAATGATGGTCAAAGGGTCAGCAAACTACTCTGCCCATTTTCTAAGTGCATTGGCCTTCAGGTCAAAATCTTCTCTTTGAGCAATCTCTGAACTAAGATCACCAAGTGTACTTGGGGTGAAGTGGAGTAAGACACTGAGCATTTCTAGCGTGACAATATATTGCATCCATGTCTCTGGTTCCACTGAGGCAAGAAACTTTTTGAAAATGTCTTGGGTGCGGTTGTCAGACTTTTGCACTACATTCAAAATGTCATTGTGAGCTGCTTCTGGGACACAGTTAAAATTGTATATCACATCTTGCACATCATTTTTTGTTTCACGCACAACAAACTCATCAGCGGAACCGTTGTTTATGCGGAGCAGGTGGATCTCCAAACTGGCGGCAAATATGCGACTCAGCTTAAAATTCATCAATGTGATGTCTTCCTGTAACGGCAATGTGTGGTGTTCTCCCAATTCGCCCAAAGATTGCTGATCAATTATGAGCTGCTTCTGGTACCTTAGTGAGACAAACGGACAATAAATCACAGAAGCCAACACAGAATACACACATTCATTAGTGTCACACTGATGTTATATGCAGTGTTGGTCACGTTACTTTTAAATAATAATTAGTTATAGTTACTAATTACTTCTCCAAAAAAGTAACTGAGTTAGTAACGGAATTACTCCAATATAGAAGTAATTAGTTACCAGTAAAAGTAACTCTTGCGTTACATTCTTTTCTTCCCCTTTTGAGCTCGGCATTGATTTTAATGTACTCTGCATCTATATATTTAGAAAATGTCTTTCTGCATGGCGGACCGGCACCTGCTCTCCCTGGTATTTAGCCAATGAAGGAGTCTGGGTCAGCTGTTGATAACGGGAGCATGTTCTCAACAACATACCTGCCTATCATGCATTCAGTTCAGTCTGTGTCACAAGTTTTAGTGCAGCAGGAGCAGAAACATCCAGCGGTTGTTAGCGGAGCTCACGTTAGCCACACCTGCTATCATCATCAACAGTGTCAACAACGGTGTTTTTGGCCACTAGTGTTGTAGAAGCACGTGCAGTTGAGAGATGCTTCATTAGATTAGAGTTGCTTAAAACGGACGTGGACAAAGGAGGTTAAAGTAGTGTCTGTACTTCCACTTTGAAAACCTTAACTTTTCCCTCTGGACTCGCCATTTCTGCAGCTCACCTCTGCTAGTTTGTGTGTAAACCAAACACAGCCTCTGATTGGCTTACGAACTCTCACTCTACCTTAGAGAGCCAATCATCACCTCTGCGGTTGTCCCGCCCCTCCCTCCTGCCTCACCGGAGAAAAATAGAGCAGCCCTGCTGCTCCGGTGGCTGAGAGCGGAGTCGGATGACAACAGCTTCAATGAGAAACTTCAATTTGTAACGCACCACATTTGATAGTCGGTAACGGTATTGGCGTTGTAACGATGGGAAAAGTAATTCATTAGATTACTCCGTTACTGAAAAAAATAACGCCGTTAGTAACGCCGTTATACTTAAACGCCGTTATTCCCAACACTGGTTATATGTCACTCGTACACACACTGTAGCACCTACCTCTCTATCTCCTCTTTCATCCTGGTCGGGTTGTTTGCAATGTGGGGTACCAGCCTCAGGTACTTGCTGGCTGTGTAGACCTGCGGTGGGTAGTACCCTCTCAGATCCTTGACAAATAAACCTGGAATGGGCTCTGACTCTGACACCCACTCTCCCCTGACCTGTCGGGCTAGGGTGTCAAACAGCACAGCCAGGGACAGAGCCACTACCCCGACCCCACCAAGAGTGACCTTGCCCTCCCTGCCAAAAGTGGTCCTCAGGCCCTGAGTGAAGTCTTCCAGCTGCTTAGGAGTCAGGGAGGACTGCACAGCCGTGTAGTGGTTCTTCAGGTGAAGAGAAGAGTTGACGGACAGCATGTTGATGAAAAGAGGACTGGGGTAGTAGTTTGGGAAAGGGCAGACGTCTCGAGCAACAGAAGCCAGCACGGCTACATCCATATCAGGGCAGAAAATGTTTCCCATTGTGACGGCAATTTGTTATTCAGAGATTTGACTATAAATGATCGCTGCAGAAAAGTTTAAACCTCACAGCACCGCTCCGTGTGTGTGATTGGTTATCTCTGGACATCACAAATAAAGTTAGAGCGGCATCATTACGTAATATCTGTAGTCAATTATTCATCTGCTTAATCTTGAACGTGACTGTGTCACAGTCTGTGTCTTGCACTTATGTTTGATCTGGTGGTCATCTTGCCAAAGCACACTGATTTTATTGCACTGTGACAGAGAGGACCAGAATCAAAATTATAAAGCTTTACAATCTGGCTTAAACATAACACCTCTATATTTTCTACTGTGATGAAATGGCTGAAACAAGATTTTTCAATTTGGAAGCATGATTTGAGTATTCATGTATGACTGACCGCTGCATTTGATACAATTAATTGCTACATTTTTATCAAATGACTTGAGAAATTGATGGAGCTCTCTTGTACAGTGCTTGGCTTGACTGGTTCTTGCGTCTGAGACATCCATCCGTTATCTATAAATCCACTTATCCTTATACCCTGGAGTTGATACCAGCTGACTGTTGTTATATCCTGGACAGGTTGCTAGTTAATCACTTGGCTGACATATAACTGTCTGAGAGATTTGACATTGGATATAGTGTTCCTCAAGGAAGCATTCTCGGATGTATTCTTATTTCCATATGCTCCTCCTGGGCTGAGGTTTCCAAGTCCAGATCAAGAAAAAACACCACAACATAAGCAGTGGAACCAAGCTCAGCAACCGTTATGGACATCATGACAAAGGTTCAGAGACTGAAGAGGACATTGACGAAGGAAAAGAAAGAGATAAAGAGACAGTCATAGAGCAAGAGACAAGAGTACATCTCAAACCGGCTTTCAGTCGTTGGTGACAGCTTTTTGAAATATAACACTGCAGACCCGAGCTGGACTGCTGTTGATCTGCACTATAAGTAATACTAGCTACAACACCCTCCTCTGGATGACAAACTCACTTGGAATTTTTAAAAGAAGATGTTTTAATGACATAATGTTTTCAATTTCTTAATCCAGAATATAGGGTCAAATGTAAATGTATTGACACATTGAAAATCCACTGTGCATACAATTCAATACAATGTCTAAACTGTGTCAATCACATACATAACAATCTTAATTCACCGATTTTCAAGCCATTGAAGGAAAAAAAAACACCCAAATAGTAAGTAGCAGCTGGAGACTAAGAAAACACAAAATGGACTCAAAGGTTAAAAGAAATTAAGAAACTGATCACATTCCGACTCCTTTGTCACATGATGCCTGGTTGTCTATGTCTGTACACATGCTGTCTATAACTGATCAGGCTGTATCTATTCTATTAGTTTCATCTTCCACTTATATATCTGATGTTGACTTTGCATATTGTTATCTTTTTTTTCTCTCTATGTGAAAAATTGTGGCTGCTGAACTACTCTGCCCATGTTCTGAGTGCACTGGCCTTCAGGTCAAAATCTTCTCTTTGAGCAATCATTGAATCAACATTATTAAGTCCAGCTACATGTAAGGGAAAGAACAGAACATCAGCCAATTCCATCTTGGCAATGTGGTGCACCAATGACTTCCTTTGATCATCACTTCTTGGTTTGCAACTTTCAAAAGCTTCTTGAGTGCGGTTGTCAGATTTCTGCACTTTGGCCAGAAAGTCTTTGTCAGCTATCTGTGGGTCACAGTTAAGATTTAAGATCATATCCCCATATGGTCTTCCCTCAATGGCAACCAACTCATCAGCTGTACCGTTTTTGATACGGAGAAGTTGAAGACTCAGACTGACAGCTACAAACTGTCCCAGCAACAAATTGACTGCTGTGGTGTCTTCGTTTTTCGGTATTGTGATGTTTTCTTCCATTTTGTTGAAAGATTGCTGATCAATCATGAACTGCTTGTGGTACCTTGGTGAGACAGACAGACAATAAAGTCACACAAGCTAATATAGAGTACACACATTCAGTAGTAGGCAAATGGATTTTATATGTCACATGTACACAAACACACACACACTGCAGCACCTACCTCTCTATCTCCTCTTTCATCCTGGTCGGGTTGTTTGCAATGTGGAATGGGCTCTGACTCTGACACCCACTCTCCCCTGACCTGTCTGGCAAGGGTGTCAAACAGCACAGCCAGGGACAGAGCCACAACCCCGACCCCACCAAGAGTGACCTTGCCCTCCCTGCCAAAAGTGGTCCTCAGGCCCTGAGTGAAGTCTTCCAGCTGCTTAGGAGTAAGGGAGGACTGCACAGCTGTGTAGTGGTTCTTCAGGTGAAGAGAAGAGTTGACGGACAGCATGTTGACAAAATGAGGACTGGGGTAGTAGTTTGGGAAAGGGCAGACGTCTCGAGCAACAGAAGCCAGGAGGGCTGCATCTTCAGCAGGACACTGCATATTCCCCATCTTGATGTGAACTTGTCAGATCTCACTATAAAGAATCTGTGCACAAAAATGAAAACTACTCAGCACTGCTTTCACTGTGTGTTTCTGACAGGAGCTCTATAAAATCAATCTAAATAAAGTTACAGCAGCATCATTACGTGAAATCTGTAGTCAATTATTCACTTGCTTAATCTTGTACATGACTATGTTGCAGTCTGTTTCTTGCAATACTGTTTGATCTGGTGGTGATCTTGCCAAAGCACACTGATGTTCTATTGAAGTCCAGTAGAGATAGGGACTGCATAGATAATGAGTGCAAAACCCATTCGACAAATATAATGACAGATATAAGCACCCAAATTTTCTGAGACACAGACAAGCAGACTGAGGTAAAAGTCCAAGTTTACTATGGTCAAACACAGGTAGACAGAACGAATAGTACCAGTCAAGTGTGGCTTATTCTATGTTTTTCTTTATTTTTATTATTCTTAATAATGATAACATCCAAACTATGCAGGAACACATATGGAATTGTGGCAGTACTGGCTTACAGGCAGGCCCAACCTACATAAGAATATAAACAATCACACCCTGACTGGCTGGGAGGGAAATGCCACAGGCTGCTTTCAAATCTCAATCAGGAGTCAGTCTCCCCACCTGTGCACAGGTGATCTGAATCCTCCGCAATCACTCATGAGGAAAATCAGCCCAAACAAAGAAAAATAGCGAGTCAAACAATTGGACTGCTACAGAATATCAAAAAGTGTTAAACAAACCAGAATATGATCACCTCACATTTTGAGGAGTTTGTGGATTTTGTTTGCGATCTATTCGAGCGGCATTCGACTTTCCGATGGAGCCAGCAAGAAAGAGGAGCTTTTCCCCTGGCTGGGAACCTTTTGAGCATATCTCTCATGATAAGGTATGCATATGACAACACAGAGTATCCGTTGTTCTTATTTCTTTCTTCTAATTTCTGGTATTTTAAAAGGTGAAGTGTCGGTTGTGTTTAAAAGAACTTGGATACAACAATCAACACCTACAACACCTCATCCATGCTGAGGCATTAAAGGGCCCTGCACGAGAACAAGGAGACCAACCAAGTTGGACCAAGCTCAGGTAAGCCATTTTAGGATGCAATGGCATACAAACATGAAATTACAACATTAATTTATGTTTTGAATATGAATAATTAATGACATCTGTAATTGAATACTGCTTTTTTTGTCATCAGGAGAAAAGACTGATGTGGATGAGGCCTTGGTCGCATTTTTCCCAATTTCCAAGAATGTTCTCCTCTTTTCTTTAGGCTTTGAAAGCTATGGTGGAGGACAGATACAAGGAGTCCAAGGAGAAAATCCAAGTCCTTGTGTCAAAGGCATCTGCAGTTAGCTTGACTTCAGATATGTGGACCTCAAACAATACCGATGCATATCTGGCTGTGACATGCCATTTCATAGATCCAAGCACCTCTTTGCAATCTGTTGTTTTAGGGGTGCTGCATTTCCCTGAGGCCCATTCTGCTGAGAAGGTGAAAATCTAAGGTGAAAGCAGCAGCGTTGCTTCATACTATTGCAATATTTTAAATTCGACTGCGTTGTTTAAGTTGCTGCTGCAGTGACACTGAATTAATCACATTTTCTCGGCTAATTTTAGAGGAGAGGCTGACACAGGTGCAGGAGCAAATGGGCCAGCCATCTCTAAAGCTCATTCAAGAGATGGAAACATGCTGGAACAGCACATACCATATGCTGCAACGTGTTCATGAACATAAGGGAACCTGTAGGAGCAGCTTTGGCAGGTCTGCGTATGAACATTGTCCCACTCACAACAGAACAGAACAGTACGACATAATCGCAGAATCTCTGAAAGTGCTGTCCCCCTTCAACGATCCCACAGTGGAGCTGTCAGAGGTGAAGAGGGTGTGGGGATCAAAAGTCATTCCCCTGTTAGCAATGCGACACCACACACTGGAGGAGGATGGGCTTCTTTAGCCCCAGTATTGCTGCAGATGGAGAAAAGAGGCTCACTGTTGAATGTGCATCTGTTATCAGAAACGGCGCCGCCTCCACCTCCTCCTCATCACAACCGCATACATCAGAAGCTTCTGAGTCTGTGACTCAAGGTAATCTACATTCTAATTATTGTAGGCCTATTTAGTCACTTATAGTCTGTTTCTCTATCCAAGGTAGCAAACTGTGTCATCGGTTGGACACCACAGTCATGCGGACAAGGACCTCAAACGTCACTGCGGATGCAACAGTGGAGGTCCAAAAGTACCTAGGTGAACCGAACATTAAGAGACTGGAGAACCCCCTTGAGTATTGGGAAAGACAAAAACAAGTATATCTGAACTTGTACAAGCTTGCTGTGGCATTTGTGTACTCCTGCTTCATCTGTGACGTGTGAAAGGGTATTTTTGAAAGCAGGCGAAATCCTGTCCAAAATAAGAAACCGCCTGAAGCCCAGCACAGTGGAGAAGTTGTTGTTTAAATAAAAAAGAATAAAATATCCCCATTGAACGTGTTGCATTTTCTCCCTAGTAACACAGCACAGTCGCATCACAACCCTCCCCCCGATTTGTTTCAACTTTCCCCTCTGTCCCTGCCATCATTCTATCAGAAAAAACAATATTATGTTAATGATTATATTATTTGTTTATTGGCATTATCATTTAAGGACAATTCAATTCAAAGCTTTACGCACCAAAGCCATGGTGTCATTATAATCACTCTGCCTGTTTTACATTTATTGTCCACTTGATGGCACAGTAGAGCAACTGAAGCACCATGAAGCTTAGACCCATGAGTGAACCTATAGACCTTTCACACAACTTCCTCATTTTGTTCCGGAAATACACAATCGCTGTGGAAACCTACTTCCTCACTGGTCAGGGCAAAAGGTAAACAACAAAGATGGCGCAAGCAACGAGCAAGAGTTCTTGTAGCGTACCGGGCTGTTCTTGTAATGCCCAAAAGCAGCCTTATCTATCTTTCCACGCCTTACCTGTTAACGGTGAAGCTAGACGAAAATGGGTTCAGGCTATTCGGCAGGACAGGGGGCAGGAGGGACCAACTTTTACGATTAAAAAGGGGAGTACTTATGTCTGCAGCAGTCACTTCACAGCAGAATACTACGTCTTGGGGATCACTGTCTGTGAGTCTGTCCCTAGCCTTTTTCCTTGGAACGATTACACCTCTAAAGAAAAAAGGGAGTCTGTGTATGAGCGGTGCCAAAAACGGCAGCCGTTAACGTCGGTAGAAGTCGAGATAAAAGAAATGGTAGTGTGGGGTCTTCTTCAATCACTGTAACAGTGACAGCTCCAGCTAAGTCAAAGACGCAAACAGCATTCCCTGCCTCATATCGCTGTGCCTAATTCCCTAGCTATGTTGTTGTGTTGTGGCCTATTTATTAATGCTAGCCTACCCCTCCTGCTTGTTACCTGTCATTAACATTCCCCATCAAGTTATCCATTTCATGTAACCTATGGCTGGACTGTCCCTAAGTCTATGCAATGCAAATGGGTGAAATAATGATTCTTTATGGCTACATACTCGAAGACTTATGTAAATAGGCCTAATTGCCCATTTACAAGTTTTATCAACTTCAAATGTTAATGGAAATGGACAATTTAACAGTGTCAAGAAAGATACATTGTTTATAATTTATAATTTCACTAAATTGAATGAATGACTGAATTTTGTCTTCACAATCACCACAGGTATGCTGGAGGACAGCATGAATTGCATCCAAGACTTGGAAGCCAAGCTGGAGACAGCCTTGCTAACCCCCGTCCTCTTCAGCTGGTATTGTGCGTCAGATGACCAGATAAGATTTTACACCAAATTTCCATCTGAGTGTGTGTTTAAGATCTTCTGGGAATCCATTGCACCATCTGCCTCTCGACTGGTCTACTGGAGTAAAGCAAAGAGGACAAGTGAAGGCACCAGCGAAAACAGTCCCAGTCCCCCTCGCAGCACTCCATTAATTGATGAATTCCTATTTACAGTATGCGAGTAGCTGTTGGCATGAAGGTGCAGGTCATCGCTAACATGTTCAAGGTTAGTGTAACCACTGTCAGCCTTGTGACCATCACCTGGGCCAATTACCTTTTCTTCATATTGGAGACGCTTCCTCTTTGGGTGAGTAAGGAGAAGGTGAAGTCTATCATGCCAGGAAAATTCAAAAAGTACTGTCCCGATGTGTGATACTGGACTGCACTGAGATTGCTGTGGCGGCACCCTCTTCACTCACCCTGCAATCAGACACGTTCTCCCACTACAAGAATATGACAACCTTGAAGGGACTGATCGGAGTTGCTCCTAATGGTTTGGTGACATTCTTCTTGCCGCTGGTCACTGGAAGCATCTCCGACAAAGAGATAACAAAGATCAGTGGAATCCTTCCCTTACTTGAGTCAGGTGATGAAGTGATGGCCGACAAAGGATTTGTCATTGAAGATCTCCTTTCTGGTGTTGGGGCAAAGCTCATCATCCCACCCTTCAAGCGTTCAGCCCAATTCAAAAGAGAGGACACAGAGAAGACACAAGCCATAGCAAGTCTCAGGATAGTGGTCGAAAGGGTAATAGGTTGAATTAAGTCCACATCCACATCTGGGTCTCACCTGTACCTCTCACTCTGATGGGCACTGTCAGCCAGATCTGGCACAACTGTTGTGTCTTGGTGAATTTTCAAGGACCTTTGTCTTATGAAGAAGACTGAGATCTGGAGAGTATATTTTTGTTAAATGGGATACGCCACCGTTTTGGCCAATTTACTTATTTTCCACCTCCCCTAGAGTTGAACAATTAAGTTTTACCTTTCCTCAGTTCATCCAGCCGTTGTCTCAGTCTGACGGTAGTGTTTTTAACTTCAGGTTATCATATCTGAAGCTAAAAACACTATCGTCAGACTGAGACAACGGCTGGATGAACTCAATTGTTTAACTCTAGGGGAGGTGGAAAATAAGTAAATGGGCCGAAACGGTGGCGTATCCATACCTTTAAACTTGTTTCTAAAATCTCTACAACTCATTTCAAGATGTGTGGATGATGCTGAGGTGATGGGACTGACTGGAGGCTGAAGGTAAAGTACGTTGCATTCTCTCTTTGTTACTTGTTTGTGTAAAATACATTCCTAATCTTTGTTCTTTTGTCAAGCAATGTGAGATCTACAATAGGTTGAGGAAGAATCCATGGATGTGTTACTGAGAGTGGTACCGTTGGACAAATATTTATTTCATTTACTTCTGGTTATTTTGCTTTCTGCTCAATTATCCATCCAAAACTTTTTGTTTCTCCTCTCTCCTTTTCCCAACATTGTTTCAGTATATTTTGTGTTGGATGATCTTCACTAAGTCCTTTTAAATCAACTCAGTAATTTAACAATAGCTGTGTTCTAATTAACTCCAGTGGCATTTCTCCCATTTCCACTTGTAGGGCTGATGTTGGGGTTGTTGTAATAACACCTGAGCAAAGTCTCAAAGCCTGGTATTGGATATTGTCTAACCTTTTCAGAAGGGTGTTACGACCCTCGAACGTAGCTCGTCCCCAGAGGGCCCAACATAATCAAGTAGACATCCAGGTCACAATAAACAGTCCATTTATTGAACAAGGAAGACATTTAGTAACCAAAAGGGCTTGGTGAGCCGGCAAGAAAGAAACAAAAGGAAGGGGAGACACCCAGGCCAACCCACAAAGGGTCGTAGGACCCGGGCTCCCCCCTCTAACCTAGGACCACCCAAACTACAACTAAAAAACAAAGCCGCGAAAAACAGGGGCTACCTCACCAAACACTGCATAAATTAAGGACACAAAACTGACACATTTTAGATCAGATAGCAAAACTCAAGTTGCAGCTCAGGCTGGCAGCAGGAGAAGTCAGAGAGAGAGGCCACGTCACATTGCTTCCTTTTTATAGGTCCACCCATCCACCCAATTAGGGCCACCTGGGAGGAAGCACAAGCAAAGGTAATCAACAGCTAGATAGTACTCTATGTATCAGACGTTTAGAAAAACTTTGTCTTGTGTTTCACTCATTTAACATTACAAGGTGACCGACCCAACTAGTGGCTAGATGGCTTGCTGAGGTTTGTTTTTGACTGAAATCTCTTCTTTATCCATGAGGGGGCAGCAGATGCTCTCGAAAGAC
The DNA here is from genome assembly GCF_900880675.1 of Sparus aurata. Lineage (NCBI taxonomy): Eukaryota > Metazoa > Chordata > Actinopteri > Spariformes > Sparidae > Sparus > Sparus aurata. Next base: position 7,328,463 of record NC_044207.1, on the reverse strand, counting down.
ACAAGGAAAGTATTGTGGAGCCACTGTCCCTGATGTTGAAACAATCCATGAATCAGTCCATGTTATCACCAAAGCATATAAATGCTACCTGGCATTTAGGTGAATGCAGTAATCTTTAATAATCGTTTTAAATCACCTGATGTTTAAGCAAACTAACTAAGGATTAAAACAGGTGACTGTCTATAATACTTTCCTGGCCATTCTTCTTCTTCTTCTTCTTCCTTTTATTATTATTATTATTATTATTATTATTAGGAGAAGATGAAAAAAGGAGGACAAGAAGGAGAGGGAGGAGGAGAAGCTGGAGAAGGAAACAGAAGAAGAAGGAAAAAAGAAGATAGACATGGAGAAGAAGGAGAAGAAGAAAAACTAATAGAGGAAGGAGAAGAAGAACAAAATCTTGCAGAACATTCATCTTGTCATATTAAGCACTAAGCACTAATAGAGAGTTTCTTTTTGAGCAGTTACTGTATATTTGCAAGTACCTAAATGAAAGCAAGAGCTACTGATCCTTTTGGTAAATCAGTGGTTGAAATGTGATATTTGTGGTGCTGGTCATGTCATACCGCGAACTGGGATCTCACTGTCATTATAATCATTTTTGCATGTATTTGCAGTTTTTCACACATTTGCTCTCATCTTGCTTTGTCTTTGTACCTGCATTAAAATTGTGACAGAAACAGTCCTCTTTGTGCCGATGGGGTTTCACAAAAAAGCATGTCGGAGTGGAGGAAGCAGCGAGAGAGAGAGAGAGAGAGAGAGAGAGAGGGGAGAGATTACACACACACACACACACACACACATACACTTAGCCCACAAACCTTGACAAATGTTGGGTGTATGAAAGGCAGATGAATCACTGCTTTGTGGTTGTGTTGCAGGGAAACATTGGCCACCCTGCTGCTCCTGCCGCTGCCATTCTCACACACAGCAAAAGGCCTGATGTGATCTCAGACAGGCTCAGCCCCCAACAAAAGAAATCAGCAGTGTATGCATTTGGAAGAGAAGTATTAATTATTACGATATTATATAAAATATAGTAACTATTTTCTACCATGCCCAGTACAGATATGACTGCAAACTGTGTTCATGGAGAATACGTACTGTAAAGTGATACTATAATAGATCCTTATACTAGTGATCAGTGATGTTATGTAACTATGTGCACAATTTTGAGGTACTTGTTACTGTTTCCTTCTTGACAGTTTTTTCTCCACTATATCTTAAGGTATGTATTCTACATCTTAATCCGCTAACTCCACTTGATAACTTTTGTTACTAGTTACTTCACAGAATCCTGTGGCCAAAGCAGTGCATTGTCTGTCTATATGTGTGTGTGTGTGTGTGTGTGTGTGTGTGTAAATCAATCTATTTAACCACAGTAAGATTTTTTTTTAAAACACTATAACTTCTGCAGATTTCTGGATAATGCTCAATATCGGAATCCGTTATTGATGAGGCTGGTAATCAGTCGAATCATAGTATACTGTATATACATACATGTAACTATAATATTACTTGTACATTTGATAGCCTACTTAAGTGCAACGGCCAGAAAATAACTTTTGATACTGAAGTACATTTAGTATCAGATACTTGAAGACTTTTACTCAAGTTCTGTTAACACAGGTGAGCTTCACTTGTACCAAATAATAATTGAACTAGATATCTTTACGTTTACTCAGGTATTATTTAAGATTACTTTGTTAACCTAGTCATTGCTGGTGATACATTTGACACAAAATCTGTACTTAATCCACAGCAATGCTTAGGTATTTTCATCTGGGGGGCTTAAATGGCCTTATAATTCCTCAGATTTATACACTGGATCATAAGCGTTCAGCCTATTTTCGGATGCCAGTGACTGGTGTGATCCTGTCATCCTGTCAAGCAAAATATTTGAGGAAAAAAAGCGTGCAATATTTGTAACACGAGTGGGCTGCTGTCACAACATCCACAAGTTTGCTCTCACGTCACTTCTTGTCCGATCAGCTGCCTCCTCAAACACATCAACCTTGGAGCGCGCGCGCGTGTGTGCGCGTGTGCCGATTGGGGGGGGGGATCAGGGGGGGTTGTGTGGGCGTGGTCCTCTGCGTTGCGCGTTGCTAAGCGCAAATTTGGCATATAAGCGCAAAATGAGCCGCGCTCCCATGCAGACAGCAGCGCACTGAGAGACCTGAGGAATTCAGCAGGTACCTATAGACATTTCTGATCTCTCCCTCCCTCTGTGTGTGTGTCTGCCTGTCTGAAAGAGAACCGACTGTCTGCGCTCATTCAGTGTGATGGATGGAATTAAAGGTTCATTGGATTGGATAATCGTCACTCTCCAGTAGTCCCAAGGCGCACTGGCAACTGGAATATTACACCTTGGAGATACTTTGATCAGTTTGACGGCAGTTAAAGGTAAACTCACTGTATATTACTATTCAATAAAACGCAGTGTCTTTAGAATCTGTGCCTATTTCTTTAAAATGTAAATGATTCTGATCTTTATTATGGAACTTGTTGAGCATGTTGTAGTTGTGTTAAATTATCTCACAGGAGTAATGTAGTTCTTGAAGGGATCATTACATGAAAACGTCAACCACGATAGAAATTCATCTTTATAACCTTAATTAAAACTTTGCAAGTCTCCCTGCAGTGCATGTTAGCACATACAGTACAGTGACTCACACATGTGCACTAAATCTCCTGCTCTGTAGCATAAGAAGTCAGTGAGAAGTCAGTTTACACTGGTCTCACTGTGCAGAGTGATGCAGTGACCTGCAGATGCACTCTGACTGCTCAGCCTTACTGCTAGAAGTGAAGTCCCACCATAATTACAGTATTATTAAGCAGAGACAGAAGACAGATTCAGGGTGTCTTTGGGGTTCTTTAGAAAGATGCTGTAGTGTGGGTAAACTTGCCAAGACGTTTTCATTTTGAAAAGTGTTAAATAATGTCCTCATAATGAGCTGTGCTTTGGTACAACGTCACATATTAAACAGCTGCAAACAGATGGTTCACATGTAGTGCGAGTTTACACTCTGATTGACTGAAACTCTTCCTTTTCTGCTCAAACATGCGCACTCCCTTTTGCAGACAAGAGACATTCTTCTTCATTCAGCAGCAGTATCACCCCGTCATGGAGAGGTCCCTTCCTTTACCGGGCTGGGTTAGAGCAGCAAGCTTGTTCCTGTGTTTGACCCAGACGGTCCTGGCCATGGTCCTCACCAACTCCACAAAACTCGAGTCCATCCTGGACAAGTACTCGGACAAGGATGAGGAGTGGTGGAGGGCCAGGTCTAGAGGGAAGAGGGCCATCAGCGAGGGAGACATGCACCTCATCCTGGACTTGCACAACAAGCTGCGGGGTCAGGTCCACCCTCCTGCCTCCAACATGGAGTACATGGTGAGTGCTGAGGACACAGCTGTCGGTCACATAACACTTGTATACATCTTATCATTCAACCTTAAGACTTCAACCTGAAAACAATTTTTGTAATTAAAAACAGTATTTGTATTAGTTACATGGATAAAGCTCTTTCTACAAAGTCTAAGTGCGTCCTATTAAGTGTAAGTGCTATGTCCTAGCCATCTGTTTCTTGAGACGTCTTTAAGAAACTGAAACAAGTCCAGTTGCCTACTATACAGCCCTTAGAATTACCCTGATCTGGATGACCGAGAACCTTCATCAACTCTTTTTTTGACGTTTACAGAACAGTGTTACCCGATAAGGCATTTGCCGAAAACATCAGTTAGTCTACATCCTAAAAGCCAATTTTTGCACATGTAAAATGGGATCATACTTTTTGAATAAAAATAAAATGACGACTAAATCAATGTTCACTGAGCTAAATTGAGAAGCTGCTTTTGTCTCACAGTGTGAGGTAGCTGGTCCGTGGGTTTCACATGATCATTCGATCTTGTAAAACAATCTTGCCAGGCTTTAAGCTATTCACTTCTTACCATAGTGGTTTGGACCAATCAGTGTCCTATAAGAGCTATTGTAATATTGAGTATGTAATCTTTGTTTTGGGGGTGTGTGTGTGGCTATGACTTTCTGTATTTAAGGTATTCACTGGCACATCACTGTAGTCACTGTTGTCTACTACAGTAACTCTGATGGTAACCTCCAACTGTGTCACCCAGCAGAGAAAACTGCCACCTGAGAAGGGGGTCAGATCATCTCTTACATCCCTGCCTGGCGAGAATCGAACAAACATCCCCGTGCTGGGTTTAAAAAGGTCTTCTTCTCGGCACCACATGTCTGTAACTGACCTTTGCTCAGCCACAGAAACTTGAAATAAAGTTAAACAGCTAGCTATACGAAGACAACTAAGCTAAGAAACGACAAATAACAACAGCAGGGTTAAAGGAAACGCGCTAACAGTAGCCCGCAGAAAAGATAACCTCTCAGCGCCGATGTAACCGAGCATCGTGGGTTAGCCGCACGGGGCAGGTTTAATAAAAAATAATAATAAAGAGGACATGGAGAACGTTATGTTAGTGCAGTGAGTCGTAACAAACTTCTTTTCATTTCTCTCCCACACCCCACAAACGTCAACATCTCCTGCCTTACGGCAGCTCTGAGGGGGCACAGTACTTTTTTGTGCTCTATGGTGGGGAACTTTTAAGTTATGATGTAATGATGTTACAGGGCCCATAAGTCAGTGACTGTCAGCTGTCGGGGCAGACGATTGACACTGTCGGCCAAACCCTGGAAAAGATGTGATACTCCTGACTGACTTCGGCAAGAGTCTGCGTTACCAACAGGCCCTGCCAGTAGCGCCCTCATACTGATCTGATTGGTTAAAGTTAGCCTGTGATAGACAGTAATAGACCGATGATTTGTCCAATCACCTATCGAGTGGTTTTTTTAAACAGTGTCTTAGGATGACTGTCCAGATGGTTCTGTGTAACAAACCATCAGGTGTGTCAGTTAACTTGCATCGATCCCATGGTAGAATGGAAAGTTTGACATGCTATCCAATATGCCAAATCAGGTTTGCCACTATAGTAGATAGTAAGTTTTTCTCAGGGGACACGACTTTCCTGACTCTTTCAGTGTAGTTCTGTCAGATAGAGACAGTCTAGTAGGTAACTCAAGACAGAGACATTGAAATCCGCAAGCCAAAGCCACCATCTGTTTGGGTCTAGCTCCTGCCTCCTGCTTGCCCGCCCTCACTGACCCTGGCTCACATCCAGCTTTCACCCCCGCAGTGTTGTCCTCCACTCTACCTCAACCATCCTGCCCCCCCTCGTCCCCTTCCTTCCCTGCGTCTCATTACTCTATCAGTCCATTTCTCCTCCTGCTGACTCTCTTTCTCCCAGCCTTGCTCTTTTTGCTTTCTTGATCTTCAGCCTCACAAACTTCCCCACAGGCTTTTCTTCACCCTTCTCCACTCTCTCCCCTTGGCCTCCACTCTCCCCATCCATCGCAGTTCACTCAAACCCTGGCCGAGGGACGATGTTATCTTTTATTTGATCCTCCACGCATCTCATTTTGGGTGCCGCAGCAGTGAATCTATTTCAAACATGTCGAGCCTTGCCGTTTGAAGTGCGGGCCACGGTAATGTAAATGTATGTTATGTATACTAATCCAGTGTTTCTTTAGCAAGGGATACTATTACTGATGATAATGATGTGGTAAGGCTGGGGGCTGATGAAGGTAGTATTTGGTTTTCAGATTGCAGGATTTAGAGTCCAAAGGGGTTGCACTTTCATTGCAGTCTGACTTCTTAATTCCATGCAAAAGCCATTCAGCAAATGCCTTTAAAGCACTGTTGCGTCCGTTAATCTAAAGCACGTCAATTCCTGCCCAGCAGACTTTTCTGGGAAAAAGAAACCTCTGTACAGGTTCCCATAATCACAACACTTTTCTATACAGTAGGTTGAATTACAACCATTGACGTGGAGAATTTTGGATACTTTGAATTCCAAAAGCAAAGGATGGCTTCTTGTTTTCTTCCTCAATATTTTTTTGAGCTACCTCGAGCATTGACCCTAAATCTACCGCTGTAAGACTGCCCATCTTGCACTTAGCTCTGTAGCAGAGGTGGTCCTGGCAGATGGCTGGAAACAGCCCTGTATTTTGGGAACTTAATGCTCTTTGGAATGCAAAATGAGATTGGTAGTTGTTACCATGACCTTTCTCCAAAGACTGGCGGGCAGTCCATGTTCCTCTCTGCTGGATAATTGAGGGTGAAGAATAACAAAGTACATGGAGAGAATAATGAACTGTCAGGGATCATCAGTATCTGCTGTGGATCTGCTGGTATTATTTAAAGAGACATGCGAAGCTGATACAAGACAAGCGACAGAAACACACTGATAATCCGTTAGAAATAGTCTCTGTTGTTTGAGATTATGATTATTATGATCTTTCAGGGTAAAACATATGAGATGTTAAACATAGCACCAAACAACAATTTTTGATATACATCGATGGCGTCCTGAACAGAGAATGATGTCACACTTACTTTCTGTGTGTTGTAATCTAATCTTCTATCACCCTTTTTTTTTTTTTTTTGGTAGTCAGGCCAACTGGGCATGCATGTTAGTGCGTGTGAGTCACAACCTGTATCCCCAACTTGCGTTTTCAACATGACGTTTTCATATTACATTAAAAAAGTATGCTAAATATGGTTCGGAAGACGTTTAAAGCCATAGATACTGTTACGTTTGTTTTGGATAATGTATGGGGCTTTCTGCACTGGTTCACCTTCATGCGGAAGCCAATCAGAGAGGAGATGGCACAATTCTACAAGCTCAATCGGCCAAAAAGCCTCACACAAGGGCCAACTCGTGCCGACTGTGTGGGACACACCGCAACAACCAGGGCCACAGAAGCCCAATGACAGGCCTGACACTGGTGTGCCCGGCTTGTCGGGGCCCTCAAAGGTAACTTTGGTGCCTGGCTTTCGGATTTTGACAACCAGGAAATGAGACTTAACAATCAGCTAGCTTACTCCAAAATTGCCTCTTGCAATAATATGCGCATGCGGCTCGAATATCTATGAAAACAAAGCTCAAAGAAGCTTGGATTACAAAACACCCTGCAGGAGTGTGACATTATTTATTTGCTCAGGATGCCAACACTCCACCGTAACTTTACATTGCAAATACTTGTTTGCTGCTATGTAAATGCTTCGAAATCTCATATAGTTAAGCTTTAACTCAAGTTCAAAAAAGATAAAATCACCAACACTTGAATAATAAGAAGACTACCTAACAAAGAAATACAGTATCACTCGGGAACCACGTGAGGAGGTTAGAGCAGAAAAATCTCCTCAGTGCTGGCTGGTATCTCAGCCACAGCTGGATTGTGGCCAAAGAAGCAAAGAGTCAAAATATCCCTTCTCCAATCAGGCCTAAACAGAAACCAGCACCACAGTGAATTGGCAACAGTGTGCACAGTGTGTTAGCCTTTGCAGACATATGGAACACATTATGGCGGTCAATCAGAGTAGTTTCAACTCCACACTTAAGCATTATCCCGTTAGTTATGACGTTATAACTGTGGGCCAACGGCAGAGCATACTGCACCTATTCTTCTACCTCCCCAACAACGTTAATTATTACCCAGTACATTAACTTTGGCACAACATTTCAATTGTTCAGATCTATGGTATTATTCCCTGCTTCGTCCACAACAACAAGTGTGTGAGTGGTTTTCAGGTATTTTGAGTTAAATTGAGTTTGTCGAGGTTTTACAGTAAAGATGGCATCAAGCCTCCAGACAGAGGCTCCCTATTTCTTTTTTCTTTTCTTTTTTTCTTTATCAGCTTTTTCTCTCTCAGCTTGTTTTATGAAACCAAAACTTACTGGAAACAAGCTATGAAACAACCACATTGAATAGTAGCACAAAGCTGCAAGTCGGTGTGGTGGTGGTGATACTTCTCTGTTTCCCCTCTCTCTCATGTATGTGTCTGTGTGTAAGAGTGGGAATGTGTGTGTTTAATAGGAGAGGCCTAGTTTTGACTATACTGTGTTAAATTTACGAGAGGCATGCGCACAGGCAGCCACTGTGCTTTAAAGTAGAGAGCAGGTTCATCTTTCAGGCTCACCTTGCCTCGAGCATGTAAGGTTTCTTTCTGAGTAGTTTGGAATTTATGGTAGTTTAGTTACCTCCAAGAGCATGAGGGGATACGTGAAAAATGTAATGTGTATCAATTAAAGCCGCAACTACAGTAAGTGGCCACTTAGCCCCCTTCATGCACGAGGGTGATCCAGAGTAGAGTTCCAGGTCTGCAAACATCTGTTGGAGGCAAAGCTGCTCTGGACTCATTGAGTTTAACCTGGAGCCCAAGAGAAAACTCTAATAGGCTATTACCTATTACTTAACCAAATGCTTTAGCTGCCAGCTGAAAAAAGTATTAGCTCCTTGCCGTGGCTGACCACCACAGGTGACCTTCTGAGTTGATCTTTCCAGAGACAATTAACTTTTTAACCAAGAACTGGTGTGTGTGTGTGTGTGTGTGTGTGTGTGTGTGTGTGTGTGTGTGTGTGTGTGTGTGTGTGTGTGTGTCTGTGTGTGCTCCCCAGGTATGGGATTACGAGTTAGAGAGGAGCGCGGAGCACTGGGCATATTCCTGCCGATGGGAACATGGACCGAGCCACATGTTGACGCAGATAGGCCAAAACCTTGGAGCGCACTGGGGCAGGTGTGTATGTGCAGTGAAGTGGTGGGAACTTGTTACGGGGTAAACATAAGACTGGGAAAGTTGTGGAATTCTCTCCATTTTTTGAAACAGGTTTCTCTAAAGTATAATACGACATGGGCTCGGAAACACTTCACAGAACCGTCGGCATTCTGGTTTTATTTACATTTGACACAGCCCAAGTTATAGTTGTACATATACAGTGTGTAGACATTAGCAACAAATTAGGTTAATTTAGAGATATGAATGTATTCAATATATTTATTCTTAATGTTTGTTTGTTTTGTTTGTTTTTTTGGTGATCAAATTAAAGGATACAGTATAATATCTCTGCTCTGACTTCAGGGACCGCCCCCCTACCTACCATGTCCAGGCCTGGTATGATGAGGTGAGGTACTACAGCTATCCATACTCCCAGGAGTGTAACCCTCACTGCCCATTCAGATGTTCAGGACCTGTTTGTACTCACTACACTCAGGTAAGGCCCTTTCCTTATCCATGTCTTAAAGGGTTAAAGTCTGCATTGTATCATATAAGGATCTTTTTTTCTAAGAGCTTTTTTTAAAATGGAACATTTGAAATGTTATGGAATGGTACTCTCACAGGTGTTTATAGTCAGTCTGGCTGATTAGACCTGTATAAAGGGACCCAATAGTAAAACACCTGTGTGTATGTATGGTGTTAATTGGCATTGTGGATATGTGAGTTATTTCCTCTATCAGATCAGTTTGATAAAAACAAAGGTAATCCAGGTAACAACAGTTTTAAATTATTGTCACTCTGTCAAATCATGCTGTGCTGCACGCTGCCTTTTGAAAGCTTCAAGCCAACAAATCTACCACTGAATGCTTTACTTTGTGTGTGTGTGTGTGTGTGTGTGTGTGTGTGTGTGTGTGTGTGTGTGTGTGTGTGTCTGTGTCATTTTCAGTTGGTTTGGGCGACCAGCAATCGTATCGGCTGTGCCATCAACGTGTGTTACAACATGAACGTGTGGGGAATGATCTGGGCTAAAGCTGTCTATCTGGTCTGCAACTACTCTCCACCGTATGTTTATGCTTGTTTCCATGTGATATTTCATATAATACAACTCAAAGGTAAAATCTCAGAATCAGTTATTTTGTATATGTTGATAATTGTGTGTTTTTGAAAAGAGGCAAACCAGACAAAGTACAAGACATGATCACACACCAGAGTCTGTTTACAGATGTACTACAGCCTGTGTGGGAGAAATTGTATAAAGCCTTTTGTTGCTTGGGGGGGAACTGTGTGAATGTCCTCAAGTGATGAGTCAGCCACAGTTGGAGCTGAAGAGAAAGTTTGAAAATCAGATAAATCTGGGTCAGGGTTTTGTCTTGGTAACACTGGTGCAGAGACCTGCCAACAATGAATGCAGTGACACAAACATGATAATGGAAGTACTGTAACAACACTCAAATAAGCTACAGTGTCTGCACAAACCTTAAACATTATTTATTTTAAAACTTTTTTTTTTTTGTCTTTTTAAACCTGACACAATCCATCTCATAAATGTTTATTTTTTTCAGGGGTAACTGGTGGGGTCATGCTCCATACAAATATGGAGCTCCCTGTTCTGCCTGTCCAGCTAGCTACGGTGGAGGCTGCAGGGACAATCTCTGCTACAAAGGTGGGTTTGGAACAGAATTGGGGTTTTCTGTCATGTTTTATCTCCTGTCATACATTTCTAACTGCACAAAGTGGTCAAATCTGTTTAAAAAAATAGTTCCCAACATTCCTCCACACCATGGCATAATGTATTTTCCCTCTCTCTCCTGCCATGATTTTGTAATTGCAATATTGTTTTTTATGCCCACTGAGGAAGTATGACTTTTATCATTGTTGGAAGATTATGACATATAGTGAAACAATACAGTGACAGTTTGATATCCATGTTTGCAGATGGGGGTGTTGACAGGCGTCCTGCTCCTGAGCTTGAGGAGACTAACTACATCGAACCCGAACCCGAACCAGTAAGGGACAGGGAGCCCCAACCCAGGGCCCAGACACCAAATCCCTCGCCCAATGACAACCTGGAGAGGAACCAGGTTGTCAGCACAGAGCAGATGTGTAAGGACTGCTCCAATTTCTAGAGTATACTTTAGTGCTATTATTAAAATCAGGTTATGAAAAGCGTGTGTTTGTTTGTGTTTTTAGGCCAACAGGTCGACTGTGAGACTAAGCTGAGAGACCGGTGCAAGGGAACGACCTGTAACAGGTAAATGCTAAAGAATAGGGCAATAAAAGATTCATGTCATATATATAAAATGTTTTGGGACAATTTGACGCAAAAACATTGTATTATACCTATGTCAGGACAATGTAGACAAATTCACATGGCAAGCATTTTCCTCTGATGTCACAATCAAGGTGCACTGTAAAATGTGACCAAGTGACTTTACTTGAAAAGTAAAGTAGATTATTAATTTGAAGTTAAAACATATATTGTTGTTGCATATATATTATGTTTCATTTTAAAGGCACTGGTGCCATGATGTTGTTCACTTTACTACTGTTTCTATCCACAGATATGAATGTCCACCTGGCTGCCTTGACAGCCCTGGAAAAGTAGTTGGGACTGGATATTATGACATGGTAATTGATCACCAATAATTGTTATTTATTTATTTATTTATTTTATTGTATGGTATAATTTATTTAAAAATTCTGAAGTAATGAGGGCATAGAGCATAGACTCTAGTTACCACCAGAGAAAATGTAATTGTAAAAGGAACTTTTATCTGGCTTGACATCATTTCAGTTTAAACAGATGCCTCTATATGACCTACATAGGCAAACAAGACCATCAACAGGAAGACTTGTTATTTCTGTATAGTTATTAGAGCTGTTTTATAATTGGATAAGTCATAACATTCGAACAAATGTTTTCATCATGGAGTGCTGAGGATGAATTAAAGAGTATGGTGGCGTGGCACTAAAACAATGTTTACTTTGTTTCACCATCGTCATATTACTGTTATTAATCTCACAAAGCCAAGAATATAAGCAATCCCCATGCATCCTGCAAACAGAAAAAAATCCTTTAAATAAGATTTAAGGGTGTCTTTCACTTGCTTAAAAAACAAATGCATGCACTAGCCAGATCAAGTTCTTTAGACACAAGGTGTTGGTGCTCATACAGCTTTTGTCCACAGGGGGCGCCACAATCAACAAAAAAATAATGTTCCTCGCAGCTTCTTTAACTTGTCTCGGTGTTGTACTGCAGCAATCCAGTGTGTGTGGAGCCGCGTTACACTCTGGTGTCATCGACAATGATGGAGGATGGCTGGATGTGACCAGACTGGGCAGAAAACAACAATTCACTAAGTCATACAAGAATGGTATTCAGTCACTTGGGTATGAATCAGTCTGTATTATTTAGTTTCGTTTAGTTTTGAGTGTTGAGTTTGATACAGAATCAAACTCAGCCTTGTTGGTCTGCTATGTACACATAGAAGGAATACAAGTAACACCACAGTTACACCAAAGCTGCACAAAGTAGGTGAAGAAATAAGTTGTATATATAAAGCGAAAAATAATGACCAACATCATAAAAGGTCTATTGTTCCTGTGTATTTACGTATATGATGTTGTAAATAATCTATTATTGTAGATGTATTTTGTCTCTACATATAGGGGCTGTTCATGGTGCATGGCTATGTAGACAACAAAAAAACACAACTTCATTCAATTTTTTTTTAATTCACAGGAAAAACAGGAGTGCAAATTCTTACAAAGTAGAGTCAGTGCCTGGTAAGGAACATGCAGTTTGTCTGTTTTTTACTTTTAGGATACTTAAACAGTAACATGTTGTTTGTGTAGAGCAACACATTTTTTCTTTGTGTATCTTTTTTCTCTCCCAGTTAAAGCAGTCAGATGTGATACCACCGTTGCACTTTTCTGCCCTTTCAAGAAACCTGTTCGACACTGTCCCAGGTAACACTGCTTTGAATGGAGTCACGATGGACAGCTGGAGCTTTAGTGTAGAGTAAAATCATCTCACTGTTTGAGTTAAACCTCAACGATTTGAACCACTGTCATTCTAAGTCATAGAAGATTTGGCATGTGACCTTCTAAATTCAAAGTAATGTAGCAACACTAGCCTACAGCCAGAGCAAGCCAAAACACTATTAGATACCCTCCTCACCTTTCCACACTGTCAATGATGGAAAATTGATATTTAGATTATTATTTGCTGTCTGTATACTTTTTCTTGTATTTACAATCTTACAACCGTTGGCTCTTTAATTCTACCTAAACAGTTTTAGCCAAACCATGAAATTATTTCAGCCTCTTGGCCTCTGAGACAACAAGAACATTCTGGAGTTCTAGTATATAAAGTGAAATATTCAGTGACCTAAATCTTTCTCCGGCTTTTTCTTCAGGTTGTACTGTCCCAGGAACTGTCTACATGACAGTCAAACCCGAGTCATTGGGACAAAATACTACGCTGATGTAAGTTCTTGCACCATAAACATGTCATTGATTCCATTGGAAAATATTGACCCTTTTCACATCAGACACTTTATCTTAACCAGTATAGCTAGTAAAATACAGGCCTACTTACATTTAGGTGCTCAAGTAGGCCATACCATCAATGCTGCGTGCACAGTAACTGAGATTTTAAACAATCTCATTAGCCACCATGGACCATTTTCACGGCAGAAATTCTGACTTGTTATGGCGCTATAACTAATAATGTTAATTATGTCTCTGTTCATACTAGTGAGCCAGCATGCATTATGCCAGGACCATAGATTGAAGTATAGAAAAATAGATTTTAGCCTTTATTAAGATTGTTATAAAGACCTTTGCCTATTCAGCTGCAGCATTTCAAAATTTCTGCTGTTAAAAGGGTTCTTACTTCTTTACAAAAATGGTTTGGGGATTCAACTTGTATTTGCACCATTATGCTTAAACACATATGATATAACAACCCATTTTCAAAAAGACATCATCTTCATCTGTTTATCATGTCACGGCTAGGGTTAGATACCATTCATATTTGAACCCATACTGGTACCTTGTATTTAGGAAACAGTACAGAACATCACCGTCTTTCATAAACTGGGCCTCATTTTTATAGTTTAGACATACTAAACAAATCTCACATACTGTTTTATCAAACTAACTGATATGTTGATGAGGGTTTTCAAATGCAGTCAGTGGCCAAAAAAGACAAGTTATGTCCTTTATTGACTTTTTGAACTAATTAATTGCCTGAATATGTTGGTGAAGTTGTGGATCCCTCACTTGATGTTTCTTTGTCAGTGGAGGCTTCAGCTTCTTTGATGCAGGTATTGCTAACATTGGCTGCTACTGCTGCAGGGTGACTGGCTTCCATGCTATCAAACAGCTTTTAGATGTTGCCCTGAACAGCTTTGCATTTTTCATCATCAAGATAAGTGTTGTCTGCCTCTAGTTTTGAAAAGTGTAACCATACTTTCGGCTCTCAATTGCCCTGTCTCACTCTGACTTTAACACAGGAGATTCTTCCTAGGATTTCAAGTTAACAATGTTAACACGAAATTGGCCTGTTTTTTTTTTTCTTCCAGAAATCCAGTATCTGCCGAGCAGCTATTCATGCTGGAGTGATCCAGAATGAGTCAGGAGGCTACCTCGATGTGATGCCTGTGGACAAAAGGAACCAGTACAGTGGCAGCTACCAGAATGGCATCACCTCAGAGAGGTATGGTTAAAAGAACAAAGACTGCTTATATGATAAAAACATATATACATATATATCTACTAGGCTAATTTCTCGAATGTCAGATACTGGAGCTATTAAGTGAACAAATAATTTTTTTTTTATTGATATGCATTTTCTTTGATATCAAGTTGGACTTTGGTTTCAGTTCAAATTCTAATCGTATCTATTACCTCAGTGTGATGAGCAAAGTTCTGTGACTAGTCAATATTAAAATACATCTGTGTACTTGCTGTAAGAAACAGCACATACAACGCAGTATCACATTTCTGTTCTCTCCCTGCTCTTTCACCTCCAGTCTGCTGAACCCAACAAGTGGAAAAGCCTTCAGAGTGTTTGCAGTCATCTGAAAAACCCCTCTCAAAGGACCATCAAACATGGCCACTTCACATCCAGAAAACCCACTCACTGTCATCTTACAACCTGCAATTACATTCATTCCTACAGTACATATTTCAACTTTACAGCCTCTTGCATTAAAAGTGCAACATGACTTAACTGCTGGCATCCCCTCAAAGTGTGGTCATGAGTAAATCAGTGTCCATTAATAGCTGAGTGAACTATGTTTGGTCGACTAAGATAGTGGATTTCTTTTGCCTTACGTCTTCTCTAAATTTCTAGAGCTGACCGTAATAATCACATTGGGCTGCCATGCATCTTTTGCTGACATGACATCATGTTTTTCAGTAATTAAAGTTGAATATTCACCACAAGATTAAGCAGCACTCCAAATGCCTCCCACATTTTCAGACCTTGAACGTTAAGATGTGACATCAGTGGTTTTCCCAAAGCATTATGCATCAGCTCTACTCAGAGTTACACCTGGTAAGTAATAGAGCAGCCAGATGCAGAGTCCTAAAATATATGTCTTTTGTGGGAACAAGATTGTCACTTTTTAGTCCAACCATTTGTGCTGAAATACATTCCCATGGCATTTGTTGCCCATCACACTTGCCAAAACGTTACCTTAGATATTCTGTGGAGGACCAAACTAGACGTCGAAATTATGAAGTAAGGTTACAAAAACCTTGATAACATTTATTGAAAAACTTTATAACAGAATGAAATAAATAAATAATAAGAGTTATGGATGAGGATACTTTTCTAAACTGATACACTGTTGACAAAATTGCAAATAAGGTAGATTACGACACTTTATGTTGTGAATTTAAACAGGAAATGAATTTAGACACTACAAACTAAAATTCTTTTTGGACTGAATAAGGGCTACCTTTGGGTTCATTATCCAGTTCTAAACATTACATCCATGATGCCTTCTAAACTTATTCTATTTAAATAGAATGATCCAAAACCTTGATGATACATTTTTGGAATTAGATCTAGGAGTTCTAACAGAGAACTTGTAAATAAACTGGTAGTCCACCATTTTTGTTTGAGGCTCATGATCATCATTAGACAAAAAAAATAAAAAAAAATTGGCATGCACAAATGGAGGTCATAACTTCATAGTTCCCAAATGTTGTGTTTTATATGTCCACATGGATACACATAAACCACAGTTCAGGAATCTAAGGTGTTTTTAAAAATACCCTTTTGCATGATCTTTTGCTAAATATGCCTGTGGCCTTAGATTCTGGTCCCGGTGATTTTAGTTTTGTAAAGGCTAACTAACCTACAAATTATTAAAATTATGAATGTAGTAGTATTATTTCTGGTATTCTATATTATGCATGCCATTTTTTTTTTATTTATTTTTTTTACATCTTTACTTACTCTTACATCTGATTTGGCCCTCCATAAGATATTTCTTTGAATAACAATTGCAATATAGCAACAATGCAGGTAGCCAAGACAGATTGTATATTTTTGTACATAATGTTGTAAATAATACTGAACACTATGCTAAGAAATGCTTGCTACTGTTGCCTTTTTCATTTACATTTCTAACACCTTGCCAGCCATATGAAGTCAAACAAAAAATAAGCAGTAGATGCTCAACCGATTCTGTGTGCAAAACTTATATTCGTCATTCAAGCTTAATTTTTTTATAAAAGGACCAATTTTGCATTATTAGTATATTCATATGTTTGTAAATATCCTGTATGTAACATATTGTATTATTTTATGCTGCATTTCCCAGCTTTTGTTTATAGATTTATATAAATGGACCCTGGCTGGCCAGGAATGTGCATGGCAAACTTATAATTAAAATACTTGGAGATAAAATGAAAAACTGTTGTTTGTGTCATTTCTCATTGTATTAGATTTAACATTACTTTTACATTTACATTTAGGGCATTTAGCAGATGCTTTTGTCCAAAGTAACTCACAATAAGTACATTTGTCACAGGAAAGAAGCCACCTCATATCACCATCGATAAAGTAAAAAAGACAAAATAGAAACAACAGTAAAAATAGAAACAATTATCAAAGAGACACTGTTATTAAATCAGTAAATCATACTCTCTTGTTCAGGATTATGCTCTGATGAGATACTAAACTGAAGTTCCAGGCTTGAATCTGCTCCTCCGTTCATTACACTTGTTGACATATGGTTGAGTGCCCACACTATTTTAATATCGGTCCCTACAAGCATCAAGATAGCCCGAGAAATGTTTGCATTAACATTTCAACACATCTCACAGCCAGCTGTGGATCAAACAATCTTTCTAGAAAGCTGTGGGTGCTTCCAGGAACTGTGGGGAACGCAGAGGAAGAGAAAACTGCTTGTTTCAGGTCCAGGCAGGAGATCTTATCCATCAGTTGGCTTCACATGCTTCAAGTCAGGGGCAAAATAGTTGTCAGTCCAGGCAAAACAGTAGATGTCATTACAGTTTACCAAATAACTGAACACATAAGCCACTCACATCCTGTCAATCCAACATGAGATCAAATTTATATTAATGCTATAGCCAAATGCCTCAAATAATATCTCTCAGTTCCAAAGTGCTGATTTTGGAATCAAGATCCACAACATTTTGCATTCTAAGAATAAAAAAGTCTGAAGAAGAGAAGAAGAAGAAGAAGAAGGTCTCATCTTTCATTTGTCACCTCATTTCGGATCAATCAATACAGTACTTCAAGGCACATTACCACACTTGTATGTATTCCTTCAGTGCTCTCATTTTTCAGTTCAGACCCGGTGAAGAGAGTTAACTGATGCTAAAGTGCTCAGGGCTACTGGCTCTGCCAGCTCCTGCACAGAGACCAACATTGTGTTCTGTTGATCTCAATCTCTCAACTTCCCAGGATGCATTTCCGTTTCTTCATCTGGATGGGGCACAGATGTGGTCAGACGTCAGCTGAAAAGTCAGTCACCCGTTAAACCCCATGAAGAATCACACACACTAATAGAGGACATCAACAACAACATGCTGGCTGTTATTTTGCAAAACTTTTTTAAAAAGTTGATAGAGTTTGTCAGATCCTGAAAAGCAGATCATATAACCAAAGGAAGGCTGTTTTTTTTATCTTAATATTCTACCAATTTTACCCTTGACCATATACTACAAGTTACTAAATTGTAAACATTTTACTGAGAGTTGGGTTTTGGTGTGGTGGAACATTATCTGAAACAGCATTAAAGCCAAAGGTCCCAAAAATGTCATGAAAAAAAAAAAAACAAGTGAGAAAGGTCAATAATGGTCAGGAAAGGCTAAACTTGCCTAATGGATCTGAAGTGGACATGACCCTTCCCCCTGAATGTGTATCACATAATGAGACTATGAACCAAGATTAAATATAATAACTGGGTTTGGGCCAGGTCTCCTGGAGAAAGAAAGCAAGCATCGCAGTGCTGTCAAAATTCACAGGAGCATGTTGCAGAGGCGGCCACTGGCACAGGATAACTGTGAACTGCTCTGCTCAGTTGGCCAGCCTGTCAGTCAGAAAACAGCCATTCAGCCATCATGTCAGTTAATTAGAGGCTTATCCAAGAGTTCATTACATGCATGCAGCACTTCACTAGCATAAAATTCAGTTTGTACAAGTGACTCTGTCAGTTGGACAAATAGCCACCCACTAAGCAGTACATCGCAGCAGAAGAGCATATTTTTTAGTTAGTTAGTCAACCAGGCTGACAATCTGGCTAAGGTTTTACAATAGTGTTCTTCTAACAGCAGTTTGACAGTGTAGGAAATAAATCTGTTTGTTTCCTTTCTGAGCGTTAGAAGACAGGGTCAATACCACTCTGAGTGTTATGTCTGTCGATCTAGGCAAAAACATTTAGAATGTTATTCACTTAATGTTTAGTCATGTTCAGGGACTTCCTTCCTCAATCTCTACCCTTTCCTGGAAGTTATAGAAAAAGGCTACCAAATGATATTGTTGACCATGACTAAAATGACAAATATCATTGGGTTTGAACATTGTTGGAAACATTTGGGATAATTAAGTACACACTTTAACAAAATGTAAGAACAAACGTTTTCCAGGCTTTTTAATGCAGAAAGTTTAGTTTATATTGCCATGAAATACAAGTTTATGTATATTTTTAAATGAAGCTGGCGTCAGGTGACAGTCAGCTTAGCTTAGCATTTTTCACTTCTAGCCTTGCCTTGTCCAAAGTTAGAAAAAGGATGCACTCTGCCTTCCATAAGAGTAAGCATAAATTCCAAAAGTCGAACACAGGTTCATGTTGTTTTTACTTTTGGTCAATCCCATTCAATGAGCAATATGTTCGTTACGTAACAAAAGGAGTCATTTTCATAGGCTGGCCTCCTCTGCGCGATGATAGGAGATTTCCAAGAGGGGGTTGTCCATCCCCGAGGCGAAGTTCGGTGTGTCCAGCGATGAGATAGCAGTGTTTCGCAATGTCGTCGCTCAGAGTTACACGCGCAAATTGCTCTGTTGTTGGTTGTAAAAATCAACATCAGTGCCTATTTTCTGTCCCAGCTACAGAACAAAAGAAGTTTGAAGTGAGTATAATGTTAATAATATTACGATAGAGCTTGGCTGTCACAGTAAAAAGTCTGGAAACATGTGCAGACTGGAGACAGAGATGATGCGGATGGGTTTGGGGCAATACATTTCAAATACAGTGTTGTTGGACCTCTGACAGCTGTGTGAAATTGATGAAAAACAGTATAATATGGGACCTTTTATTTGTCTTTTCACAATCACGTCTGGTCTGATTCAAACATATCCTCAATTTACCGATTAAGATGTGAAAATATTCTAGCTCTGAGTGCCATTTTCGCCTGACTCTCTATCACTTCTCTACTGCTGCACGCTCCTTCTGTCCTTGGCTATGGTGTCTTGTCGTCCCTAAAGTCACAGGCTTGGTTGGAATCATTATATATCATGTCTGTAATGTATCCCTCCTAACTGACCTCTGGCCTGGATCCATGTAAAACTTAAGTCCAGACTGCCTGCATGGCAATAACCTACTACAGGCTTTGTGTATCTGTTTTGTATTTGTAATTTGGCACATCAGATTCCATATAATCACTGGAAAATCTTTATCACGGACAATTTTGCACTAGCTTTGAGCATGAATGTTCATTCTTAATCTTTGGAAAATATGTATTTCTTTTATTGTGGGAAATCATGCCCTACTAACAACAGCTTTGCAGCGAACGATGGTGAAGTGGATAATAAAAGCTAACACAACACACACATTGAAAAGCGGTCTCAAACGATGTAGAAACACAGAGGAGAAGGCAGTAGTCAAAGGGGCCCAGGTGCACTGCTAGGAATTCTGGGCCCCCTGAGAAGAAAGAAAACTTGGCACTTTGACCTTGATGTGTTGAACGTAGCACAGTGTAACCTGGCATCTTTGAGTGCGCCCTCTCAGCGTTCGAGGACATACTCTCCCTTCTGTGAGCCACACTTCTCAGCAAGCCACTGCATACATCGAATGCTTCAGTACCTCTGCATCAGCGCCAAAGCCTTCAAAGTGTGCACTCTCAGACCAAACTAAACTGAATCACCCTACTTTCTGGTTCTATATTTTGCACGTAAAGTCATAACTGTCATCTCATGATTCTTTAAATAATGCTAGTTACAGGCCTTGAACACTTAATCCATAACATTTAGCTGTAAGGGAAAGTATGAGTCTTTTCATAGCAAATGAATAAATAGTCATGGCTGGTATTTGTGTAAGTCTAACAACACACTCCTGTGTTGCCAGTTTTAGCAATAAAACCTTTTTGATTGTGTATGTTGGTCAGTCAAATACAGAAACGTCAAATGGACATAGCAATTATGAGGGTTTTTGAGATATGTTTGAAATTTACACACAGCTGGCTATGCCTGACACACACCGGTGTGCATGTGTGTGTGTTTTTGTGTGTGTGTGTGTTTTCAAGTATGAATACACCTCCGTGGATGAATGTGTAGTTCTGCGTGTGTCCTGAATTCGTAGCAGTGAGACACTTTCTAAATATGACTCATGCAGTCACTCTCATGCTTTATAGCCTGCTCCTCAGGCGGTTAACTCCTGGGCGGACACACACCGTGCATGTGGGCTAACAATCACTGCGGACAGGATGAGAAGTACTCTGTGTGTGTGTGTGTGTGTGTGTGTGTGTGTGTGTGTGTGTTTGCGTGTGTGAGCTGGTGTTTGAGTGTGTGGTTGCACTTCCTTCTCTCAGCCCTGCACTACTCATGGATTTAGACATTGTTATTATTTTAACATAGTTAGCAGCTGCGTTTTGGGGGCGAAACACGGCAATTACCTCCCCATTGCTGGGTTTTCTGATGGTTGAGGTGTATTTATAACTGTGGGCTGTTTCACTCCACTTTCTCATGACACAACACAGGTCTGGAAGCTCGTCAAAGTCACAAAATCATATCTTTGTGTCAGCGCATTTGCCCACATAGGATCATCTGGTGAACAGTAACTTGTTCTATTTGGGTGAATTAATCAATAAAGGGATGAGCTTAATAAACTACAAATTGCTTGTTTACTCTAAAATAAAGACATTTTAAGATCAAAATGTGATAACTGTTTATGCCAGCAATTCACAAATGTAGGTTAACTCTACAAGCAGCTTATTACAACCTGTATTTATATATATATGCAGGGACCTCTAGTGGCCGTAGTAATTGTTATGGCAGCAAAGGAGGAGGTCAAGTGAACAAGTATAAGGTGTGACAGGCAGTAGGGGGTAGATTGGGGTCAATGGTTGGGTAAAACAAAGACATGACTTTTATGTAGGAGACTGCTGTTCCTGTCCTACGTGGAAAGTGTCAACAGTAACTCGTTGATATCGTTATGTTAGGATACATTCAGCACATAACGTCACTTGAGTTATGTATGTAACTTAAGTTACATGTAACAGAAGCTTGCTTATTTTATCCCAAACCTAAACACATTTTCCAAACACCTAACCAAGTTGTTTTCTTGCCAAAACCTAACCAAACTGCAGCAGTAAATGAAGTTACAGTACGCCTGTTTCTGGTAACCTGCAACGGTCAAACTGTTTTGGGAACAGTGATATATGTTGTTTTGTGAGTAACAAGCGATCAATCTATTCAGTCTTCTGTGTATGAGGATTTTACTCCTATTGTCATTACGAAATGTGACTGTAAAATGTCATTAGTATCTTACAGTCATGATTTCAGCAAGTCAGACCTGCCAGTGGCTCTGCTACACGCTAACTTTAGCGTGCTAACCACCTTATTTTGGTTTTAAACTTTACTTGATTGTGGTAATTTAACAATCTGCACCACATTTCATGGCAAGTTCCTATGAGGATTTACTTAAAAGATGTCAACCTGCTGGTGGGGCTAGAAGAAAAAGACAGGGTGTCACCACAGTCAGTAGGGTACACCATTTGGGAACCATGAATTTCAGTCGAAAATGTCATGTCAATCCAGCCTGTAAATATTAAGCCATATTATTGCTATTAGTATAAGCCAGATAACCTGAATGTGCTGATAGCACTACAGAAAAATGCAAAGAATCACCAAAGTCATTAAGATTTATCCTCTGGGGACTATGAATAGCCATCAGTTCAATTCAATAGGCTTTATTGTCTTTACATTTTACATGTGCTGCCTAAGCGTTAATAACAATTAGTTTGTTTTTTGTTTTTTTACAATCATGTTACAACCCATCTATTTATTTGTCCAGTTCTCTGGCCCTCAACTTTGCAGCATTAAAAATGCAGCAGCCCAAATTCTTACCAGAACCACTGCATTTGAACAAACATGACAAATCTGGACTAACTGAATATAAAACTTTTGATTGATTTGCATCTCCTCAGATCAGGTTGCAGGAGGGCAAGATGAGAGATCTCATTTTCCCAGAGGTGTGTAAGAAATCTATTGATGGCAGAACATTCTAACATAAAAATCATTAAATCACTGCAGTCCATGAGAGAGGCACGCTTAAGATGCATCCTGCCTAAAAAACCTTATGTGACTTAAAGGTATTCGTTTTTATTCCTGATTGGTAGATTGCATGATTTTGGAATAAGATTGTTTTTATATATTTTCAGTGTTCTCATTTGTTTAAGAGGACTGAAGCACCTACTTACTTACTTAAGTTAAATGAGGGTTTTTTTATTTTTGCACCTACAGGTTGCACTTGAAGGAAACAGGATCACTGCCAGAGCTCTGCCCACTCTGCTGGAAAGTGAGTGGGTGATGACAGGTGACAGAAATATATCCGAGACAGATATCTCACTCAGCCGTACTGTTTCTAAACTCCCTTAACAAACAGTGCCGTTGGACTGTGTACAGTAACTTCTCTGAGTTTAACGCAGGTAATCAGCACATCTTAAACTTTGCCTTCTGCTCGGCATCTCTCTGACCTGTTAAAACTACAACTGCCTTGGTCTCTAAATCTGCCCTCCTCCACAAAACTAGATGTATTTACCCACCAGGCTGTGATTCAATTTTGTTGTAATTTCCTTTGACACTTACGTAATAGTGTCCAACTGTGCAGACCAAATACAGATGGAATAAGCTTTAGACAGATGGAGCTGTGAAAGGTTTTCCTTTCATTTTTAGTCATACTGGTGCTTGTTAATTTAAACAGAACTTTTTGATCGATACACTTTATGCTCTACTCTCCTCATTTCTCATTTTCTGACAGACTTCCTCTGCCTTCCTATTCCGGTATGCCCCTATCCATCTATCTACACCTCTGAAGGGTTTAATACAAGACGAGTGGTCTGTCGTGTCTGTGCCATTTCCAGGAGCCCACATAAAGATCATGATTTGGGCCTTTTGCAGATTGTACGAAAAGAGCAAACAAAAGCAAAATTTGAGGACTTATTTTTTGCAGCTTGAAAGCATTTTGAGGCCGGTGATTTTTGGCCTCACCAGGGCTCCACACCTCCTACCCACCAAACACACTCACACACACATACTGATCCCAAACTCAAATTATGGGCTTGGCTTTCCCTCTCCTCCTGTTTTGTTGGTAGCCCACATGCAGACCTTCAGTGCCAGCAGAGTGTGGCAGAGGGTCACTGTTTCCCACAGTCCCACAAGATTCACAGACTTTCTTCTTAGCCCCCGATCCTCCGCTGTTGGTCCCCACCGCCATAGAATCCCCATCAAAATTTTCCGCTTGTACCAAAAATAGTTGTCTGACTGCTGGCCACGCTCGCCTGGTGCCCTCCTGTCGCTTACGGCAGTCTGAGCACACACGCTGACAACAAGACTATGTTCACCTTAATAGTTGTGAAATTCATTCATTTGTTGTTTTTGTTTATTCCCTGTGACGAAAGAACATCCAGTTTGTGTGAGACTGTATGTGTGTGTGCGAAAAAGGATTGAGAAGTGGGAGATGAAATAAATGAAAATACTACTGGGTGTTCTGGGCATTGCTGTATGTAGAGTGGGCACGTCCCTAAAATAAGACGAGGGATGGGGACAAGGTAGGCACTGTATATGATCATCAATGCTACTATACAGTATACTACTTGGCCAGAATACCAAATGTCTAATTTAATGAAAGGCTAAAATTGTAAAATAATATGGTTTAAGGATTATATGCCCACATGGCGTGTTTAAATCACTGTTCACAAGTGCTACACTCTTTAAAATGCTGTCGTAAAAAGGTTCAATGAGGATCCCCAGGGTTCTGTTTCCCAAGAATCTTTCGCCACAAATAGGTTCAAAATTAGATTTGTAGAGAAAACAGAGCATTTTATGTTCAAGGTGCTTTCTGACTTGTTAACCGCTAGTGGAGAGCCACATGGCTGTGTCTGACCAGGCTTAAGATGACCAATTTCTCTTCTTAGCTTCTTCCGTCAGCGTCCTCTCCGGTCTCATCACTGCTGTCATGTCGTCTGTCGAGGCCGCTGAGCCTGGCTCTGGTTCTGGTGGCCCTGAAACTTTCTCCTCCCGGCAGTCAAAAGCTGTTGTGATGGTGCTGTAAAAACCCAATACTCTCTGGCAGTGCTCAGGGCAGAGCCCATTCACAGAGCTAAAATATTGCTACAGTACGCAGTAGTTACAGGAAACTCTGTAAATCACAGAGAGTTGAGGCAGAGCAACCGGAAGACATCAGAGGGAAAACCAGAGGACATTTTCTCCATAAAATATGATCATGTTTCCCCAGAATCACTGATATTTGGTGCTCTGTGTGATGTACTGCCGTAAGGCAATACGCACTGTGATGCTACCCTCTTACTGAAGTTAAATAGTGCAGAAACAAGCATTGAAGGGGCGGAGGGGCTGACACAGAGAGTCCATTTACCCTATTACAAGTCACTGTGCCATCAAACTGTTTTTAAAGTTGTTCTAAGGGAAAAATAGTTACATAATGTTGCTTTAACAGTCAGTTAAGGCTAACTGTTAAGCTAAACTGCTAGTTAACCAATTGTGACTATAGCAAGTAGGTACATAAGTAAACCTTACAGGGTTGAGTGAGAAATTGGCTGATTTTCCTGATGAAGGAAAATCCTCATTGCGTTGGTGACTCCTAAGTTTAAGAGAGGATCAAGCTCCAGTATTGTCTGTACTTCCCACCATATTAAACCATTTGACTAAAAATGTGTTTTATATTTTTACTGCAGACTAAAGACATCCATAACCTTCCTCCGCCGTCATTTTCATAGCAGGCTATCCATCAAATAAGCTGTAAAACAAGTAGCATATCCTCATATTGCAGCTGGATCATGTGAATGTTTGTAATTTGCACTAATTAAAATCATAGCTCATGATCAATTTACATTTATTGGTGATGTTATTATTAAGATTTGGTGGGTGTTTATCCGTGTGGGTGTGTGTGTGTGTGTTGTGTGTGTGTGTGTGTGTGTGTGTGTGTGTGTGGCGCTAAGTGACCAAATGTGACACCCCGTTACTTGAGTAAAATGACAGAATTGTTGTTCCTGAACATTGTTGCAAAAGTGGAATAATATAATGTATGTACACGACTCAACAAAACATATGACAAAGGTCGAGTCGTTTCTCGACATTTTAATGTGGATATCTTACATATATGTTTCAAGTGATTTTGGTTACTTGGAAACAAAAAATAAGACATTAACGACATTAAGATGAATATGTTACCAACTGCAAACTTTTCCATGGTCTTGTAGAACCTTTGCTCAAAATGTACCCTAATGGTCAACAACCCAAAAGAACCCCGACTAAAAAGGTTGGTTACAGTCCACTTATTTTAATATGCATATGTTAGCTGAAATGTGCAATGTTCAATGCCTCACAAACCAAACACTGCATTGTTGCTTTCAAATAAAACTGCTGACTACATTTGCAATCAATATTCAGTAGTTACATACATATTTATTCTGAAACCAATCTGCTGAGTGAATTACCCCCCCAGCCCTGATATACATGAGTCCTTTTGCCCTGATATTGGGTTTTGCGGGCCAACAGCACAGTGCAGGCAGTTGAAATTTATCCCCCGTGTGATGACACAAGAGGTCGTCCAAACCCTCCAGTATGTTTGCGCAGCTACCTGGTTTTTGGAGTGGGGGAGTCAGTAAACAGGTAAAATGCTACAAATAGAATCTAGCCACTTAAGAATATAGTCTTGAGGGAGGGCAGCCTGTTCCCGTGTCTGCGTCAGCACTGACCTTTTTGCTGTTTGCTAAAGGGATTTGATTTCACCTAGAACTCTCTTGCCTTCCCTTTTTTTTTTTTTCAACATTCACACTTAAGCCATCTGAGGGGTATAAAATGGCAGTTTTGTCCATGAAGCTGAAGCTGGGGTAGTTCAGTTGTGGTCAAAGTGACAGCACACCAACAATAAGCTGACTCCAGCTAAAGAAATGTTTTAAAAGTGTTTGTGGTTAGAGGTTCTGCATCCTGCCAAACACATCTTTAAGCAAGCATGCATACTTATCAATAAACATGCATTCACATATGTATTTCACAAGGAGGTCCGAGGTCAGGGCTAGCACAGAACATTGATGGTCTTGTTGAAGATAGTTCAACGGTGCAGATACTTCTTGTTAAAGGTCCTCAAGCTAATGAAATATGCATCTCTGCTTGTTACAACATCCTGCTGTGAACCATTGCTCTAACCTATTTGCTGTCCGATTACAAACTATAAATAAACTTCCCTGTGAGTTGGAGACTGACCCAACATCTCTCACTCTCTTCTATTCATTGTCAACTTCAACATGTAGTCCCCATGAACCTACAGCACCCTCTGCTGGCATTACATGGGCAGACCTGATGGTTTATAACTATCACTCGATGCTGTCAGTATGTGATAAAGAAGATTTCTAATTTATTTGAGACAAACTACGAATCTTGATTAGAATAAGAATCTTAACAACATGAGACACCTACTTACAAATAAATAGTTAAGATGAAGGTCAGAAGGTCGACATAAATAAAAGTAAGTGCAGACTTAAAATGTTCCAAAACTCAGCTTTTTCTTGACTTTCTCTTTATTTAGGAGAAAGAGAAGAAAAAACAATATCCGCCGCTCTATTATACACCACTGTCTAAGCGTAGCTGAGCAAACAGCAGTTTTCTTATGTGGTATGCAGTGTGGCTTTTGTGGCAGGAAGATTATCTGATATCAGGCCAGCTGTACAATGGGTGTCTACAGGTTAAACATGAGACATGTTTGCTTTAACTACTGTTCCAATCCACTTGTGTTTATTAATGTCTACATTTCACTGCTATATTTACACTATATTTCGTATTAACTATTACATTGTTCAGCAGTTTTGAAATAGCCCTGGGAACGAATAGCTATAAAAGACAAACATCTGGTCAAACATCTGGACAGCCCATTTAAAGATGCAGATGGTCTGTTACACTCCAGTTTTTCAAGATCCCTCCACTCAAGTTTTAGTTGGTCAATCTTGGGGACGGGATTTTTGGATGTTTTAACTGTGTCTTATTTCCTTTGTCAAACAAATAAGGACATAGGTACAGTAAAGCGGGTCAACCCTTAGGTAAAGCACACACATCAGTCACAGTTAATGCAACGACCGGGTGACACTAGTTATGTCTGCATGTGTCTTAGAGTGAAGACTGTTGCACTCAATTCATGATCCGGTAGTTCAATTTAACATCCCATAAAATGACTGTCAGTGTCTGCTTTCACATATTTGTCATCATCAAATAAGCAGAAAGCAATACAATCTCAGAACAGTGTTGTAAAAATTACTAAAATTCATACTTGAGTAAAAGTAAAGTTATTGTGATAAAATATAACTTTGGTCACCCGTACAAATAGCACTGGAGTTCAAGTCATAAAGTCAGATATCAGGTCAACATATCAGATCAAATGTAGTTAACTACCAAAAGTCATATTCTGCCAATAAAAGTACTTATCAAAGTAAGTACGTATCAAAAGTGCAAGTGAAAGTATCATGCACAAACTTACATGTACTGTATGTACTGTGTGTACTTTATACTGGGGGCCAGAATATCAGATCCAATATTCAGCTTTGACAAGCAATGTTTTTCGTATGACAGTTGCCGTTGATGAAAGTATTACTTTGACCAGGAAGTTTTGTTTACACCTGTGTACATTTCACAAAACTGGGATTGAGGAAAGGTTTTTGGTGCAGCTCTGGATAAAGGGACAGAAATTTGGACATTCAATTGTTAATTTCTCAGGAAATAATGCAGGAATCTTGACGAAAAAAATCACGTGTATTCAGGTGGTTGGTATATGAGTGATTTTAAATTGATGAGGATCTGGTGAATTCAACTTGTGGCTAAGCAATTATGGGTGGTTTAAAACTGAATGTGATACAGAGCAGCGGAGTTTGATATTGGATTGAGCTTGATTAAAATAAAGGAGATTGTTGGGACTGTGGAGGTATGTGCTTTCCTGTGTGCTATTTTAATATTACTAGTAAGTTCTTCAGTTAATGCAGTACAAAAATGTACAGAAATTCTCAAGCACACATACCACAAAATTGTACTTCAATACAGTACTTATAAAAGTGTACTTGGTTACATTCCATCACTGTCTAATGTGTCAATGTGGCTACGTTTTTTGGGGAAAAAATCCATTACACAAAGAATAATGTCACTGCTGTGGATTGAATAACATAATTATAAATTGTTATTAATAACACAGAGAATGAGAGGTAATATATTGCTTAAGGCTAAGGATAGCCTCTTAAAGAAGAACATAGCAGCAAAGTTGCCTGTCGATTGTTCGTTGCACGTCAAGATATAATAGTTTTATGAAAAACTTACAACCCAGTCATTAAGATAAGCGCAGGACTGTAACTATTCTATAAAAAGTAACATGTTCATAATTTGGTGAGTTATTACTTTTCTATGAATCAGTTAAAACAATGTATAAAATGTCATGACAAAATAAGATGTCCTTGGTGAATGGTTCTATTGATCGTTATCTGCTATTCTATTGTATAATACAGTAATTTTCAACCTAATAACAAAAATGACATTCTTAAAAGGAGTCTGCTCAGATTTACTATACCACTGTATGCAAATGTTAAACAGAAGTGTTGCAGGAAAAAAAAACACCGACTGATTAAGACACAATACTTGTTTAAATCTTGCGCAAGAGTTCCAATAAAACCTTTCCCACAAACAGAAAACAATTGTTGTTTACTCGTGTCCATTGTTATTAGCTCTGTCCTTTCCCCCTGTGGAGGATACAGAGGAAAGTTTCTGTCCAAGGCTTTCAAGGTGCTTCCTTTGCTGACACAATGTGTGTGCGCACATGTGAGCATTTGGTGTCGCCCTTTGCTCAACATCAGCACTTCACCGCTACCCATAATGCACTGTGGGAAAGGTAACACCCATTTTGTTTACCTGGAGGAAACCAGAAGCGGAAACTGATAGCCTGAAGAGAAAAGAGGAAACGTAACCAAGGACAGAAGGAGAGAAAAAGCAAAGAGTTTGTGTTTAAATTGTACTCATTATGTATTAGCCACTCATTACCAAAAGGGGAATGGAAAGTGTTTGGATACTTCGTTTTACAGATACTTTAGAGTTTACTTGGTAAACTTGGTTACTTGGGACCTGTTGGCATGACAAAGGTATGAGTGAGAGAAGTGGGACAGTCAGTAGTGGGAGGAGCTGCAGGGCTATCCATGTATGGACTCTGTTCAAATGGTAAATAGAGGGTCACATGGGGCAATAGTCTTAGAGCAGTGGGGGGAAAAGGGAGGGAAAGAAACAAGGAGAGAGAGAGTGAAGACATACACACTGCTGGACTTTGGCCTGCCTCATGTGCTGGAGGCAGCACTTTCACCCTGAGTTTAGAGGACACTGGATCACACAAGAAAGAGAAAGGAAACAGAAATGATTGTCATGTTGTGGTCAACATGAATTATCAGCTTTCCTGAGGTCCCATGTCTCCCACTTGACATTCTTTGGATATCTTCTTTTTGTTTCCTGCTTGTTGTCACTTGACACTGGAATCTCCATACTTTGCTCTGGACAATCAAAGAGCCAAAATGCCCATCAACTTCACTGTAGTGCCAGTGGAGGATGCGGAGGGTGACAGCAACAGCGCGGCCGAAGCTGGAGGCAACAAACCAGTCAGTCTGGGCAAACTGTTTGGGGAGAAAAAGGATGAGGACAACTTAGAAGAATCAAACAAAGGTAGGGATACGGTGAAAGACCAAACCCCCTCTTTGGCTTGTAGACATGCTCACACACTCAGGTAGGTGTTTTAAATACCGTCTTATTTCTGTCTGAGGTCGTGAGGGAGCTGAATCCTATCCCAGCATGCACCAGGTGAAGGATAGAAGTAAAAATGTGTAAGATTGATAAAATACACGTGTCACTGTAGAATTATGAAACAGACGCACGATGACACAATCAAATACGTGTTATGGCAGGCACATTCTGCACGCCAACAAATGCACACACAGCTTTTAAGTGTGACGTTGTTCAACCAGCTAGAAGTTTCTGTGGTAGGAAGATGGGACTGTGTTGTTGTTACTCAAGTCTGCTTCACTCTGATTGATGGTTGGTGCTGTTTGGCTGTAATGTGGGGCTCTATGTCTATTATAAAAGAACACAAACTACAAAAACAGAGAGAACCGAGACCTGGAACAGCATGCAGAAGTAGGATAAAACAAATCGAAAAGTTTTCAAACTGACAAACCATGAAACAGATGGAAGGGTACACATTATGATCTTCTATGATCAGTTGGTATTTTATCTTCCAAATAATAGTGCCAGAGGAACCTGCAGTACATTATATCTACAAAAAATAAAATAGAGCATGTGTGCCTATTTTTTTTGTCTATTTTAACTGATTTACCTTAGAAATATTATTATTCCTTACTGTCCTATAAGAATTACATGTATATGCTTTGCTAGATGACTGTTTCTTTGTCACAGGGTAATGAATTCATATACAATCAAATATACTCAAATATGTGCGACTGGAAGTTCATCATATAACACTGTTTTTAATCAAACTTCTATTGAACCCCATCTGAGGTGTGTTATGGCAGCCCAGTCGGCCGGACACTGCATGTGTCATACGTGTCACATATACAATTTCTACAATATGTGTAATTTCATGTTGACATTACATGTACTGTGTATCAGCTGACTAACATGTCAGGAGGTGGATCGTTACAAAGACGTCTGTCAAGCCGGAGAGCATTGTTTCAGAATGTTCAACATTTGTTAAGGTGAAACCACTGCATATTTTTGAAGAGATGATGGAACTTTTTTTTTTAAATGTTGCGCTTAACCCTAAACAGACCATAAGCACCATGTTGGTAGAACATAAAAATGAAAATACAGAGATGTTCATTTTTAATCTGTGGTTCGAGGACACATACACTGCCAACGTTTATTGTGGTGATTGGTTGGTTATGGTCTTTCTGTGCTGAGGGATAATATAGGATGTGTAAAAAATCACTTCCCATTATTTTGCCTTGTCACTGCTAGGTGTAGAACAAGATCGAAACTGTAAAAAAATTTTTGTATACATAATATAAGATATGAAACATTCTGAGGATTATTGGCAAACAGTAGGAAATTAAAACATGTCAAACCCAGCAAAGACCAAACACAAGTTGAATATTTTTGCACCAGCAATTTTAAGACTGATGACACAGTGTTGTGTGCACTACCACTTAACAACTTAACTTAACAACTATAACAAAATACAGCTTTACAGGCAGAACCCATTCCTTGTTCTGCTGAGGCATGTCCCTGAGGCTGTAGTGCTGCAGTGGACAGTGTTTGGCCTGACTGACCTCTCTACCTTAGCCTTAAGCTCAGTATGAAAATTGAGGTTGGTTGGGGTTATTCCCTATATTCTGGTTTTCAGGCTCTCCAACTCGTCAGAGAGGGCACCCTGCTCTTTCCTGGATCAGCTCCTGATCCTCCCTGTAGGACCTTTTCTCACTTTAGCCCCTGCCTCAAGTTGCTGCTGATGGTGGTCTGCTCATTGAAGCAACAGCTCACTTAGCTATACTTTCCAGGTTTTTCTGCTTTCCAGCTTGTTGGTCCAGTGTTTTACCTGGATCCACAACTATTGTTGTCACAATCTGGTGATCAAAGTTGTGTGTTGCCTGTTGACTGGTGTGAAATTACTAAAATATCCTTAATCTTCTATATATAGCTGCTATTTGTAACTCCAGATAACCTAAAGCCATACCTGGACACACAGAAAGGTTATTTTGCATCATTTAGCAGCATTTTAGTCAGTTGGTATCTTTGTTATTGTACGTCTTGTTTTGCATCTTTTTTTGTTGTTGTGTTGTGTCTCTTTGTGTCCGGTCAATAGAACAAGAAATGTTAGAAGTCACTTCATAGAGAGGCTCTAGTTGAGGGGCCATGGGCCTATACATGGAAGGCCTGTTCAGTAATCCATTATTATACTAGCAGGTATATCACTACTACTTGTGACTTTGGTAGCAGCAGCCCTGGCCACACTTTGGGCCCCACGCCTATTGCCATTGCTAAGTTGTGGTGATTTCATCAGCATCCATTAACATGATATAGCTCTCTTGCATTAGCTGTCCAGTATGTAAGACAGTGCGTGACAGTGAGTGTGATGGTAGATTACCATATACCTTCTATACTGCTAAGGCAGGCAGCTGGAACAGCTTGCCATGATTTTATGCTCTGTTTTGTAGTGACTACAGATTCAAAAATATTTTTCAAAGACATTACAATTCTGACAGTTTTGGATATTGTGTGCTGCGTTTTGCCCCTTTAGTTTTACAGCATTATCCATCAAATGTTAAATTAATATGGTAGTTTCATTTGGTCAGGATCCAACTGTCGCAAGAGTTATAGGTGTAAATGAGAGAAGTAAAACTATAGGGAAGTGAAAACACAATGAGGGAAAAGGGGTTACAGGTGCAGTGTTGCCAAGTGTATGGCCCTCATTTATACAGTGTGGTTGGTTGTGAATTTTATATTTCATGTGTATGGTGTTACAAGGTCTACCTGGTTGAACCCTTTCTCCTCTCTGCCTCTGACAATTGAGCTTCTGTAAAAAATGAATTTCCCTGGTGAAGGGTTTGTCTTGTCTTGTCTTATCTTATCTTATCTTGTCTTATCTTATCCTGTCTTGTCTTGTCTGTAAATTAACATGATTTGGTTTTACACTGAGTTGTTTGGTTGTTGAAACATGCATGACATTTTTTGTTTCCTGGCCCCAGAAAGTTGTGACATCAAGCTCAAGTTTCCATTTAACTGTCAAGCGAATTTAAAGCAAAATTCTTTAAATACTACATAAGAATTTGAATAAGGTGTGTTTTCATAAACTAGTTTGGAGCAAATGATCCAAGCTATGCTTAGTATGCATGTTATGCATGTGTGTAATAAATTCAGTAGAAGAAGAAATGGCTTCTTTTTTTTAATAAACTACATACCATTTTATAGCGGTCTTTATAATGGATTTCAGTTTTGGACATAATAAGACAAGTTTGTCCATTATTAAGCAGGAACCAGTGATCTTATTTGTCCTTATACTTATTTTAATAAAACAGTTACTCAAAAACAATTGCACATTCTTTGTAGGACTCCTCAGTTCAAATATTAATTTTCTCATTTTATTTCCTCAGGGGAGACTACAGTGCCAGGCATACTTAGCCTTTGTACATGTTTTTTTCCCAATAAAAAATGTAAAGGAATGGCGACTGTAGTCTGCCCCTTCAGAAAAATGCATTAAAAAGCCTTCTTTTTATCACAGTGGTAAAGGTCTCAAAGCCAGAGAGCACTGTAGGTATCATAAATCTCTTTATTAGTGTCAGTTCAGTGGGTGCTTTTACCTTTACCTAGTTTTCACTGTAAAGTAACAGAACAGTACATAAGAGGACACACACCAGTATGCACACAGTGCTGATTAGACAAGATGCCACCTGTACAAACGATAAAATCTCAGTACCATCATTTTTGAGAGCAGTATCCTATGACCACATGTTGGTCCAGTTTTTGCTGCTTAGAAGGTTTTGCAGAAGCCTCTTTTTTATAACTCAAAACCAATCAAACAAGAAAGCTAATAAATGTTCATTTACTGTAGTGATTAAGAGTAAAATTATTAATATATATATTAAATATGTAGCCATCAACGTCCCTCGAGGTAACATCCAATAGTCAATGTAAACAGTTTGAATTGTGTTTGTTAAGGGGCTCTCAGTACCATTCCCTGATCATTATGTCCTCTCCATTGGACATCTACTGAGCACTTCTACTGTGTATAGGAAAAGGATGTTAATCATGCAGCATGGTTTCTTAAGTGTTGGCCTGGTGGGATGGGCCAACTGCCAACAGAAGCTGCCATCCTGCTTCAAAACACCTCCTGTGCAGTGATTATAAAGGAAGTGTATTTTTAGGTAAGTCCCCTGTAACGTTTGTTAGCCGGACTGTCTTGTGTGATGCCTCAACAAGCCTGTTTGACACTCTCTAAATGGTACAGGGTGTGCATGGTTATGGACGCACTAACGCCCTGACGCTGGGCTTTATTTTTCTAACTTCTGTTGGACCAATTATATGACTTGACTAGTTGCCACAACATAGCTTCGACACTCCACCTTGCTGATAATTCACAATAGCAGCAATAAAAGACATTTTAACTTAACTTAAAGAAGTAGTCTAGCTAACCATCAACAACCTTTTTTAAAAAAAAATGCCAAGACCTGCTTCCCCACGTCCTCAGCGCCAGACAAGTTTCCTTCAACACTATTATGCAGGGGCAATGCAAACAAGCCCGAGCAATTCCCCCCAATACCATAATGGTGATGCCTGCAGGCAGACATTTCTCAAGCACTGGCTGTCACTGTGGAGGTCTGTCTGGCTTTGCACAAACTTTTATGACTCAGCTTTTCTCTGGAAGTTAAAGTCCTGTTACTGTTAAGGTAAATTTATCACTTCAGCTGGGGAGACCCGACATTCATTGTTAACATAGAGATCCATCAAATTCATCTTAGTATCCTTTTTTGTGTTATGTTAATCATCTGGCATATTGTTGTATGATTCTGTCTTCTGTTGGATTTTAAAATGAAGGAACTTCGTGTGAGTATTAGAGAATTACATTTTGTGCACACCTGAAGTGGAAGATGTGTTCTTGTATGTATGTATGTGTCTGGATGTCACACTTCATAATTCCCTCTACCATGTTCAATCACTTTTGCTGCAGCAAAACACATGTTTAGGATTAATTAGATTTTGTTAACAAATAGAAATGGTTTGTTTTGAAGGTCAAGGCTAATGTTAGTTGAAGTTTGTTGGAGTTGGATGAAGGTCCACACACGTACAGGAACATACTGTGCTGTATATGCCTCTACTGTCCAACAGACTAAACAATATTTAACTAACAATATTTTTCATATATATATGAAAAATATTGTTAGTTAAATATTATTTAGTCTGTTGGATAAATATTTCATATATATATGAAAAATATTGTTAGTTAAATATTATTTAGTCTCTTGGACAGTAGAGGCATATACAGCACAGTAA
This sequence comes from Sparus aurata, assembly GCF_900880675.1. Taxonomy (NCBI): domain Eukaryota; kingdom Metazoa; phylum Chordata; class Actinopteri; order Spariformes; family Sparidae; genus Sparus; species Sparus aurata. Next base: position 7,292,823 of record NC_044207.1, on the reverse strand, counting down.
ATTTATTGTAGGCTACTGTAGACAAATTGTTAATTCTGTGAAATTGTTTGCTGAAAGTGTACTCCCTACTCAAAGAATTACAATTTCAAGCATGTGGGGCAAAAACATGGTTTGTAACATCAAAAATATTTTTAAGAGACATCTCCTGCCATGTAGTTGAAATGAAAAATTTTAGGTTCAAATATGGGAAAAGGAGTAGGTGCCATGTTTAGGATTTTGACACAATGACAGAACTTTCTTTGTTGAATAACCATATCAAAAACATATTATTTGTCAAAGTGCTTTTATATACACTCACTGCCCACTTTATTATGTGCACCTGGTCAATTGCGTGTTATCACAAATAGCTAATCAGCCAATAACACAGCAGCAACTCAATGCATTTAGGCATGTAGACATGGTCAAGACAACTTCAAACCGAGCATCAGATGGTGGAAGAAAGGGGATTTAAGTGACTTTGAACATGGTATGGTGGCAGTTGTGTGGAAAAAATGCCTTGTTGACGTCAGAGGTCAGAGGAGGAATGGGCAGACAGGTTCGATATGATAGAAAGGAAAACAGTAACTCAAATAACCACTTGTTAAAAACTAAGATTTGCAGAATACCATCTCTGAACGCACAACGCCTCGAACCTTAAAGCAGACGGACTACAGCAGCGGAAGACCACACCAGTGTGTGCCACTCCTGTCAGCTAAGAATAGTAAACTGAGGCTACAATTCGCACAGGCTCACCAAAATTAGACAATAGAAGATTGGAAAAAGGTTGCCTAGTCTATTGGGTGTCAATTTCAGGTGCGACATTCAGATGGTATGGTCAGAATTTGGTGTAAACAACATGAAAGCATGGATCCATCCTGCCTTGTATCAATGGTTCAGGCTGGTGTTGGTGGTGTAATCGTGTGGAGAATATTTCCTTGGCACCCTTTGGGCCCCTTAGTACCAATTGAGCATTGTTTAAATGCCACAGCCTACCTGCGTATTGTTGCTGACCATCTCCATCCCTTTATGACCACAATGTACCCATCTTCTAATGGCTACTTCCAGCAGGATGACGCACCATGTCACAAAGCTCAAATCATCTCAAACTGGTTTCTTGAACATGATGCGTTCAATGTACTCCAATGGCCTCCACAGTGACCAGATCTCAGTCCAATGGAGCACCTTTGGGATGTGGTGGAACAGGAGATTCACATCATGGATGTGTAGCATGTGATGCTATCATGTCAATATGGACCAAAATCTCTGAGGAATGTTTCCAACACCTTGTTGAAAGTATGCCACAAAGAATTAAAGCATTTCTGAAGGCAAAAGGGGGTACAACCCGGTACTAGCAAGGAATACCTAATAAGGTGGCTAGTGAATGTACATCTTAAAGGAGCAATATGTTGGCTATGGACAGAATTTAAGTTTAAAACATTCAAAAAAATAATGTTTACTGATGTTCGCATGCTAACCCACAGTCCATGGCCCATTCTGTCTCATAACACGTTGACCGGCTATACACACTGGGTTAGGGTTAGTGTCTTTGCCTGATGCTCACCCCCAACTCTCTCTTGCTCCTTTGCCACTTCATATGACATGACTCTCCTAGTAATCCAAGGTTGCAGTACAGGGTGGCCACTAATACGGCGCCTTAGCTCCATGGCTAACTGAGCTACTTGCTTACGGCAGCTGGTCACAACAACCAAAGATAGCTACTTCAAAGAGCCTGGAGAACAGCAGTTATAGGTTATGCAGCCCCCTTAGTTTAGGAGCTACCATTGAATTCTGGTAATTTCTTCCTAAATACATCTGTAAATATGATAAGTAGATATGATAACTTCATTATTGTTGTTTTCACACCACATCCTGCCTCCTCTTGTCTTTTCATTCAAAGGGAATGCAAAGGTAACTCTAACTGCATCAGTTATCATATGAGTCATGAATGAATATGAATTAGTTTGACATTTTCTTTATTACACCTGTTGCCCAGGTGTTTCTTTCTGGTTAATTTCTATTAATATTACAGGTGGAATTACAAGAGTTCACAAGAGTTAGACTAACACAGTGATCAGACAGACACTATCTTGTTATGTTATGTACTTGTCACAAACTATTACCTAAAGTCATCCTCCTTCCTTTTGTACAGTGTGCAGTATTCTCTTACGTCATTCACATCCCAATGGCAATCAAATCAAAAGCCGAGGATGGATTCAAAGTGGCTGCAAAATTGACACTGGTTAGATTACAGATCTTACCCTGATGTTAACCTTTGCACACTGGGGCTTTAGATTTGCCCATAAAGACCCCTTAGTCTGTTGAAAAGACTAAAGCTCTGGCTTGGAGCCTAATCCACCCAGCTCCTTTTTTGTAGGCTAGATTTTGTTATAATCATGTGCATCCACAGTGTACTGTTCTTCTCATTGACTGCTCTTCATTGATCCCTGAACAACTGTTAGGCCTTGGGTTATTCAAGGCAATAAAGACAACATTGTAATCTAGTTTGATGACATACCAAAATGTATGACTGAGAATGCTGCATGACAGCCAAGCGCAATGGAAACCAAATATAGAAGCAGCTTGAAAGGCATATACAGTATTAATGTTACTCTCATACTGCTTTGTCTTTTCAGGGGTTATCAAAATCAGATTGTATCAAAAGGCTACTAACGTCAATGAGAGCTTTACAGGGTGTGCTGTCTCACAACTTTTGTTTCTGAGGGTTTGGTCTGCTGCCTGTCATTTTCTTTCAAAATTAAAATAAAACACCTGCCCTGTTAACTGGAAAATGGCACGATCATCTAATGTTAATAGCATACAAGACACTCTGTTGCTCTCCCTGAACTTCTTGTTTTAATTTGTGGTGTCAGTGTGCTGATCTTTGGTTCTAATCAGACAACTTGACTTTCAATTTTACTAGTTTATGTGTAAAAAAAAAAATTATATATATATATATATATATATATATACATATATATATATATATATATATGGTCCATGTGGGAGATTCTGCGTTTTCAGCCATCCTATTTGGCTAACAATGACACAAATGAGATGCTACTAAAAGTCCAGTTTGAATGACACACTGGGGGATCACTCTACAATCACTCTTACATGTCTTGTTCATTACCACTACTGTAAACACACTGGGAATACTACTACAGCGCATCAAATTACACAGTAAAACAGTACAGTTACATACTACACAATACCTGATGATCCTGCTGCTCCTGTTCTCTTGCTGCTCTATCGTATGTGCATCTCACAACATGTGTGTATTTCCTCTATATTCCACCAGGAGAAGACAACCACAGAGACTCCAATTCATTCATCAACTCAGACGATGACGGAGAAAACTATTATGAGGGCAAGAACATGGCCCTGTTCGAGGTAAGTGAAAATGGTATTATCTCCAAATGTACACGGAGAAAGCAATTTAGGCAAGTATCAAAAAACTGTACAGTCAATTAATGTTGAATGTTTAAATCTAATTTGCGTTGCTTATGATCTGTGGTACAAGTTTGGTGGCATGGAAACACAGGAGGACACAAGTATACGATCAGCAGCCGTGAAAAAGACAAATGACCATCTAAAGAGAATCACTCAACAGAGGCGAAGGAGCAATATATTACAAAATGTAGATAATAGCTGGCAAATAGTGGGGAGGGATAGATAGGATAAAGGTTAGCTAATGTCATGCTAACAAAATGTTGATTAATCATGCGTACAGCTGTGGTCGAATATGCAAAATCAACATTCGCCTCCCATTTACTTCTGTGCTATGGCAGCAAAGGATTAAACAGTGAGGCTAGTCTACCTTTATGTATGACTGTATGCTGTTAATTGTTGTCTTTCGAATCATGTGCAGAGTTTTGTTAGTTCAGCATTTTGTTTTGACACCTACAATAAGTAGTAATATCATTACCAATGATAACACATAATGTGTTGCCTATCTATCTTAAATTGAGACATCTCACATTAACTGTGTCCTTCAGACTGCGCTCACACCTCTACATGATCTACATTTCTGTTTGTTTGCTTGGTAGTTGTGCGATAGGCTGTTAAAGGTCACTAAACAACAGTGTTTAAAGACCATATTGAAGCTGAAGTTTAACCAAGTTACACTAGGTGGATGAAAGTTGAGACTACCTACGACTATCTAAATGGTCGGTAATGGTGTACAGATGAAGACTTGACGATGTCACCTTTCCTGTTCCTGTGAAAGTGTCCGTGCACCTGCTCGCATTGTTGTACTGTGCTGATGTTGTTGATGGATCAGAATGTACTTGCTTTCATTAATGCATTTCTCTTCTCATTCTCTCTCTCTCTCCCTGCAGGAGGAAATGGACAGCACCCCTATGGTGGCATCCCTTCTCAACAAGCTGGCCAACTACACCAACCTGACCCAGGGTGTTCGTGAGCACGAGGAGGCAGAGAATGAGGATGGAGTTCGGAGGGTCGCTGTCATGGTATGGACTTCTTATTTTTGAGTGGGTTTTTGAGTCTGTTTCAGTTCAGGGGTACATGCAGTAGAAAACCAAATCTGGTTAGTTTCCTCTCATTCAAAGGGCACCACAGCATAGAAAACACAGAAGACCTGCATTGGCAGTGGAATCTTGGAATCTTTTGAATTTAGCTACACTTGAAAAAAGACATATATGTATAACCTTCTCATTTTAGGATTAGGCTGTAGAATGAGTTTCAGCAAATATCCTTTCTGCTTTTCAGTTTTCAGTCTGTCGAGCTTTGTTCACATGCAACTTGGATCTTTTGGATCATGGGGGGTAAAGCAGCCCATAAACATACTGAAAGAATGGAATCTATTGTCGAGATGTGTCGTTTCTTAAGAAGTCCTATCTTATAAGAAATTATTGAGAACTAATTCAAAATTTGCCTGTAGGACAAAATGTATAAACTGTTCTCCGTGCTGCTCAAGAGCATCAATAGAGACTGGGCATTATTTAATGTTCAGATTTGAGTTTAAGAGACTACTGCCATGTTGTCGTTGTATGGTGATGAAAAAATTATATGTAATGACGTGGGAATTACAACTAAGGACACTCTTAGAATCCAGTGGAAAACATTATAATCATCGTTGTGATGTATTGCAGGGCCGGTTTTATCTTTCACATTTTTTACAATCATTATTTTCTTATTTACTTTTTCTTTGCAGTTTTGCTCCTCTATGGTCATTTTTAGCCATCGTCTTGATGATATATGGGCTAATCAGAAAATAATAGGACAGGGACACATGTTTGTGTGTGTGCGGCTTGTTATGCCCGTAAATCGTATTAGTGCTAGCTTTAATTTAAGAGTGTATACATGCATATCACTCAACAGGAACGGCCCTTTGGACGGTGCAAGATTGAAACTCTGGTCCTTATCCTATGAAGGACAAGTAGGGTTGCAACTCATGATTATTTTCACGATTGATGAATGACTTGGCACAACACCACTAGCTTTTTTTTTTTAAGAAGACATTTTGACGAGCCCTCTTCATCCAACCAGCATTCAAAACGCCTAAAAAGTAGACTATACCTAAAAAAACTACCAAATATTCACATGAGGCTGGAATCACATAATTATTTTTTTTGGCAGTTTTGCTTCAACAGTTACAGCTACATTAATTATTAAAATTGTTACAGATCAATTTTCGGTTACGCGACAATTCAACTATTATAGCCATTTGACCTGGTACTTCTCAGAGTAGAAAACCTCAGAGAGAAACCTGAAAGAAACAAAATCTCTATCAAACAATGGTGTCTGCATTGAAGACCTCATTACATTTAAAAACCCAAATTCACAAGAAGTCCTGCTAGTTCACAGTGTGCCAAGTCCTTACCACAGCACCCTGGGTTTGATTCCAGACTGGGGCCCTTGTTGCATGCCACCCCCATCAACCTTTCCCATCGCTTTTTAGCGGCAAAAAAGTTTAAGAAATTAGTCTAATAAAAAGCTGCATTACCTTGTGTCGGAGACCTGAGGCGGTCAGTTCAGTCCTAGTTCAGTGGTCGGATCCTCTGTGACCAGTAGCAACTCCATTGGAAGGTCCTGCTATTAACATTGGACACATCTTATATGTCCTGAAGGTCCAGTAGCTACATGCTATAACCATTGTCAGGGTGACTGACTGACAAATGGGGCTTTTCTACTGGCCGCAGCCGGTCAAACCATGTCGTTCTGATATACTTCTCCATTACCAGACTGATTTGAGCCTAGCCGGGCATGAAATGGACATTCCCCTCTGTAGGGCCAGACAGGCAGTGGCCAACCAATGATGACTCCCCATCACCCCTCAATCAAGACTGTGTTGCTTTACACAACACGTGTTTTTGCAGGGACAGACACGAGAGAAAGAGGTTCATAAAAGTCTCTGTGCTTTCAGATCTCAGTAATTGTAATTGTAGTCACTTTTGTAGTGTCTAATTCAATACAAATAAATACTTCAATGACACTACATGGAGTCCTTACAGCCGCTCCGTTGACCACTAATCAAGACAAGTGCCTCATCCTTTAAAGACACACCTTTATGCAGTTAGACCTGTTCTCATGAATCCTGCTTGGCAGAAGTGCTGAGCCAAGCTGGAAAAGCCCCAACAGTGGAGTTCTTCAGTTTCTGTGAAGACATACTTGGGCTGCTGCATGAAGCCATATCAAAGGTTTACTAAATAGAACAAAAACAAAGTTAAGAAGAAGAGGAAGTGGGTCGGATAGCAAGAGAGGGGAGGACAGGGGTATTTTAATGCAGATGGTGCGAGACAACATATTCTGACCTTGAAATCTACACATCTTGAATCGCTTGAGGTTCATGTGATAGATCTTTTAGAAAGCTGTGAGGGCAAACCTCACACTCAGTAAATGTGAAATACATTTAGATGAGATGTAAGATACAATATTTGCCCTAAGGGGAACAAATACAGATTTTAAATAAGCTGCAAATAAAGGGTACACAATGTCAGATATGTTATTCACAATGCTTGTTGACCCAAACACAGCTGATTGATAACATAACACCTGTAGTGGGCCCACTCAGACATCAGCTAACCTAACACTGTTTCTGTGACAGGACCTTGATAACTAGTTGTTATCAACCTTTGATCAAAGTCACAAGATCAATCATATCTCTTATCCTGCTGTGAGGTGAAAGTAACCTGCTCGGCGTGGGAAAAAGACCTGGAATCACAAACCCTTGACTAGTAACATTCATGTTAAGGTTGTGATCGGAAAAAAAAGGAGTTAGCATTTTCCCTCAGTCAAATACAAACCAAACTGTGAGCTCAAAAGAGTGTGTGGCAGACCCACTTTTATGTCATTCACCTTGTTGTTGCTTGTTGGCTAGCAGCGTTTCAGCACCCTCAGAGAGAGGAGAACAGCGTCTGTGGTGTGGGAGGTTGTGTTTGAGTGCCAACTGGAGGTTGGAAGTGGAGGTGTTTCCTCCCTCTAGTGCCAGCTGGCTCACTTGTCGCTGATTGTGGTCAAACTGAAACAGAGTAGAGCTGCATGTTAATATGCACTTCTTTACCTTTTCCCTTTTCCAATCATGGATGATGCTATCTCTCTATACAGTATGTATATGAGGATACTGAGTAAGGTGTGTATAATTTGGATATCACCTGGTCTGCAAAATCTGCTGTGTTTAAAATTTGTTAAGACAATCGCTGCAATTGTCGTTCCATTGTATTTATAGGGTGCTCATGTTATAATTCTCAGTCTGAGGGCAAAACCTAATTGCTCTCAATAACAATACACTGCTGACAGAAAAGTGTTTGACTGGGTCAAAATGAAATCATTAAGAAACATGATGCCTAAAGCAAAAAACAAAAGAAAAAAGAAGGAAAACAAAAAAGAAACATGCTACCATCACAACAATACTATCCTCCTCGGTAGTGCTACTCACACACAACATCACACGGAGTCTTCGGGTGAACGCAGCTGAACCTTGGACTGTAGCTTTGAGTAGAGGCATTGATGATGTTTCCCTGAAACCCGCCCCCTGAATGATTGCACTGTTTTTTCTTTAAGAGAGCACTAAAAGAGATCAGCAGCCTGAGAGCAAAAAGAACACAACAGATTATGCAGAGTGGGTGAGAGGGAGAAAAAAATAACACAAGAGAGAAGATGTGGGAGCTCTGGAAGTCACCATCAGGCATTTCACAGCATTTCGACAGACAACTGAGTGCAGTGGAGAAGGCACAGAACAAAGTGTCTGTAACTCCAAAATTGGTATGTAGATTCAGTTTTTGGGGGGTGAGGTAGTAGAAGTATGATGTGCATGTGCAGTGTGATGCATACTGAGATCATGTTAGCGTGACTGTAGGAGCTTGAGATGGATTATTTCGCTTGAAAGCTGTTGTCATGGTCAATATTTTACCCAAATATCCTGCGATGCATTAGGACTAAGAATGATAGAAGGCTGGTTTTTATTTTGGTTGGTGTATTTTATTCAGAAAGCTTATAGATTTTAATAAAATAATGATTTTCGAGAAACTTTTTTTTCTTTACATTCAGGGTAAAAATGTGTGGCTGAACATAAAATTAATTATTAATTAATGTTTTAATCACACCAGGAGTAAAATAAAAAATCTAACTTGACAGGACAGCCATTATAATAACCCTTATCAAAGTTCTTGGTGTGTATCTGTATGATAACTTCACTGCCAACACAGACATTTTTTTTAATTATTGTTTCGTCCTATTTGGCCTGTTTTGTGTAACACCCTTAACTAAAAAACCCAGTTGCCTAGAGAAGGGTACAGGGTAGCGTACAGTAGGGCCACTAACAGCAAGACCACAGCCGTGCTGCGCCACAGTTTTGAAAAAAGTCACCCTCCACTCAAAAATGTGTTTTGCATATCGTTCCTTCACCTAGAAGTTTGTGCAAGAGAAAATACTTACTACAGTAACTATACTCTCACCTTAAATCTCAGTTTAATCGTGGTTTAGAATGCAACTAATACAGTATGTGGGGATGTTTTGACACCTCCTGCACACACACACACACACGCACACACGCGTGCGCACACACCCTCTACCTGTATTTTCCGGCCTTAATATTAACCAGCCAATATTACCAGAAGATGCTGGCCTGTCACAGCTATCAGAATACTATATGTTGTCCGATATGTGCTGACATGAAAACCTTTTTTCTACAGAACATGATGCAAAAACATGTAATGCTCTTCGGGTGATCAATAATTATTCGATTTTAGCTGGAGTTTACTCTGTCAGTAATGTTATTTTCATACAATAAAGTTCCTTGTTTACACTGTAAAATATGCCACTAACGTGTCTTTCTCACAAGAGTTTGAAAGACTATTGTAAAACAAGTGTGTTTATATATTCTGTATATTGGCTGGATATATCGAGATCAGAATTTTTCACTCCCCAATTTCAGTACCGGCATCATCAGCATGATCCCCAAAAACCCAGTTTTGGCCGGGCTCTACATCTCTCTCTGCATTCAGGATGTTTCAGGGCATCAGTGATTCTGGAAGAAGATAGTTGAGTATTATTGGCATCAATGTTGGTTAACCAATGATTAAGACCCAAAACATTGGTTTCTGACAACCTGGGAATGAGACTCATCAATCAACGGTCTGTCCCCTTTAAATGATGCGTTTACGAAACAGCAACCAACTAATCCCGCATTATTATTCAAAACTGAGCACATTTCTTATGTCTTCTATCATGTAGGAGGAGATCTTTGACATTTTGAAAAGGTTCACACGTATCAGTTTATACAAATGAATTGCTTCATTCTCCCGTTCAAACCACTTTTAATAAGACCCCTCTTTTGCATATTGCCTTTAAGGAGAAATGGTGATCCAGCCAGACTTTACAACAGCTTTAATTGTTGCATGTCCAATGAAGTTGAGTATTATTTAATAATGTTAAAATATTACATATGATGCACACATGTGAATAAAGAACAATAGCTTTACTGCCTCATAACATGTCAAAAGACAAAACAAACCAGCAACTGTGCTGGAGTTGTGTATAAGCCAATGTGCTTTACAACTGCCCTAAATAAAAGGAATCCAAAGAACTCAAAAGAAAAGTCAGTATCTTTTGTCCCAGTGTCTATTGTTCCGGTGTGTACTTTGTGGTTTGAATGAAAAACAGTTCAAATCAGGGAGTGTTTCTTGCGTTCTGTCTTTCCTCTGCCCATACTTTGTGTCACTATTAAAACACGTGTCACGATTCAGGTTTGGCTTAAGCACACTTCCGACAGATCACAACAAAATAATCGAGGATATGATGCACCAGGTAGTTGAATGATTGACATTACTGTAATAACCCCCTCCCCTCTCCTCTCATCTATTGAAAAGGTTTATTCTGATCTGTGTGCATGTGTGTGTGTTTACTCATCCTCAGGTCCCACAGATGGGAACCTTCATTGGAGTTTATCTGCCCTGCATGCAGAACATCCTGGGCGTGATTCTTTTTCTGCGTCTCACCTGGATCGTTGGTACAGCAGGAATCCTCGGGTCCTTTGCAATCGTCTCCATGTGCTGTATATGTGTGAGTTTTTTTACAAATCAAACTACTCAACATACTGACTTCTTGCCGACAATAAGTAGGTAGTACAGCTTTTCATCATTTCATGATGTGTTATCACAGTGTGACCTACTTTTGTCCTATGAAGTTTCCTATCTTCCCTCTTCTTTATTGTCTTAAAAATAACTACATTTAACAATGATATGTCTGAGATTGAGTCTGACATTCACGGCATAGCAGACAATTACTGTCAGAATTTATGGCGCTGATTAACAATAGTATAAGTCTCCCGGCTGAACTGACGGTTGCCAAAACAAGCAGAAAATTAATCAGATTTACAACGGGCCTCTTACGTCAGTAGCTCCACGTGGCAAAACAGAGAGCTGACTGTTTGAAGAGTTGGAACTTCATGGCTCTGCACTCATGTGATGTGATGTGTGCAAATCTACACACAACTTTATCCTCCAATAAAGGGTTAGTAACCCTGTTAGGCTCTGATGCTTTCCATCAAAGAGGAAGCAAAAGGATGGGTAAAAATGACATCTTGAGGATAAAGATGTTGGCGGTGCTGTTTAAGCATCAAATACCCAATGGCATCCAATATAAGCTGAGATTCATAGTCAGATAAACGTATTCTTTGATACTGTTTGTTCTAAAATGCTTTTTATTGATTGCTTTGTACCAACTTGTTCTTATGCTGTCAGTGTGTGTTTCTTTTTGATTATATCCACAAATAAGGTTAAGTTTTCACCCGTGTCTGTGTGTGGTTAGTTGGTTTGTCAGCAAGGTTGCACAAAAACCGATTCCATACAACTTGAACTGAGGATGGGTCTCAACCCAAAAAAGACCCAATTAACTTTAGGTGTGGATCTAGACAAAGGGACGGATCCAGGAATGGTTAGGGTTAGGGTAACATTGCAAGATAGGAAGTTTTTGTTTGTGATATTTCCATTAAAATCCGTCCCTTTCCCCTCCACACAGACCTTGCTCACAGCCATATCAATGAGTGCCATAGCAACCAATGGAGTCGTCCCAGGTAAATTATTAACCCTTGCATTCATTATTAATTTGTTTTACACATTATGATATGATATGATATGATATTATGAAGCTATGGCTTCACAACTGCACCACCAACTTTGATGGAGACAGTTAGCATTTTGCCAGAAGCTTTAAAACCTAGAAATGTAGTTCTTTCTGAACCTTACAGGACCGTAGCTAGATATGTAAGTGATTGCATCATCACACAAAAAACACACCGTGACCATTTGTTCAACAGCATTTCTTTGGTAAACAAAAATGATAACACATTTGGTGATGCTTTTACAGTGCTGTAATTTCTTTTAAAAAGTCCCAGGAAATACCATGTCATTATGAAGTAATTATTTGGAAAATTTAATGATATAGTAGCTACTTTGTTGTGTAAAGCAGTGGTTCCCAACCAAGGGTCCAACCCCAGGAATTTAATAATATAGTAGCTACTTTGTTGTGTAAAGAGATCACAGGGAGTGTGCACAACTTTGTCTGCTCTGAGGTTGTGAGGTTACCAAAATTATATTTGTGCACATTGGATTTATAAAATCCCGATAACACACCCAACTGAATAATCAAACATTTGATTCCACATTTAAATTCATTAAGCTGGAGGTAGGCCAATTCTGGTCAAAAATTAAACTGTGTGTGTGTGTATTAATGGTTCTTAACTCTAAATGTTAATGTCAACGATGAACCTTTAAATTCAATAATTAATGTTTTATGTTTCTATTTTCACAAAAAACTGCGTTATCTTTAACTGATGACCAGTATTTGTGTCTTTTTTTGGAAGAATTATCTTTAATTACAAAACAGAATAAATGCATTTGATAGAAGTCTAACCAGGATTTATTTCTCACAAGCTGGTGGCTCGTACTACATGATCTCCAGATCTTTGGGTCCAGAGTTCGGGGGAGCAGTGGGTCTCTGTTTCTACCTCGGAACAACCTTCGCTGGATCCATGTACATACTGGGAACCATAGAGATCTTGCTGGTATGTTACAACTCAAGACAAACAAGAGCTCAGCTACGTTACGTTACTTCTGCTGCATAGCGATGACACCGCTACTTTTCACTGCCAGACGTACATCGTTCCAACGGCAATAGTCTTCAATGAAGACGACGGTGGAGCAATGCCCAACAACATGCGTGTCTATGGCACATGCTGCCTGCTGCTGATGGCGCTGGTAGTGTTTGTAGGGGTGAAGTAAGTATTCACACACACCAACCCAACACAGGCACATGCACCGCACACACCAACATTCTCACGCTTCCTCCTTATCTTTCTGCAGGTATGTGAACAAACTGGCTCTGGTGTTTCTGGCCTGTGTGGTTCTCTCCATCATGGCCACTTATGCAGGAGTCATCAAGACACTGATCGAACCTCCAGAGTTTAAGTGAGTGATTAACAACTGAATAACTATTTCTCGTCAAAGACTGACTCGTATCAAGACTGAAATATTTTTTATTAACGAAATATTACATTGAACTCCTCTAGATGCTGACTGATAACGTAGAAGGACAGATGATGACTGTTCTTTACTGTATTCGATACCATGTCCTCTTGCTCATTTTGTCATTTTGTTGTATTTTTGGGGGATTTGTCTGGATGTTGTGTTAAGTGTTCTTCTCCATCATAATACAGTAGTAAATCTTTCAATGTCTGTATGACATCATAACTTTATAAAGATGCTTTTAAAAAATACACATACTAAATGCTCATTTGAAATAAAGTGACTCAGCAGAATAAATGGACTGCTGAGTGAAAGCAGATACATAATGAGATCCTTTTTTGTAACTTACTATAAAGTGTTAAAGCTGAAATAGTTTTTTTTATTTGTGGTTACATAAATATAATTTATGGTGCTGCTAGACTGCCACGAGCGGCATTGCAGACAGTTTTTGACCACAGCGAAAATGTTGTATTTAAAAGGCTGAACACAAACAGTGTGGACCAGAGAAGAACACTTTCTCAATAAAAACATGTTTACAAGAGTTCCTAAATGATTGCACATATCTTTTTTCAATTAAATTTGACATTTGGACTTAAAACGCTCCGGACTTGTTGTTAATGCTTGGATCGCACAAGTTGGAAGTGTTCCTTTACTGCCACCACTGGAATTTAATTCAATCAATCAGTCAGTCAGTCAATAAACCAATCAACCAACCAATCAATCAATCGATCAACCAACCAACCTTGACCCAAGTATTTGCTAGTTAAAAGCCATTTAAAAACTATTGTTTTACAGTGGATAATTTGATAAAAAATGTTTTAAATGTAATTAAAATGCAAAGTAACATACAGTTCTATAGAATTCCTGTGTAAAAGATAAATTCAATGTAAACTACAGTTATGCTAAATAGTCAAGATTAAAATAATTGAGCGTTAATGAAATACAGTAAGGCGATATAAAAAAATTACAAGTAGAGGCTGGGAGGTTTAAGATGAAATGTCTAAAATCGCCAAAAGGTATTGTGTTACAAGTATTGGTTTTAGTGAAGTGCTGTATATTGTTTATTACTATTATGGGAGTTAGGTGCACTAAAATTTCAGACCTTATTTAATCGAATACTTTTTTTTTGTTTTTATGTTTTGTTGGAAATCTTTTGTGTTTCCTCTGATCAGTAGGGAAAGACTGAACTGTCTTGTGATTTCAGCTGTAATACTGGATAGATGTGACCGCTGATGTGAACAGCTGAAATAGCTTGATACATAGCTAGCAGTTTTAGTTAACTTGCTGTCTGAGTGAGACCACAGGATACCAGAGCTCTGCTTGTTGCCGTGGCTGTGGTCATGGTTGTGCTTTGCTTCTTGTGATAACAACCAAGACACAATAGTTTATAATGGGTGTAACACTATCTACATGCAGGTGTTGTGTGTGCGTAGTTATGGTTGTGATAGATACTTGTTGCTTTGAAGCTGCTGTATACCCAAAACCCCTTTGTTCTGTTGTTTCAGGGGTTCAGGTTATTTTTGATCACAAACTGTAAAGAACAAAATAGGAAATTCCTCTTCATTCATTTGAACCTCACTTTTCTCTCCCTCCTCTGCAGTGTGTGTCTTTTGGGAAACCGATCTCTGAGGAACGACAAGTTTGACACATGCGCAAAGCTTTTGAAAAACGACACCGGGACCACCGAGCTATGGAGAGCCTTCTGCAACAGTAGTCATCGCAACGCAACCTGTGATGAGTACTTCGAATTAAACAACCTGACGGAGATGCAGGCCATTCCTGGGCTGCTGAGTGGAGTTATCAAAAGTGAGAAGGAGTCTGAGCTTCCCTCTAGCTTGTTTCATCTCTATGCCACTCTCAGACTAAAACATCAGTTTTCATACGCATTGCACAGAACGAATCCTGATGTGCACTCAGCTCATGATGTTGCGTGTCTTTCCTTTAGATAACCTGTGGGGTGACTACGGTCCAGCTGGTATGTTCATAGAGAAGGAAAGCCATCCTTCGGTAGAAGTCCAGGACCCGCCAGCAGAGCCACAGAACACCCACAGCAATAAGCCCTACGTCATCAATGACATCGCCACCTACTTCACTCTGCTGGTGGGAATATACTTCCCATCTGTAACAGGTAGATGATAACAAATATTACATTAAGGACAAATGTTTATATGTTGCACTGTGAGATTACATCTAATGGAAAGACTGACATTATTTATGAGGTTTTATGTGCTAAATGTGGAATGACCTCTTGAATTACTTTAAATACATTTACTCAAGCAATGTACTTTTAAAAATGTTCAGGTACTTGTACTTTACTTGGACATTTCCATTACATTCGATTTCAAAGATTAGCACATGACTTTTTACTAGATAGCGAAGACGATGCAAAAACATTTCCGTGCCCATTGTTGAGTTGTACAAGTATTTGATTCTTTTTCTCTTTAGAATATGTAAAAAAAATTCTGCCACCGCAAGTCTTAAAATGCACCATGTAGTTTTGGGGAGGACATTTTTATCAGAAGAGAAAACTCAAACAGTGTTCTGGGAACTCAATTTCCTCTGAGAACAGCTTGTGTTTTCAGTAAGGGAAACGATAAATACACAGTGCCCCTTTAATAGAAGTCTGTCAGCTAAAAGTCATATGTTAAATCACTCTGAAAAGATCTGGCACACAGTGAGCATTTGTACCTTTGCAACATGGACTACATTTCGTTTTAATACTTATCGAGCTTTCCTGAAGTGAACTGTTAAATGAAGGACTTTTAAAAGAATATTTTCACACCGCGGTACTGATACATTTACTAAAGTACCTCAGTAAATCCTCCACACTCTTAACTTTAAGGTTGTGTGTGTGTGTCTGTGTGTGTGTGTGTGTGTGTGTGTGTGTCATTTCAGGTATAATGGCTGGCTCTAACAGGTCTGGGGATCTCAGAGATGCACAGAGGTCCATCCCAATAGGAACCATCATGGCTATTCTCACCACCTCCTTCATCTGTATCCTCTTGTTGATCACATTTAAACAAGTGTTTTGCCTAAAACCTCCATTATTTTGAGTAGATGCTAATTTTCCACATTATGCTATTACATAAGTTCAGTATAAGTGTCAAATTTAACTGTCTGATTACATCAATTTAATGCAGATTTATACAAAAACCTCAAGTGTTTACTCAAATATTGCATTGAATGTTAACAGGAATTTCAACTTAAACATCATAAAACGTTTATTGTTCAAGTGTTATACACAAAAAAATCTCTTTCATATTTTTTTCTGTCTGCTGTTATGATACACTGATCTAGTCATGTAATTTATACACACGTGAAATGTATTTAAAGTCACTTTATTAGGCCAAACTTGTGTTTGCAGCTTATAAGCCAATCTATAAATGTGCACACATAAGCAAATGGATATGTAGGAAGTATATTAGTTGATCATGGAGAGCAACAATACTGTTTTTATCTGTTTTTCAATGTCACAGACCAGACTTTTAATGCAAAGTGTGTGTATTTCCATCTTAACCTCATGGCCAGATATCTCCTGTGTGGTCTTGTTTGGAGCTTGTATTGAAGGAGTAGTGCTGAGAGACAAGTGGGTGTATTTTTCATCAATTTCTTACTAATTTAGTGCCAGGCTGGTTTAGGGGTTCAATATCTTACCCAAGGTCACTTTCGACATGCAGACCAGGAGAATCTAACCAACAGCCTACCGATAACAAGACGCTGGCCATACCCCTTAGCCACAGCCACTATAATTACTCAACTAGAATTACACCTGGAATTACTCCCTATTCTTTCATTTGCCTGCCCCTGCACAATACAAATGTGAATTCTCCAGTTTTTGCAGTTAAAAACTCTTTACATATATAGGCCTTACATGAATGAAAATGTGTATACAATCCATTCATACAATCACAGTAGTCAGTTATTCAAAGACTGAGCCAGAGCACAGGCTTTTGGGTCACACAGCAGTTTAGTCATCATAATAATGTGCTGTAGCACACTTGGTAAACTGTACGCATGCCCGTGTGTTTCAGGTTTGGTTTCTCAGTAAAGAAGAACCCTGTCATTGGGATTCTGGCCTGGCCCTCACCCTGGGTGATTGTGATTGGCTCGTTCTTCTCCTGCTGTGGGGCAGGGCTTCAGAGCCTCACTGGCGCCCCCCGGCTGCTGCAGGCCATCGCTCGGGATGGCATCATTCCATTCTTACAGGTTGGCATTAGAAAGATCTTTGTTTTCCATATGTAACAGTTAGGTGTGCTCATACTCTCAAGAATCCCCCAAACATAGAGCAACTGTTGGTTTGTGTAATTTTATCATTCGGACTTAAATGGCTCTCTTCGGCTTCCTCACATGCTTTTTGCCGTAGCTTTTTAATGTCGGATTTAATGAGCGCAGGAATTGAAAGTGCCGGTTTAATAAGGTTTTTGTTCAACACGAGGCTAGGCAGTAGCAGCGACGACATGTTCAAAGGTTTTACGTGGCTTTATTATGTGTGTTTGAGGGTTGATTTTCCTAACCAGGTCACTGTTCCTAGCAACAGAATATACAATCGTCCAAATTTAAATTTCGTTCTACTTCAAGCCTCAGTTCAGATCTAACTAAGCAACTGATTGATAAGTCAAGACATTGATTTCAACTTCAAAGGATCTGCAGCTGCTGCACAGTGAAAGGCATCATCAGTTCTCTTCACTGGAAAGATTTTTATTGCAAACCGCCTGCAGGAAATTTTGTATGTGACTAAATAAGTTTCCTGTGCACTTTTTGTGTGAACTAATTACAATCAAGTTTTCTCGCATAAACGCTGGACCTCATTGAACAACCACTCGAACAGACGTCTGGTTTTTTTTCGTCCTCGGAATTTTATCCCAGGTTCTAGCAAAATTCACAATGGCCCAGACCTGCAGATCTACATGACTTCAAACAAAGACAGATTATGCCTTAATCTGAAGGAATTCTGAGCTAAAATATTATAATAAAATATTCAACCAAAACATCCCCCTTGCAACATTGCTATAAATAATCATCATATGGAAGGATTGTGTTAGATTTTCACATTTTTTCTCATTTCCTTTTACTTGCACATTTTGTGTGAGTAAAAAATATTGGACAGAGCCACTGTGTCTGAACAGTCTGTGTTTCTGTTCAGTTTTGTCTCTTACCAAAGTCAGCACTCACCAGATACTCAATCTCTTCTTGGTTTGGTCATAAAGTACATTTCCCCTCTATGGCTGCAGACAGTTTGAAGTGTGTTAGTGAACATAAATCAACCATCTCAAAGAAAAAAATATGGAATTCTATTCAGCAGCTACTGCGCTTTTTGACCTGTTTTGGCCTGAAGATGTGTTTGTATTGGTGTTTTTTTCATTTCCTCCTTTTAATGGAGTACTGTTTCAAACTTTATCTCCCTCTTTCTGTCTTCTTCAGGTGTTTGGTCACGGGAAGACTAATGGTGAGCCCACATGGGCTCTGTTGCTGACAGTTGGGATCTGTGAGATAGGAATCCTCTTTGCTTCTCTGGATGCTGTGGCCCCCATCCTCTCAATGTACGTGGTTTAACATTGTCTGTGTTACTTTTCTTGCCAAACTGTTCTTGCCAAAGTGATGTGCATTTAATAACATTTCTCTTTCTCTTTAACCATCTTCTTTGTCTGTGTGTCTGCACAGGTTTTTCCTCATGTGCTATCTGTTTGTCAACCTGGCCTGTGCTGTTCAGACGTTGCTCCGTACCCCCAACTGGCGACCTCGCTTCAAGTTCTATCACTGGTAAGAGCAGCTACCATCCTGAACTGTGCGACAAAGAAAATCCTGCAAATTTTATAGAAACCTAACCTTGTAATACTTCGTATGTGTGTCCTGTAGGACCCTGTCCTTCTTGGGGATGAGTCTATGTCTCTCTCTCATGTTCGTCTCCTCCTGGTACTATGCTCTGGTTGCCATTGTGATAGCCAGCTGTATCTACAAGTACATCGAGTACAAAGGGTGAGTGAGAGGGCTTTAGTTTGAGGGACCATTACTCTCCATTACTGGTAGTATCCAAGCAAAACATGCTTTCCTATTTGGTCCTTTTGGTTGCAGGGCAGTGAAGGAATGGGGAGATGGGATCAGAGGTCTGTCCTTAAATGCAGCTCGCTATGCTCTCATCCGGCTAGAGGAAGTACCACTACACACCAAAAACTGGAGGTGAGTGTGTGTTTATGTTCTGACATGCTTCAGTCATAATGAAGCCAGGGGATTTGGAGCACAAAACATGAAGTACTATATGTGGGATCTTCAAGAACAGAGTATCACAATCGCTACTGAACACAAAACACTGCTAACATACTGTGACATTTAGCACCAGTTTAGCATTTCACTGTAACATTGTGACATATAAGATGAAAATTGTAAAACATTAAAATCGATTCAGTGGGACCGGAAATATCATTGTTTAATTCATGGCATTCTGTTTTTACCTTTTCAAAACCTGGTGCCTACATTACCCACAATGCAGCTCAGCCATGGATAGTACAATCAGAAATGTGGGTGTGTTATTCTTGTAGCAGCTAATGTAGTCTCAAGCCAGCTGCCTCGAGCAGAGATGTGGACTGAGATGAAAAGGTCTGGTAGTCGCTTCTTGTCTAACTCTACACCTCCGTCTGACTTCAGTGACATCACTGGAGGTCATTTTTCAGACTTCATACAGCTTCCTCTGGAGCCACAAAAAGGCTCACATATACAGTATTACTCCCCAAGACTTGTACACACACCTTGATGTGTAAACTAAACACACTTTGCCTTTAACATGTCTTATTTTTCCATGGTGTTAAGTTATAAAGTTTCCTCTCATGCAATCAATGGATTTCCATCATTCATTTTAACTCTCAATATGTATATATATTGCACTCACGCTTTTTGCTCGCACTCTACTCACTACGTGTTTGTCTTTCCTCAGGCCTCAGCTGTTGGTGATGTGTAAGTTGGACGCAGACCTGGCGGTGAAACACCCTCGCCTCATGTCCTTCAGTACGCAGCTCAAAGCAGGAAAGGGGCTGACCATCGTCTGTTCAGTCCTGGAGGGGACCTACATGACCCGGCGGAATGATGTCAAGACAGGAGAGCAGGTTTGTCCATTTGTTACATTATCTTCTCTGCCTAATGTAGTCAGCAAGCATACATCGCCTGTTTAAATGTAACACACATATAAAGGCAGTCTGTCCCTCTTAGTAGGTAACTGAAAGAAATGGTAGTCATTTTTATAAGTTACAAATAGAAAAGAGATTGCCAACACGTTTAACAGGCAGAGCATGAGAGCGCTGCGAAATAATGCGCACAGTTCACCATGTTTAAAATCGCTGAGCCTTTGTCATCCCTCTCTTCGTCCACCTTTTCTTTGCTCCAATTGTTACCTTCAGAACTTGAAAGCAGCCATGGCTGCAGAGAAGATGAAGGCTTTCTCCCACGTGGTGGTGTCATCCAACCTACGAGATGGTTTCTCCCTGCTCATCCAGTCAGCAGGACTTGGAGGAATGAAACACAACGCTGTCCTGATGGCCTGGCCAGCAGGTTGGAAACAAGCCCGGGACTCCTCCGCAAGGAGGAACTTCATAGGTAAACTACACGAGAGAATCTGGAAGCAAGTTTGTAATCTGTAAAACTGTATCTTACTAAGAGCTTTACCGGTATTGTTTCACACAAGATTTTTGTGGGTTGAACACAAAGGTCTTTTAACAAGAGGAGGGAACCTTAATCTTTTTAGGAAAAAGGGAAACACTGGGGAACTTCTTTGGTTGTAAACCTCAAACATTTGAAATGCCCCGTCATTATTCTATCCCTCTCTCTTTCATTCTATTTCTATCTGCAGAAACAGTGAGGGAGACGACAGAAGCTCAGCAGGCTCTGTTGGTTGCTAAGAACATCGACCATTTCCCAGGAAACCAGGACCGTCTGAAGGAGGGAACCATTGATGTGTGGTGGATTGTACATGATGGGGGACTGCTCATGCTGCTGCCATTTTTACTGAGTCAACACAAGGTATGCGTGTGTTTGCTTGTGTTTTAAATCTTCTTGACCTTTTCACTTTAAGTTAATTTCATTTTCATTTATATGCAACTATCAGTTTTAAAAAGTAGCGAAGGAAACCCATTTTGACTCTATATAGAGTTAAAGTGTATAGATAACTAAAGCTTGACACAGCTTGTCCCTGATATGTTAGGATTATTAGTGAAGTAATACCCAGACTCAGTTGCTTGGTTAGGCCAAGCTTCTTTATCAAATAAATGGCATTGTTAGTGTTTTTTTAATAGATAAGTTCAAGACTTAATTTAATTTCCTTCTTCTTTTTTTTATTTTCTCCACTGTTTTTCTCAGAGGGGCGAACATGAGTTATTTCATCAGCCTTCCGCTCTCATACTCTAACACCTCTTTACTTGAAGAACTGCTGTCTTTTCTTGTTCTATATAGCAACTTGTGTTTTGTGCCATAAAAGTAATCCATATGCTGCCTAATGCAGCCTGGTATCACACAGTTTGTTTACAGAGTAGAGGCTGCCAGTCTCCAATAGAATAAAATAAAAAGATAAAAAAATTGAGATGGTTTAGCATCAGAGATATGACTTGGTTGCCTTTGCTGCTTAACTGTGTGTGTATAACCAGCAGCTGATACTGTCTCTGCAGGTGTGGAGGAAGTGTAAAATGCGCATCTTCACGGTGGCCCAGATGGACGACAACTCCATCCAGATGAAGAAAGACCTGCAGATGTTTCTTTACCATCTACGCCTGGATGCAGAGGTGGAGGTGGTGGAGATGGTAAGATGGTTTGCTTCTCAGTCAGTCACTTGCGGCTCCAGGTCTAAGCTACCCGTTCCCTTTAAACTGCTCTTAATGAGGAAATTAGCTACAGCAAATACATTGATGGCCTATACTCTGTATGAATCTGAAATTGTCAGTGTTGTTATGTGTCCCTCTAGCATGACAGCGACATCTCAGCCTTCACCTATGAGAAGACGCTGGTGATGGAGCAGAGGTCTCAGATGCTCAAACAGATGCAGCTGTCTCGCACTGAGAGGGAGAGAGAGGTACTATGACACTCACATTACAACACGTCCACTGTAAGATATCATGCACTGGAACCGGAACACAATCAATTACACAATAAATCTCTACTTTGGAAACTGTACGGTGTATAACTGCACCATAAGAAAATGTCTGTAGCACTGTAAAATTGCAGTAACCTTAACAAATATATCACATTTGATATTTTCAGATGTAATGTCTACACTTTAAAAACTCTATCACAGCTGTAATATGTAGCATAACCCCTCAAGGTCTCTTCTGCTGTTGCTGACCTTTGAACTCTTCCTCCGACACTGTTATTGGACAATTGGCTCAGATTCAGAGCATCACAGACGTATCGCGTGGCTCCATAAAGAGGAAGAAGCCATCCGCTGCTGACACTCCTTACCTCAACATCCCGTCCATACCAGAGGATGAGGTATCCGCGGTAACCAAACGGCTCGTAGTCGCAAACCATGATGCCATTGCTCCCTCCCTTTATCATGCCATCCTCACTCGTCATCCTGTCATTATCCATTCATAACACCTGCGGTGCTGTCATCAGAAGTTGAACTCGGGGATATAACGGTCAGCCTCAGTGTTTGCTGTCTTCTTTCCAGTCACTGCAAAGAGACACAGAGCTCAACAGCTGCCACTAGAGGAAGACAAACCCCTCAATGGGTGCCTTTAAATGTGCACAAGACTCCATGTAGTGTGGGTATTTTCCATCAACCTGCTGCTGCTGAATAACTAACTATTACATCTACACCTAAGACATTCTGACAGTCTGCAGAAGTGCTTTCAGTCGAAAATCTGTCTGATTATAGATAGTTCTTAACCAGGCTGAAACTAAAAGTGATTTTTGATGATCCTTTAGGACCCTCAGTCTGTTGTGATTAGTCACAAGTGACTTAAATTTGGATTTGCAATGCAACAATTCTTGGTTGACTTTACTTTACTAAGGTGAGGTGTAATGTGACTAAGAGGTCAGCCTTATAAAATAGGAATTATTTTATTCTATTATACCTATACCTGTATACCGCACCGATAGCCAAACCTAAACTTTCATTGTTGTTATGAAGGCATTTCCTAGTGAGTGATATGTATACTGTCCTCCCTTCCTCTCAACTTCTAATAATATTGTCACAGAGAGGTGCAGAAGCATCTGACTGGAGAAGGTGAGGACTCATGGGCTGAAACATCACAGATCATGTCATGTCATGAATGTTCATTTTTTTCTTTGTCATTTGAAAAGTTCAGTCAGACGTTTAAAGTCACTGTGAAAGGGAAGTTAAAGCTTCTTTTGGTTTCAGTAGTGTGAGACACTTCGAAGTGATGCAGAATTTGTTACAAGAAGAATTTAAAAAACAAATCTCGAACATTTAATTGGGTCACATTGCTGTATTGTGAGTTCTGGAGCTAAAGTGATACTGTTGGCCTTCACCTTCAATAGTGTTATTATACAGTTTTTATCAGCTGACATCCAAACAGATACATCCTACCACAACCCACAAGCTAACAGTGAACACTGGGGGTAGCCAGCTAAACCGACCCACAGGCTGGTAGACATTTATGTATGTATTCAGATGTTACAGGAAGAGAACACAGAGAGATTCTGATATAAAATACTGACATTTTTACCAGGATTTTGGCATACAGCAACAGATAAGTGTACAATTAACACAGGTTGACAGAATCAGAACTTGACAACTGTCATTTTTATTTCACTGTCTTTTTAATAGAGATAACATGAACAGGCTAGATGGTTCGCTGTGTCCACTGTGTGCTTCTACATTATTTTCCTGCATGAACTGTCATCCCCATAAACTGTCTGTCACCTGACTACCCTAAACATAACCATATCTGCATCTAAAAAATGTTCAGTCTTTTTCCTGTTATTTTTTCTTAACAATGACAACAGCTTATGAGAATTCTGCAGTGACGTCAGTCATTTTGCAGTTGATGCTTTGTGATTTAAAATCCTGCTGACAGCTAGTCAAAAAGCGGAGTAGTACTGAAATGAAATGTGGAACTAGAAAAAGTCTTCATTTTGAGTATTAGTATTGTGGTAATCAAATCAAATTACTGTTTCTCCAGAGATGCAAGACAGTTTTATGTTTAAAAGTTAGGAATCTGCTAGAAATTCCATTGGAATCCAGTGTTTAACTAAAAGAATGAGGCTGTAGCGTGTCATCTGTCCTTTGTTCAGGCCCAGTTGATCCACGACCGAAACACAGCCTCACATTCTGCGATGAATGACAAAGCTGCCGCACCTGACCGTGTGCACATGACCTGGACCAAAGACAAACTGGTCCATGAGAGGAACAGGCAGAGGGAAATGGGAGTCAAAGACATGTTCAATATGAAGCCGTAAGTAGACCAATGAGTAGACTGAACTCTTACTATTACTGTTGTAATCTGCTGTTGTACTGCGCCAAGATACAATCACTATAAGTGATAGATTTGCAGTAGTTATAAAGAGAATGTTAATGCCTATGCATTCAATAATTCTGCTGTAGGCTCACATGTTTGAAATGAAATGAATTAATACTGTTTCATAACTGTTTTAATCCCTACTGCATTTGAGTAATCTAAAAAATGGTAAACGATGATCAATAGACAATTAAAGCTTGTGTTAATGTTGGATGTGTTATATTTTGTTCCCTTCATCTAGGGAGTGGGAGAATCTGTAAGTCACTTTATCCTTCGCCTTTTGCTTGCATGTGCCTGAACTCTTTCCGTGCATGAAGTGAGAATAACCTGACAATGTGTCGGCATGCTTATGTGAATGCAGATCACAGGTTCAGTTTGCATGGGCCTCAGGGTGCACGATGACAATTATGCAGCTTTCATGTGTCTGTATGAGACCATCAGATTCACCCATCACCCTCACTGTGCTTCCTGTAGATTGATGACTACACTGAAACAGCCCTCTGCTAGGAAAGACAGAATAACTGATGTTTTGAATGAATGTCTGTGGTATAACCTAGAAACCAGTCCAACGTGCGGAGGATGCACACAGCTGTGAAGCTGAATGGCGTGGTGGTCGAGAAATCCCAGAATTCACAGCTGGTCTTGCTCAACATGCCCGGCCCACCGAAGAACAAGAAAGGCGATGAGAACTGTATCCTTACTCAGCTGATTCAGTCAAGGAGTCATTGTGGCATACAGTCAGTCATAGAAATACGGGTAAAATAAAAGGAATAGTTCAACATTTTTGGAGAAATGCTTCTTCACCTCTAATTGACAAGTAAGATCTTAGATGTTAAATCTGAAGCATTTTGTCCCGTTGCACTTGGGTTTGTGTGAAGTATTAATGATGGTAGGCAGATTATAACCAGGCCAGGCTGAATGTTACCCCTATTTCTGGTCTTTATTGCTATGCTAAGCTAATCAGGTAGTGATAAGAGCTCATGAGGAAAACCACTCTTGTGTTCTTTGCCTCCAGACAAATAGAAAAAATAGTAGAAGTAGATCAGCACTTGAAGATGCACTTAGTTATTGTATATGCCACCACTGTCAGAAGAATCTTTCACACCCAGAAATGGAGGTCTTCAAAACTGCTCTTATGAGTGAATATATCTGAATATGCCAGCATGGGTTGCTCTGTTGTCCAGTGTGTCCTTAATCAGTGTCTCTTAGATATGGAGTTCCTGGAGGTCCTGATGGACGGCCTGGACCGTGTCCTGTTGGTCCGTGGAGGAGGTCGGGAGGTCATTACCATCTACTCTTAGCACCATGATGTTCCTTTTCTGTTTGGAAGGACACTGGAAGATAACATTGGTGGACAGCAGGACCCCAGAGGGCAGGGGGTTGACAGAGGAGTGCATGACTTTAAGATGGACTTTAAGAGGAAGTACAGTACACCCCCTGTCTTACTGAAGGGATTCAAAAAAAAAGCAACACTGCCCCTTTTCGAGGACCGTAGTCGCTAGGAAGAACAGAGGAGTCTACCTGTGGCACTGCCTGAACTCAGTGCATTGTCTGCAGCAGGCCCAGAGCCCCCCTCCCCCCGTAGAGCTGAAGAGCTGTGTTTTATTGCTTGACCAGGCACTTGCCGGAGGAAGGAACACAATATCAACAGCTTGATATCATTTTTTGCATTTCACTGATTTTGGTAGCTGGTAAATAGCTCACTGGTTTCATCGAGGAAGCTAACATAGCTAACAGCGTCTTTATTTATTTCAGTGCCACTAAAGGACTGGTTTGTAATCATGGGATGAGTTGAACATAAATAATTAAGCTGTTATAGTTTAGAATCATGTACTGTGTCATACCACTACATCATAAGTTAAAGCCAAAGTCTCAGTGGGTGCGGTCAGGACAGTTTAAGGGCAAATTTGTTTGTATTGATTGTAATTTATATTTTGTCTTGATTGTTGTTTATCACTGTTTGTTTTTTCACATGTGGATATTAGTGTCACAAGTGATTAAAAAGGAAGAGATAGTAAAAAAGGAACTTTGGTAATTTTAGCATTTTTGTAAATTTTACATCATTTCATGATTTTTGTGTTGAGCAAATGTTACGCTGCCTGTGTGAGCTCAGTTCTTAGTGTGCACTGATGATAAAAATGATGATGATATTGATGAGCAATATGGAGCCTGTGTAGTATTACTATTTTCATATATTATGACTATTTCTTAAGCACAGAAAAGTACCTACAATCTGCCATATGTTCTTTTAAGGAAAAGGGCACATCGATATTAAACAAGCAAAATAGTTAAGTCCGGGACTCTGGGTCTTTAGTCTGACTATTCATGTGTGTGTTGTGTCATATGTTTGTCACTGCAGATGGACTACTCATAAAGGTATAATGTGAAATAATGTCTAGAAAGTTGTTGATACTTTGGACTTAATCATGGTAGCTTGCTGTCTTTAATTACATTATACACTGTTGGTGACTGACATTGTATTCCTCCAAAGAGTTCTACAAACCTCAATAACAAAGTAAGTTGTTGCTGGTCTGTCATCTGTTGGGAATGGCAGCAGGGAACAGCACCGGAATAGGCACCAGAATGGGAGCCAGGAGAACAGGCAACAGAGTTGGGCCCAGCAGCCTCCAAGATGGCCGGGCCAGGGCTGATCACAATCTCAGAGATCGACAGAGGCCAGTTTGAGGACAGGGAATAAAGTACAGAGGTGATTTACAGAAGCTCGACCAGAACTCAGACTATGGGGGCTGATGAAGAAGAGGGACAGGGAAGTCAGGCATCAGTGGGCGCTCAAGTCAGAGTTCTAAGTAAGGGGGTTATGGTGCTGTCATCGGTGCCAGGAGCAAATCCAGCAGGACAGTCTCCTGTGTTGTTGGCCTGAGGGCAGTCTGGATGCTTCTGTCACTATTGCCTTTTAGGATATAAACGATTTTTATACCGGATGGGTAGGGGCTAGCCGCTAATAGATATCAGTGAAGCACAGTACATAGACATAGATAGTCTGTAAAATGTTTTTTTCACATTCTATTGACTATTGTATTGAATTATTGATGTTTTAAACCCTTTATTTTTTTTTTTACTTATTGCTACTTGAAACACTGCAGCCAAAAGAGAAGAGCATACAGTATGTTCCGTCACTGTCAGAGCTTTAGGGACTATTTGTGCCCATAAATGATGAGCTGGCTCACACTGAGAAGTGTTTGTTCAGAGTTGGATGGAAACTCCCATAACATGACATGACACATGCATCTACAGACACGCACAGACAAAAGGCAGGAAACATCAAAGCAGGAAGTGTTAATCAAAGGAAATGAAGCTGAATGACAGATGTAGACCACATTTCTCTGATTACTCTTCAGTAACAGGAATGTTTCATGTATTTAAATAGTTGATTTCGTTTATTATAAAATGCACCCAGAATGTGATACATTCCTGTCAGATGTGTTCCTGTCTGACGCAGATGAGTGCTGATTGTTGTCACCTCTTACATAACTGGCCCAGGCTCACTTTCCAAAAATCAATTTAATCCTAAAATTATCTTTGTCTACTGGTTCGCATAAGAACAAAGAAAATCTTGGAGCTGCTGTAGGAAGCTTTCAGGGGAACTTGGCCTTGGATAAATGGCTTCCTGTTTGTCCCACAGAGTGGTTAGCTGGGTCAGCACGCACAGAACAACAACAACAATCTCGGTCTGATGCTCTGATCACAGTCTGAACTACAACTCTGCCACATCCTGTCCTGTCTGTAATCCCTACTCAGTTTAAAGCACAATCAGTCTTTTACAAAGATTCAGAACAGTTAACCTAATTTGACACTTTATTGTGTCCGCAATGGAAATCTTGTCTTGTAGCCAGCATCCACGTAAAAAAAAAAAAAAAAACCACAATGACCACAAGTGTCACTGTGTAAAACAAATTCACAGAGCACATGAAAAAGAAGAAGAGAAAAAATGTTGGGTTCACTGAGGTTTTCCCAACCAAAGTTTTGCCATCTATAACCTCTTCCTTCTGTTGTGTATGTTCAAGTTGCACAAAAGCGTCCAGTTATGATCTGCATAAGAGATGTCCTATATGGGCTCATATATAGATGGACATATTTTGAGATTATGAATGGAATAAACAACTATGCATATACATATATAACGTGGTATATGCATCATTGCAGGTCATGTTTAATGACTCCAATTGCTGTTTGATGTGGAGAAACGAAACTGTAAGACATGCCATGATATGTCTTCATTGAAACAAACCTCCTGATTGGCTCTGTGGAGAGGCTCGCTGATTGAAGGGCTATGTTTACCCTTTACTAAAATGACAGCTGCACACAAACAGTTTGGATATGTGTCAGTTGTCCAGCCAAACCCTGTCATATTGTTGCTTGGTCATGGTCGAGTGTTACAATGCTTGTTTTCTCACAGGCCAGTGTGTTAAACGCACGGTATATAATTTCTGCTGCCAGTGGTTTCTCAGTCAAAACAAAAGACGTAAGAAGTGTGGGATTGTGGAAGTTGTTGTTTTCGATGTTTAACAACCAGCACTGCTGATGAAAATGGAAAGTGAAAATTTACTGGACTCAGGCACGGATATTCAGCAATTAATTAAAGTTTTAAAGTCTGACTTTCTGCCAGAAGTTAAAGTGACAGGCAAGCAAACGAGTCACACAGTTACCTTGAATAAAATAATGGATTTCTCTGGGTTTGAAAAGTGTTGGAAACACTTGGGATAGTGTAAGTGCAAAACTCAACAAAACACATAACAAAGTAGTAGCTATTTTTTCCACAACTCTAGAAACAATGAAATGATTTTACATCTTCAATTTCTTAGAGCAATAGTGATAAATTGTAATAACTATGGTTATCCCTTAACTTTTCATTTTGCACAATCCTTAGGTCAGAACGTATTCAGTATTCGGTTAATGGCGAAATACTAGCAAACCCAACACATCCTCATACCTAAACAACTGAATAGGTTTATTGCCAGTGGCTCCCGAAACAATATGACCATTTCCACTTACCAGAAAACTTTGTTGTACGCTTGCTTGGTTAGGTTTAGGCACCAAAACTACTTGGTTAGGTTTAGGAAAACAATGTTGTTGGGTTGAAACTAACTACATTAGGGTCATATTAGTTCATGACAAACTGTGTTACTGTGTAAGTAAGTTAAAATAACTCACCAGTGATTTTTGCTTTCACACTGGACACTGAGTCCTGTGGTTGACTTTTGATACTATTTTCCCTGACTGCCTCTTTATGCCGTGATAATTACCGTTGCCTAAAGAGGTCACTACCTAACAAGAAACGTAGACCTTGGTTGTAATAAGATGCTCTCACATTCGACCTGTATGGTTGTCTTGCTGGTGAGGACGCCCTGGCAAAACTAATGACACTCCTCAGCTATCCTTTGTATTTAGTTCACATTAACTTAGTAAACTTAGCAAATGGTAGCAAGCTAAAATGCTAAACTAAGATGCTGTTTGTGCTCTGCCAGGCATCAGCCATCAAACATTTCAGCGAATTGCATGTTAGCATGCTAACTGTAGCATTTGCTTCAAAGTGCTGCAGTAGTGCACAGCCTCATAGAGCTGCTAGCTTGGCTTTAGACTTTTAAGGGTTCAATTTGTAATATTTTGAACATGAATAGAGCAGCAAACCACTATTTGTATTTGATATAGTGGAGTAATAGAATCCTAAGCATAGAATGACGTCACACTCGCTCTTAGCGTGTTATAATCTGAGTTTCTCTGGTCTTTGGTTTGTTAGCCGGGACAGCTGCATGTGCTTGCGAGTCTTCCCCAAGTCAGTTTTCAACATTGCAGCCTGGTAAGAAATGTTATCATGTTGTAGCTAAACAGTTCACCAAAATTTGTTTATGTATTTGATCAACACTGCTTCACTTCACAGTTTGCTTCAGTTATGTGTTCAGATGCTAACTTTCTTTTTTTTCTCCAAGATGAGATGCTGGTGGTAGTGCAATAGTGAATCTCATACAAACCTTTAAGTTACACCACTATACATCAATCATCAAAAATATAATAAGACATCTTGTGGTAAGACATATACAAATCCAAAAGTAAAGCCTCAGTTAAAAGATTATCTTCATACAGTACTTAAAAAATAACATATTGCTGTCCAAAAATCCAAATAAATTGTACAGTAAATAGCAGAATGAAAAAAATAAATTGAGTTCAGCCTGATTTTTTCTCGTCAGATTTTCAATTTGTCATTAGCCCACTGTCATGACAACAACAGCACGTATATCACAGAGGCTGACCAAAGCCATCATCTTCCCATAGCTCCCAGTGACCTTCCAGTAACATCAGATGCTTTGGCTAAACAGGATTATCATCTTTTGAGGAGAAGCTGCATCTACTAATAGTGGGGTGTTAACATCAAAACATGGATAATTTCACTGAGACTCCCTCTGACCTTGTTGACCCCTGAACCTTTGTCTCTGTTGGCTTGAGAGAGAAGGTCCAGGACAGGTCGATTCTGTGGTCTGGTGTGAAGTGTATAAGAAAATACAATTATGTTGAATTCCAAATATTTCTTATTCAGCCAAAGGGCATGTTGACTTTTAGTTCCTCACTTTACCCTATACTAGACCTGTTCTGCTGCATGTTGTGCTAGTTAAATGGCTGTATGCAGTATTTGAGTGTGTCTTGAAGAACAAAGGGACCTTTTCTTTGACAATCTTCTTAGAAATTATGTTAAACTCATTTAGCCTGAGGCCACTAACACTAATCCAGTGATTGCTATCTGGCCACTGCCTGCCTTCAGTTGTATTTTTGCTCACTGCTGAACTCAGTGGTCAGCCTTCATAACCCCCATATCTTTGAAAAAATCATCATAGAATTGCAGGTCGCCGATTAGTCAGGTCCACTTTATTTGAGACTTTTGGTATTCATATATATATTTTGTGTGTGGGCAATGTTGTTTTTTCAAGAAACTCCTTGGAGTAGGTCAGACTAATAGACATCACAGAGTTTGTGCTCAGCAGTCAGTGTGGCAGTATCAGGGTGTGACTGTAATGGTCAGAAAATATTTTCTTGTCTGACTGATTAAAGCGCTGAAAACACCGAGAGCAACCAGACAACAATTGATGATGTAATGATGACATGTCTGAGGGAAATGACCTTTCTTGAGCAATTGGTCTCTACCACATGAAGGATCTTTTTTGAAAACATTAGTTTCTTTTCATCAGAGAACACAAGCAATCACACAACATGACCACTTGGGCCCCCTCATCTCATTTACTGTAGAGACTTTGTTTTACATATCAAACCAATATAAGTGTGGACTATGGGCTGCACATGATAAGAAATTGAATGTAAATTGCATGGATTCTAGCTTAAAGTACTGGAGAAACAAAGCTATCACTGTCTACTGTATTATAATGGAGAAGATTACTTAACACAACTTCCAGACAAAAGAAAGAGAATAATATGATTTATAGAAAACATGACTTTTTCAGATATTTGAAAATATACCAAGACTTTTTAAATGCAACGGCAAAAACTGAGGCATCTGCTGAACCTAATGAAATAATACCAATGACAGGTGTACGCCAATAGTTCTAAGTCAGTTCCTTTAAAACTGTATCAGGGAGTCAACAATGAGACTTACTGTTTGATGCATTTGAGTAAATTTTGTCGGTAAATCTTCTTTTTTTCTTTTTTCAGTGTTGCGGATGCATTGAGGATCTTGTTGTTGGATTATTATTAAGAAGACATAGTCTTCTTTGGATTCCATGTAACCAAGTAGTATGAACAGCGCTGAAACAAGGTTATCCCCATATTACAGG
Source organism: Sparus aurata (assembly GCF_900880675.1). Taxonomy (NCBI): domain Eukaryota; kingdom Metazoa; phylum Chordata; class Actinopteri; order Spariformes; family Sparidae; genus Sparus; species Sparus aurata. Next base: position 7,260,603 of record NC_044207.1, on the reverse strand, counting down.
TATTAAGCGTACGTAGCCACAGGTATATAAATTACCTCATCACCATGCATCCTGCAAACAGCTGTTTCAAATAGAAAAATACTATCAAAAACCTTGGATCTTTATTTCCCTTGCCTCCAAAACAAGTGCACTCCCTAGCCAGAGCAAGATGTTTACAACTTGGTGGTGCTCATACCGCTTTTGACCACAGGGGGTGCCAGAATCAACGAAATAAAAGTTCTATTCAGCAGCTTTAATCACACCATTAATTTTATGACTCAGCTGTAACTGTGATATTGTTATACTACTTTTAGCATGTCACAGATCCAGTGGCTTCTTCATAAACATTTTATGTAATGTAATTGCCACTTTCGGCCACAGTGGCCACTGTCCAGTAACAGTTTTGTCATCTTGCTTCAGGACCACGGTTATTTTACTGGAAGCACCTGGAAGTTGCTTTCTATCCTCCCAGATCCATATTCTTCATATATGTTTACAATTCATCAAGAATATATTCAGCTGATTTTCTGTAACTAAGCCATGCTGACCTATTCTCAACACCAATTGCATGTCTGTCCTAGAAGAGGGATCCCTCCTCTGTCTCTCTTCCTCAGAATTCTGCCTTTTTTGACTCACACAGTGCATTTTCCCCGATAAAATCATGTTAATTCTAATTACCATTAACTGAGTGACATATGAATATTATTTATTAGCTATATTATATTATTATTCATATATTGACAACACACTATTCCATCACAGTGGCAATCAGAATTTAGAGGCTGTGGACTAGGTACATAAACTAGTAAATGGGGTGACAATAAGGCCCCAACAGCAAATGTTTGCCGAAAGGCTAACTTACATTTTAATTCAGTCATGCAATCTGGAATACATATCTATTCAATAATTCGCACATTTCATTATACTATTTATTCATTACCACATGATTTTGGGAAAACAAGAAAATGTATCATGAAATATCATGGTGTGGATTAAATTGGTCTGTTTTGCAGTTACCAGTTCCCTCCCTCCTCTCTACGTCCCGAAGCGACTGCAGCAGTAGTCACCAGACATTGCAGCAAACAGGAGGATCCCCCTCTCTTGCGTGTTCATGAGCAGAGAGGACCGCCTCTTTATGGAGTTCTGTGTCCTGATTGGATAATGTGGGCAGGGATACCAGACGATATATTTTCTTTACTGTGAGCAGGGGGAGGAGAGACATGGGTTACTGATCAAACACTCTATGTTGTGATCAACAGTGATAACTGTTGGAATATAGAGTGGTTTAACACTTACTCTAATTTGTTTTTCTTTTTTAAAAACAAGAACTACTACTGCTTTAAATGACAGCCATATATTTACATGGACATCATCTTGTCATTGGTGAAATAAACTTGTTTTTCTTTACTAATGCAGTAGGGTTGAGAACAAACAAATCAGATGGACATATATGTATCCACCAAGTCTATCAAAAGATAACATTTTTAGATGCCGTGTTTTCGGCATATTTTAAAGGATGTTTTGTGTGTCATGCATTTATGTAAATGCACATGTGACCAGATGAATGTGCAGGTATATGTGCATTGGGGGCAGTAATAATGATGATAAAGAGAAGAAGAAGGAAAAAGAAAATAGTGAAATAATAATGAAAGGAACGTGACTCATGCGGCAGGTTAGAGAGGGTCCACTGAGTGAGTTAGGGTTTTTTTTTTTTTCCTTCAAAGGAATCAAATTTCCAACTCTGTGGGTCTGAGAGTCACTCGGCTCAGAACTGAGAGAGGCTTTGTACTGAGAGAGCGAGAGAGAGAGAGAGAGAGAGAGAGCGAGAGAAAGTGAGTGAGAGAGAGTGAGTGAGAGAGAGCGGAGAGAGAGAGTGAGTGAGTGAGAGAGAGAGAGAGAGAGGCAGAGTGAGCAGCAGTGTGACTTCAGGTCTGCACAGGGAGGCAGAGGGACCACAGAGTTTGCCAGAATTTCATCACACACACGCACTTGGAGTTCACTTCTTAAACCTGGATCTTTATTCACTGACTGGATACAATGTTTCAAGGGTGAGTGGATTAATTATGAACATTATGAATGTTACCATAATGTTTTCTACATGTGGATCAGTGGATCTAAATCTGCTTTACCTCACATTACATGTCCTCACAGCAGTTACACCTCAGACCTGTGATGTACTGTAGCAACACTTTTTCTTTGCGCAGCTCTTCATTGAAACATATGACACTTGAATGTACTGATCTTTTTTATGTGTGTGGTTTTTTTTTCATATTGAAGTCTATTTAAAAACTCAACTCATGTCACCGATGTGTCTCCTCAGGTGGTCTCTTGCCCTGCATCTGGCCCTGTTGTGCTGGCTGGCCGCTGCCCTGCAGGTCTTAGAAGGTAAGACTACTTTCCCAGCACTGTAAATGTAAAGAAATATACAGCTGGGATGGATCCACGAGGAGGGATAAAACAGCTTGGCCCTGAACCAACAGATGCTTCATTAAAGGAGTGAAGTGGGGCTCTTCCTTATTTCACTGATAGAGGGCCCAGCTAATCAGCAAATCTAACTGGAAAATGACCATCATATCATATTTTAAAGTGATTTATCTTTTCATTTGATGATACCATAATTTATTGCCTCGGGTGTCAGTGAAGTTCAAATGTGACTGAGTCGAATTAAGAATGTTTATCATCTTGTGGCAGTGGCAATAAATACCAGATTCTATTTAAAGTTAAAGGCTTAAATGGTGACCATATAGAATCAAGACTAAGGTCTTATAAGCCATATGTTATAGTTCCCCATGTGATTGCTTCATTAAAGCACACAGGGCAACACAGTCAAAGCTACTTTTGATTCTCGGAGAGGGGTTGGAATATGACCGGATTGCAGAGTAATGTGTGCATAAATAGATAGGCTATTAAATCTTCAATCATAAATCTTAAAGCATAGACAGTCATAAAACATTACTTATTTATTCCTCATGAACTTGCAACTTGCAACCTGACCTTTAAAATTAATATTATATTCCTTTTGGTAATATGGTGGATTGCTATTTAGCACAAATGTGGATTTCTTAAAGGCAGAATGATACATGATACTCTGGTAATTAAGGTGGCTCTATTTAACAATTTGTAGCAATTTACATGCATTAATCACTTTTTTTTTATCGGCTATATGTATGCAGATTTAAACATCACATGAAAAATAACGTCTTCCCCGTCTCTCTCTTGGTTTGTTTATTCAAGTCTGTGGATTACCGATTTTACACAACGGTCCAAAGGATGTGACTTTGTGCACGCTCTCGACTCTTCCCCCGTTAACAGAGAGTAACAGAAGCAAACGTCTAGAAATGGAGGACACTAACATGAAGTAACGACCAGCTTCCAGCACAACACAGAAGTTCCACACAGCCCGTTTATAGAGTTTGGACTGTGGCTTCTTTTATTATCCTCTCCGAAACCAAAAGTAGGCGACAAACAGTATAAGGAATGGAGTTGTCAGTGCATTTGTTTGACATCAGCATGTCTGGCTAACTCGCTTACTATCTACAGTGCCTAAACAAGTGTTTCTTCCGAGGCCAAGGGCCATTCATTTGGAGATACCTTTAACAAGTTTTTTTCTATTTTGTAAGCATAAAACATTGAAGAGTCAGTCAGACATATAAGAGAGATGTAATTAATTGAGCTAACATTAATTAGCTATTTAAATATAGTGGATCAAATCTGCTAGCAACAGTTGTCATTCCAGCTGACAGAAAGGACAGTGAAATCTAGAAATTAGAATCCCGCTTTTGTTTTCCTCTGCTTGAAATGTCAGACAACATTTTTGCACTTTTTCCAAACACCGTTGACATCATTCTCAAGGTGATCTGCATGGCCTATTTTCAGTGTGAGAAAAGAAGACAAATAGTGAAACAAGGGAAATGTTCTCAGGAGAGGTGTCTGATAACGAGGTTGCATTTTGAGAGACACAAAATGCTCCTGTCAACTTGATTTATACAAATTATTTTGGTTTAAAAAAGATGGGACAAATCAATCTGATTTATGTTCACACTGCTGATTAGACCTTCAGTATGGAGTTTTTGTGGGTGAACGTCAACAGAGCTGCTCAGTTTTGTCTGCAAAACCCAGTCTAGTTTCAACAGGCTGACTAAAGGATGCAGCAAAATAAAACGTGCCAAAGAACTAAATTATAATGTAATCCATCAGTTAACAGTCTCTTAACACAATGGCTAGATTGAATTTCATCACCCTCACAGATCCATTTCAAGACCCATATTGTGGGTCAGTCCCCCTTTACCATTTTCACGCCTCCGTCTGCTGCTGTGGTTTTCATCGAGTCACTCCCTGCTGTGAGGCTCCTCTTATACAACTCTGTAGGAGAGAGATGGTTGTCATGACTGTAAATCTGTTTGTTGTGTTCTTGTCTGGTTTTGTCTTGTGTTTTCTTGTATTTGATTTCCATGTCTCTGTATCTTGTCTTGTGTCTTGTTTTTCCCATGCCCTCATGTGTCCTTTAAGTTCTCCTGTGTTTTTCCTATGTTCCCTCTGGCTCCCTCTGTCCATTGCCCTGGTCCCTTCATGTTCTCATGTGCTCCTCCCCTTCGTTATCTCACCTGTTGGTCCACCTCACCTGTTCCTCGTCTTGTCATCAGTGTTTGTGTACTTAGTCTGTGTGTTTCCCTTCACTCCCTGTCTGGTCATTGTTCTTGTCAGCGTCCGTCCGTCCATGCTCCATGCTCCATGCTCCATGCTCCATGCTCCTGTGCTCCTGTGCTCCTGTCTGTCCCTTGTTCCCCCGTCTCTGGTATGTGTTTTCGGATTTTGGATTTTGCCATTTGCATTCTTGATTTGAACTTTGCCTTTGATTTGTACTTTGTCTTGCTGTTTTTGTTGCTACTTTGCCTTGCTTTCTTTTGTTACTTTGACTTTTGACTCCCTTGGTTTTTTTTGAAATTCAGCTTTTGTTAAATAAAGCTCGCCTTTTGTTTCTCCACGCCTTGCCTCTCGTGTGTTACTGCATTTGGGTCCACCTTCCCCTTTCCATAGTCTTCCCTAAAACCCCGACCTGACAGAATGACCAGACCTTATAAAATGGACCCAGCAGTTAATGGCTTAGCAATAATTCGATGGTACCAAGACTTCATGACTAATCCGGCTAGCAGGGCTCGTCAAATTGCTGCTAGCAACCTTTTTTTTCAAGCCACAGCCAAGCTACCAGCTGAAACCCATGCCACAGTCACAGCCAAGCTACCAGCCCCAGCCCCAGCCCATGCCGTAGCCGCAGCTCGGCTACCAGCCCAGGCCTCAGTCTCAACCACAGTGTCTGCCAATCCTGAAATGTCCCCTTTCTGGGGAACCCGGCTGGCTTACAAGGCCCCACCGAGAAAGCGACGAGCCCGTCCACGTCCTGGCTCCCTGAAGTCAGGCCCTCAGTCGGCGGCCCGGTCGACACCTGCCAGTGGCCTTCAGTCGGCGGCCCGGTCGACACCTGCCAGTGGCCTTCAGTCGGCGGCCCGGTCGACACCTGCCAGTGGCCTTCAGTCGGCGGCCCGGTCGACACCTGCCAGTGGCCTTCAGTCGGCGGCCCGGTCGACACCTGCCAGTGGCCTTCAGTCGGCGGCCCGGTCGACACCTGCCAGTGGCCTTCAGTCGGCGGCCCGGTCGACACCTGCCAGTGGCCTTCAGTCGGCGGCCCGGTCGACACCTGCCAGTGGCCTTCAGTCGGCGGCCCGGTCGACACCTGCCAGTGGCCTTCAGTCGGCGGCCCTGTCGACGCCTGCCAGTGGCCTTCAGTCGGCGGCCCTGTCGACGCCTGCCAGTGGTCTTCAGTCGGCGGCCCTGTCGACGCCTGCCAGTGGTCTTCAGTCGGCGGCCCGGTCGACGCCTGCCAGTGGCCTTCAGTCGGCGGCCCGGTCGACACCTGCCAGTGGCCTCCAGTCGGCGGACCTGATGGCGCCTGTTCCTGCCTGTGGCCTTCAGTCGGCGGACCTGATGGCGCCTGTTCCTGCCTGTGGCCTTCAGTCGGCGGACCTGATGGCGCCTGTTCCTGCCTGTGGCCTTCAGTCGGCGGACCTGATGGCGCCTGTCCCTGCTCCTCGGTCGGAGGCCCGGCCGAGGCCCGTCCCGGCACCTCGGTCGGAGGCCCGGCCGAGGCCCGTCCCGGCACCTCGGTCGGAGGCCCGGCCGAGGCCCGTCCCTGCACCTCGGTTGGTGGACCGGCCGAGGCCCATGCCAAGTCCCGTCCCTGCTCCTCGGTCGGAGGACCGGCCGAGGCCCATGCCAAGTCCCGTCCCTGCTCCTCGGTCGGAGGACCGGCCGAGGCCCGTCCCTGCTCCTCGGTCGGAGGACCGTCCGAGGCCCATGTCAAGTCCTGTCCCTGCACCTCGGTCGGTGGACCGGCCGAGGCCCATGCCAAGTCCCGTCCCTGCTCCTCGGTCGGAGGACCGGCCGAGGCCCATGCCAAGTCCCGTCCCTGCTCCTCGGTCGGAGGACCGGCCGAGGCCCGTCCCTGCTCCTCGGTCGGAGGACCGTCCGAGGCCCATGTCAAGTCCTGTCCCAGCACCTCGGTCGGAGGACCGGCCGAGGCCCGTCCCAGCACCTCGGTCGGAGGTTCGGCCGAGGCCCGTCCCTGCACCTCGGTCGGAGGTCCGGCCGAGGCCCGTTCCTGCACCTCGGTCGGAGGTCCGGCCGAGGCCCGTTCCTGCACCTCGGTCGGAGGCCCGGCCGAGGCCCATGCCAAGTTCAGACCCTGCACCTCGGTCGGAGGCCCGGCCGAGGCCCGTTCCTGCACCTCGGTCGGAGGACCGGCCGAGGCCTGTCCCTGCTCCTCGGTCAGAGGCCCGGACGAGTCCCACGCCAAGTCCAGCGCCTGCACCTCGGTCGGAGGCCCGGCCGAGTCCCACGCCAAGTCCAGCGCCTGCTCCTCGGTCGGAGGCCCGGCCGAGTCCCACGCCAAGTCCAGCGCCTGCTCCTCGGTCGGAGGCCCGGCCGAGTCCCACGCCAAGTCCAGCGCCTGCTCCTCGGTCGGAGGCCCGGCCGAGTCCCACGCCAAGTCCAGCGCCTGCTCCTCGGTCGGAGGCCCGGCCGAGTCCCACGCCAAGTCCAGCGCCTGCTCCTCGGTCGGAGGCCCGGCCGAGGCCAGTACCAAGTCCCGTGCCAAGTCCAGTGCCAGCTCCTTGGTCGGAGGCCAGGCCGAGGTCGTCTGCCGCCAGCGACCCTTTATTGGCTCACAGGCCACCAGCTCCCTGCGAACCTCTGTTGGTGGTCCGGCCAAAGCCCAGGAGGGTTTCCCAGTCAGCGATCCGGCCTCAAGAGGGCTTCAGCCTTCGCCTCCGCCGCCGGCCTCCAGTGGGTCCCAGCCCACGTCTTCGCCGCCGGCCTCCAGTGGGTCCCAGTCCACGTCTTCGCCACCGGCCTCCAGTGGGGTCCCAGTCCACGTCTTCGCCGCCGGCCTCCAGTGGGTCCCAGCCCACGCCTTCGCCTTCGCCGCCGGCCTCCAGTGGGTGCCAGCCCACGCCTTCGCCTTCGCCGCTGGCCTCCAGTGGGTGCCAGCCCACGCCTTCGCCTTCGCCGCCGGCCTCCAGTGGGTGCCAGCCCACGCCTTCGCCTTCGTCGCCGGCCTCCAGTGGGTGCCAGCCCACGCCTTCGCCTTCGCCGCCGGCCTCCAGTGGGTGCCAGCCCACGCCTTCGCCTTCGCCGCCGGCCTCCAGAACGCCTTCGTCTTCGACTTCGTCGCCGGCCTCCAGAACGCCTACGCCTTCGTCGCCGGCCTCTAGGGGGTCCCAGTCCACGTCCCCGGCCTCTAGGGGGTCCCAGTCCACGTCCCCGGCCTCCAGTGGGTGCCAGCCCACGCCTTCGCCTTCGCCGCCGGCCTCCAGTGGGTGCCAGCCCACGCCTTCGCCTTCGCCGCCGGCCTCCAGAGCGCCTTCGCCTTCGACTTCGTCGCCGGCCTCCAGAACGCCTACGCCTTCGTCGCCGGCCTCTAGGGGGTCCCAGTCCACGTCCCCGGCCTCTAGGGGGTCCCAGTCCACGTCCCCGGCCTCTAGGGGGTCCCAGTCCACGTCCCCGGCCTCTAGAGGGTCCCAGTCCATGTCCCCGGCCTCCAGTGGGTTCCAGTCCTTGCCTCCATCCTCCTGTTTGTTTGGACCTTGGCCCTCCTCCAGACCCCCTCCACCCTCCCAGGCTCACTTGGACTTATGTTTTGAGGGACATCTTGAAGCTGTCCCTTGAGGGGGGGGTACTGTCATGACTGTAAATCTGTTTGTTGTGTTCTTGTCTGGTTTTGTCTTGTGTTTTCTTGTATTTGATTTCCATGTCTCTGTATCTTGTCTTGTGTCTTGTTTTTCCCATGCCCTCATGTGTCCTTTAAGTTCTCCTGTGTTTTTCCTATGTTCCCTCTGGCTCCCTCTGTCCATTGCCCTGGTCCCTTCATGTTCTCATGTGCTCCTCCCCTTCGTTATCTCACCTGTTGGTCCACCTCACCTGTTCCTCGTCTTGTCATCAGTGTTTGTGTACTTAGTCTGTGTGTTTCCCTTCACTCCCTGTCTGGTCATTGTTCTTGTCAGCGTCCGTCCGTCCATGCTCCATGCTCCATGCTCCATGCTCCATGCTCCTGTGCTCCTGTGCTCCTGTCTGTCCCTTGTTCCCCCGTCTCTGGTATGTGTTTTCGGATTTTGGATTTTGCCATTTGCATTCTTGATTTGAACTTTGCCTTTGATTTGTACTTTGTCTTGCTGTTTTTGTTGCTACTTTGCCTTGCTTTCTTTTGTTACTTTGACTTTTGACTCCCTTGGTTTTTTTTGAAATTCAGCTTTTGTTAAATAAAGCTCGCCTTTTGTTTCTCCACGCCTTGCCTCTCGTGTGTTACTGCATTTGGGTCCACCTTCCCCTTTCCATAGTCTTCCCTAAAACCCCGACCTGACAATGGTTTGTTTGTTTGGCAATAGACCGGGCTTCCTCTGCCCTCCTCTGTGTATGTGTGTGTGTGTGTGTACAATGAGGTAGTTGGAAGTGGCATACAAGTCAAACGCTACACCAGGGTGAGAAATGAAGTGTTTAGTTTGTATGGTAATGGCGTGAGGGGTTTCATCTGCACTGCACTTGCTGTTTGTGTGTTTGGTTCGCACCGAGCTTTGAAGTGGGATGTCGAGAACACACTTAATGTCAGCATGTGTAGGTGGGTGGTTTTTGACAATGGAGGACAAATTTTTTTTTATTTTGATCATTTACAGAAAGACAGAAAGAACTAATCCTGGTTTATGTGTTTCTTGAGGTTATCGTGCCTGCTGAGGTTATCAGCTGTTGACATGGTGAACACAGCTCATCACATTGTGGACTGCCACAGGCTCGATGGTTAGAGAGACCGTCTTGTGACTATAAATCATATGTTCGAAACCCAAAAACCAGCTTGGACTATTACAGTGTTCCGATTGACCCGAACAAAGAACAGAGTAGCTCAGATCAACACACACAGAGGGAGTGTGACTCCATGCAGCAGACTGGAGTTCACCTCTCATGTACGATTGATCAATTAATGGTTGCCTCTCTTATAAGTGAATAACAACCTCGTCCTAAACTTACGATTCTCAGTTGCCTGACCCAACCATGTCATAACCGTATTTTATTTGGTATTACCATGATTTTCCCTAATCCTTATCATACCGCTCAATTTGCCGTGTGCCAACATTATAGAATAATGCAAGCATCTTAAAAAGTTTGGTATTAGATGTCAAGAATTTGTTGGGAGTGAATGTTGCTTGGAGTCATTTAATTTCATCGTTCTTATTTGGAGATATTGGATCACATTTTTCTCTGTTCACTTTTTCAATCCAGATTGAGCTGGTGCTTCTGAACACACACTTTTCTTTTTTTGAATAATTAAAAAAAAAAACAATGAGAAAACACGTGTAAATGCACACCTTTCTCATGCATTTTAAACATCTCTCTTTGGATTAAGTCGGTGTAGTGCGGCATCTTTGTTAGCGTCTCCATCTCCAGACACACTGCAGCTGAGAAAGGATATTTTATATTTCTTGTTTTCCACACTCCAAACTCCACCCTGTCCCCCCAAGAACACTCTTACTCCTGCCTCCAGGAACCTTCACTTTCCATTTACCGTTGGTTGAGTTGCTCTGAAAGGATTCCATGTTTAGCCAATATAAATGATTATGAGGTGAGCCCAGTTGGAGTCTGTTTGGGAGGAGTTGTTCCTCTGTACAGTAGAACTTAGTCACATTATTTTACCGTTGACAGTTGATTGTGGTTTAGATCCATAATATCAGCCATATTTTGCTGTGCTCAAGTGTTGAATGTTTTCTCTATGACCCATATACACCTGAAGAAAACAAGTACACTGCTGTGGGAAACATATTTTAGTGTTCTTCATTTCAGTTGTTTAACTGCTTTCACTCTTGACCTTATTTGGTGTCAGATGTTACTGGAATAAAACACCCACCAAACTCCCTTTAGTGTTTTATGAGTCTAAAAACCTGGCATGAAAGAGCCTCCACCTAAATGTCTTCAGTATATTAGAGGACTGAGCGCCCTGCCCTCACTGCAGCGGCGTCCTGTCTGGAATGTGCTCATTCAGCCAGAGGGACTTTGATTCGAACACAGTTGGGCACAATGGGCCAACTGTAAAAGGTGTCATTGCTGTGTGCAACGGTCAGCTCTATGGGATTTTGATGAGGAAAAGAGAAGTCAGTGGAAACTAGAAAATAAGAATGGTTGTTTCTTTAAGGGTCTTATGACTTTTCAGTTGTGTTTTCCATGATGTGATGCTCACTGAGGTGATGTAGCTCTGGAGAGACTGTGCTTGTGATTGTAGGCAAGGAGGGAAAAAAGGCTGTTGTTGCAGAGAAAGTTAAACTAACATCAGAATTATTAGATTGACGTGATTATTTTTTAAGATAAAAGCATTTATAGCCCTAACTGTACAAGTTTTTGAAAAGGAAATACTGGCATGTCCTTGGTTTTGTGTTGTTGTTTGGGTACACCGTTTGCATGGCAACTGTTCAAAGGTCATGAATCGTGAATCATTATCATTGTTGATCTCTTCTGTGCTCTCTATGCTTTGGGGCAGCAAACACACAAAGACAGTCTTTTTACTGAAGAGAGATCTGAAAACTTCACGTTCTCGAGGAGAGTGTTAACAGACTGCGTTTCTACTGTTCTACATGTTAAGTCGTAGTCATCTTCTAATAGGAAAGTCGAGCATGCCAGTCATGTTAATTGGTTATGGTGTCTCAAGATTGTAATGCAAGTTTCAAGCTTTATTTAGCTGTCATTCTACAACACACGGTTGCACATAAAAATAAAAGTCTCTTTATCATAGCGGAGTGTTGAGGATGAAATGAGGTGTCTCAAAGTTGGGGAATAAAGCTGCTCTATAGTCTGGTAGTACAGCAGCTGATACTGTATCTTTTGCCAGATGGCAGCAGGGTGGCTGGCTGGGGTGGGTGTTGTCTTTTAGTATCCTAATATGAAGACATCTCACCTCACCAGTGTCCCTGATGTTCTCTAGATGGGTACCAGTGATGTTTTGGTCGGTTTTTATCACGTGCTGTAGAGTCTTCCTGTCCTAAGCCATGCACCATGCATGTTTGCGATGTTTCCAGTAAGGATGTTTTCAATTGGTCCTCTGTTAAAGTTAACAGAGTCTGTCTCCGAAAGTAGAGCCTTTTCTGTGCTTTTTTTAACCAGGATGTTGATGTGTGATGACCACGATAGGTTTTCTGTGATGTTGATTCCCAGTAACCTGAAACTGTACACCTGCTGGATCTCAGCTCACCTGATGCAGGTGTGTCGCTTTTCAGCTCCTTGGTTTTGCTGACATTGAGCAGTAGACGGTTCACGATGCACCACTCTGCAAGATTGTTTATTTCCCTCAGTATGAACTCTCGTTGTGGTGTCATCCGTATACTTCACAATAATCTTCTCTCTACTTCTAGGAGTGCAGTCATGGGTGCACAGTGTGAACGGGAGGGTTCTGAGCACATAACCCTGAGGGGCTCCGGTGTTGACCGCTAACGTAGAGGCTGTCAATCCGTACTCACTGGGGTCTGATTGTGAGGAAGTCCAGTGTTAAGTTCCAAGTCAACAAACAGCTTTCTGATGCAGGTTAATTAGCAACAATAATCAAGGGAAATTATAAAAATCAAATGTCTGATGCAGCCTGAAGCAGACAAATTAATTATTTCTTGAAATAACCCTTCACCACGAAGGTCCTTTGTCTCCTTCAGACAACCACACAGTTACCTTTCACAGTTCACAGAAGAAGAAAAGGATCTACTTTAGCGTGATTCAGTCTTGTCTTGCTCTGCAGCTTTGCCCATGGAGTGTTTTGGCTACCGACACACAGGGAGAGACACTGTCTGTCTTCTCCTGACACACTCTAACACGTCTCTTCACATGATCAGTGGCGACCTGCAGTATCTGCTGTCTGTATGTCATGTAAGACTTGTGGCTCCGCAGCCCACAATCATTTACAGCATCTAGCCTCTGTCTGCTAATGAAAGTGAGTTTGGAGCGCTAATGAGGTGGGCAGTCATTAGCTGGCAGACTGACAATAATAACCTGGCTTTGTTTCATATTATGTAAGGTTGTTAGAGTTGTTTAGAGTTTTTGCTTCGTCGCTTTAATTTTTCCCTACCTGTCTGACTTAACATCAGGAGCAGTTTCACATGGACAACAAGCTGAGCCAGGTCAGGGATTCAATTGATCTTTGAACTGAGACCAATTGTATGCTGTTAAGTGCCCTATCCGTACCGTTTAGAAGTTTATCATGCTGGTTACTTTACTCACAAAGTGACAAGACAACTTATCAGAATCTGTAAAATATGTGCTTATCTAACAAAGCCAAAACCTTGTCAGATCTGGACATAGCCTGATAATGATTGCCTTTTGATGTCAGTCCTGTATACTAGGACATTATCTATCACGTAAAAAAAAGTGAGACATGCACAGCAATGCAGAGGTATGAAACCAGGTCAATCTGGAGCAGGGGCTGGTTTTAAATTTTCTCATTCTGAGGTAACCTTCAATAACCTTTTACGTTTTGAGGGAAGGTTTGAAAGCACACAGTTCTTCTGTCTGTGTGTTTATGCCCAGGTATGCGTTTGCATATTTGGGTCTGTGGCGACTGAAATTATGGCCGTTCGGCTGTTTGCAGATGGAGAGTGCCACACAAACACACGCACAACAACGTTCTCTTCCTTTAATGACAAATCTCTCCATTAAAACACCAAACTGCTACCAAGTGAGGGTGTTTCTCCAAACTGATATTTTGACTCAAGCCCTGCACCCATCAGGTTTCTGTATTTTGACATTCTGTGCCACAGCTGCCCTTTTATTATTTACCTTTGGATTAGACACGGCAGCTCAAATCCTTCTCCTTCACTTAGCCTCTGTCCTCTTCTGAGGCTCTGTGGATGAGCTGCTGAGTGCCAGCTCTTTAGTCCCTGTTTACATTGTCAGAGCTCCTAACGAGTGCATTTGTATCATTGCTATGTCAGCTGACCATACCTGTGAAAAAATGTGCAGTGAGAAAGATGTCGGTCAAACATTGACAGCAATGATCAGAACTCAAAAACAGGACTGTGCAGCAAATTATTTTGTCATGCATGTGTCAAAGCCTGTAAAATGGATTCATCACACTTCTGGTGACACTTTATTTTAGGGGTGTGCAGGACTGACATGACACTATCGTCACAATGTCAACGGAGAAAGAATGAATACAGGGAATAACAGTATGAGGGTGGTTTTCTTGCCAAGTCGGCTCGTGGTAGCCCAGGGCTGTGTCAGATAATAAGAGAAGTCCCTCCTTGGCTAACCTTGCTAACTAGCCAACAGCACCACTAGGCCACTCCCTACTGGTACTTATTCTCTGTCATCAAACTGGCTTTCTAACAATAGCGTGTTAATGCGAAATCAGAATTGTTCCACCTTAGAGAAAGTCAAGAAAACGATTCCTGACACAGTTACAAAAGAATCTGACAAAACATAGACATTAATGATAAGCCTAGATTGTAGCACTGTAAATCAGGTCAAGAAAAATATTAATGACACATTATAATGGACCAGCTTCACATGACAGTTGGACCTGCTATGACATATTTAGGACAGGTTGTGTTGTCTTGGTTAATGTGGAGACAACTCAAACAATTAACAGTGACATAACTGATTAAATGACACAGAATGAAAGCTGTCATAAATATCAATAAAGACTCATTTATGTTGATGACAGTTGTCATGTGAGTCTTATGCACACCCCTTCCATTTTACACATCACACTGAAATGTACGAGTGAGCTAAAGCTTGTTACAGTGTAAATTAATGACATTACCATTAACAACACTCAGAATCCTAAAACTAAACTTATTGGAGAGACTGGATTTCTGTGGAGTTCGCACCACTTCTATCCGTGGAATATCCGTAATGTGTAGTATGATTGGAAGAAAATCCTTTGCCTTATACTGAGCCGTCCTGCAGCTTTCAGAAGTCTGTTTGCAGATTGGACGACTTTTTCTTGTTTTACTGTAATTAACTGACAACAATGAGCTGAAAAATGTCTCAGATCGTTTCAGGTTAGAGGGAAAACGTAAATGTAGTTTAGCGATGTAAAGCATTTGGATTAATCCACCTGCAACACATGTGGATGAATGACCTGATCCCATGTCTTCACAGAAATACTTGTTTTTTAATTTTACCATGTATTTCAAGAAGTGGGAATAGTCTGAAGGAGCAGTATTACAGCTCAGTCCAGTGCACATTGCACTTGTATATCCCCAGCTACACTGCCCTATTACAAAGTCCCAACAGACATCATAAACAGGAAAAAAAAATCGTATTGCACAGCATTGAACTTGCAGTGAAGTTGTGAACAATAGTGAATTTTGTGGTGCGGCTTCAGTGGGTAGATGTCATTCAATAGATGGTACTCTGCCAGAGGGACTGTGGAGCGCACATGAGATAATATTTTCCTGTCACATTTATCTGAAGGTTGTCTTTCATTCCGAGCAATCCGCCACAATACACAATGTTGAGCGCTTCCAGAAATACAAGAATGACATCATGGACCTGCAGGACTTCGCTGTGCTCACAGACATGGTCCAAAACGCTTAACAGTGCCATGAATGCTGTCGTTTGTCACATCAAGGCTTTCCTATGTGGGAATCACACCTCATACGATGATAGTGTTACACACCTTCTACAGTGGAGTGGATCGCATGTGTAAAAGAATTTCCCATTTCTGTGCCCCCCCTTGGGCTTCATTTACATTCGTATTGGAGGAGGAGATGAGCCCATGCGGGAAGCTCCGAGAGGTTGTTTGCTGTGAGAACGACACTCGCAGCTGAGCAAACACCGCCAACACCCCGCATGCTCTCTCACACACACACACACACACACACACACACTCAAAGTCTTACAGTCAATGCCCTGTGTCTTTTACATGCATAATCAAAGACATAAGCGGATGTAAACAGTCCAGCAACTGGTATCTATGATACCACGTTTGCCGAAATTGGTCAGTTGGCTAGAATGGCTTGGTTGACACAAACTCTGTCTGCCCTCACTGTAAAATAGTGTAACTTTACATTTCTGTAATCACAAAGATTTTTGTTAAATGATTTCTACCTGCAGGTGAGTTCCTTTGAAGACATCGTATGTAATGATGATCACGGTATTTGTAGAAGCTTTTCTTTGTCTCTCGAAAATGTGCTTTGAATTGTAAGTATGCCTCTGTTTCTGACATGTTTACTAGTTTTCACGTGCTATAATGAAATCAGCCAAAGCTCTTGACAACATACTGTCTCCCCGTGCTGCAAAATACGTTACAACACTACAATATTCTTGATAAGTTGTGGCTTTTAGAATAAGTTCAGTGTAATGTCATTTGTTTTACTGTTGTGTATAACACAGTTGTTGGGGCTGGACAAACTGCCAGTCTCCAGTATGTTCATGGCAATTGTAAACCGATATTTGGAAGCTGTTTTATGTTGGAGTACCACGTCCCAATCACCAGGTGATGGACCCCCTTGTCCACAATTGGATTTAATATTATCTATGTGTCTCTTTGTTATTTTGAGATATGACATCATGAATTCATAATAGCAGAGGAAACACGCGATGCACCAAGTACTTCTGGAATACCTGTTAAATCATGCTATGTTAAAAAAAAGCAAATAAAGCAAAATAAGATTGAAAAAATGCTTTTACCCAGATTTTAATAACATTTTTCTCGCATATTTATTTCTGTGACTCAGAATACATCTATCCACTTCAGTGGATTCTTTGCCTTGTATTGTGTGTTTTATTTAACATTTAATTATGCTCTAATTTACCCTGAAATAGTTCAATTGAACAGTGATATTAAGTGTTCAGATTTTTCTAAATATGGTTCTAAATAGTATAGTATATAGCATTTGGTGCATGAGGTGTGTTGGAGTGGACAGATGCATTTTGCATCATGACAAAAAATATTTACATCAACAATATTGTCATAAAAGTCTTTCTAAAATCTTTTATTAAGTTGAAAAATAAAATTTGTATCCAATTTAACAGCTATTCCTGAATCAATTTTTTATAAAGTTTCAACAACTCCTTCAAAAATTATGACTTTGTGGTTTAATAATGCATGCATATAATGCATGTAACAAAACGTAATATCCATTTATCACATAATGAATTAGTTTGATTAAAAGTAGAACGTTTGCTGAGATTTTGAAAAAATGATGACAACTGACAAATAGGAAACGGGGTCATAGAGGAGACTTGGCACCAAGTCAGACCAAATTCTCGCCACTGAGGTCAGTTCAGTCTGTCTGTCTGTCTGTCCCGCTTATCTCAGCAGGCACTCGCTCTTTGAACAAAAACCCATAGCTGAGCTGCACCCTAGATGAACCCTTTCTGTCTCTGTCTCTGATTGTTTATTTCAGGGGAAGAAGTGAGAGGATAGTGGGGTGTTGGAGGTGGGGGGAGCGGGATGGGGTGAAAGCCATGGACACTTGATGTAATGGAAACTGTCCCTCTGCAGATGTCCACCTCTGACCTCCTAACAACTCCAAACAATGCATTCTTTTACCACAAATATGTTGTAGGCCTTACAGTGTGGCACTGAGCGAACGTGTGGGTGTGTGTGCGTTCCAAGTCAGGAGTTCATCTGTGGCCCTATCTGAGTCAGTTGGTTATTGTCTTAATAACCTGTGGATTGGCAGGAAACGTGTACAACCACTAACCCAATCAGCTCAGCAGCAGAGCGCCTGCTGTAATCACATGTCCCTTACCTCGGGACTGATTTAAAGGAACATTATATAGTTTTGGGGAAGAAATTCTAATCAGAGGAGAAAGTTTTTTTTCTGCCTAAATAAATCAAATTCACAAACTCTTCTTGTTTTCATGGCCGAATAAACAAACAGTCCTTAAAAGACCACACAGTTCTAAACTGTTTTACTTCGTTTGGATTTGGCGGACGATGCAACCTTTCTAGCTTCAAACTGTGTTCTGTGACCTTATTTTCCTCTGAGAACAGCTTGTTTATTCAGTTATGGAAAAAATAGAAATGTATTCTAAATATTAACATTCTGAGTTTTAATTTCCCTTTCAAAAATTGCATAGTGGCCTTTTAACTTAACTTTTAAATGTAAAAATGAAAAACAGCCAGTGTTGCAGTTCAGCTTGTTTTCAGGATATTTGAATTTACTTTAAAGCCGCAAAAGCTGCTCCCCCAACTCTGCATTTATTCTCACCTCTATGGAACATTTAAGCATCTTTTAGCTCCTTGTATTGTATTTTTTCAAGGTGTAGCATTTAGCAACAAGCCAGATATTTTTTACTCAGGAGTTTTCACAGACACAGAGCTAGAAGGAGAGTAATGCATCTACACTACCTGCCAGTGTACCCAACTCTGTCTGCTCCCAGTCATCACGGATAATTAAGTGATGA